>NW_025954193.1:1200000-1767555 GCF_022376455.1 Epithele typhae | reverse complement strand
CTCCTATTGCTGCCATTTTCGCCAGACTTTTCAAGGTTTCTTTTCCGGAGGAGTACAAGCAGTACGAGGCTGTCTTTGAAGCCGGTCGCTGGATTGCGGAGGATCCTGCACCTTGGCTTGGTCGTGCTATTCTCTGGAAGATGCAAGTGGATGTACACCTGGATGGTGAGATGGAGGACCTACACTCACCTGCCCCGTTGGGTACTTTAACCAAGGCGAGATGGTGTTTCCGACACTGGAGGCTGTTTTTCAGTAAGTGGTTTCACTTTCAATCACACTGTTCTAACCAGATGCATGCAGATATAGGGCTGGTGACATATGGATAGCCTGGGCCGGACGACTCCCTCACATGGTCAACCATTGGTCAAATTCTGGCCAAAACAATGGGCAAGATCTCTCTCTGGATGAAGACAATGTTCCCTTGAACAGGAGACCTGATTGGTTCAAATGAGGTAGAGTATCTGTTGTCTTCTTCACTAAAGAGACTGTACTCCAGATGCTTGAGGACAAGCCAAAGAACTTCTTTGTGGAACATCCTCACCACCACGAGTTACCAGATGTAGAGTGCCCATGTGGATATCTCCTCTGTGAGTTGATGAATATCAAGAAGAAAACAAGGCAGGCGGCAAAGGGAACTCTTATAAAGCATGTTTAGAATATATTGATGGGCTATATCACTTGACATACAGAGTGCTACATGGTGAACTACAAGGGATCACAGTGGTGAGCTTAAGGCCTGGGGTAGGAGGGATGAATGGGGAAGAAACGGTGTGAGTGTAGTGGCAGGGGACGTACCGGAGACGAAGGACGCCACGGTCTTGAACCGCGGTGCCGGGTAGCGAAACAACACACTGGGGACGTCCAGCGGGACGTCCTCGGTGTATTGAGGGTGTCGTGGGGACAGTCGGACGGCGGGAGGAGGAAGGTGGGGGCGAGCAGGTGGTGGTGGAGGAGAAGGCGCGAGGCGCCCGCGCTAGAATGGCCGTACGGCTGTCCGTCTTCAGCGCGGGCGTGGGTGCGGGCGTGGTCGAGGGCGTGGGCGGTGGGCACAGTGAGACGAGGGGGCCCGCTCGACCGGTCTTGTACGCGGTCGAGGCGGGTGCGGATGGACACGGGAGAGACGGGGGAGGGGACATACTGGGAAACGAAGGACGCCGCGGTCTTGAACCGCGGCGCCGGGTAGCGAAACAACGCGCTGGGGACGTCCAGCCGGACGTCCTCGGTGTGTTGAGGGGGTCATGGGGACAGTCAGACGGCGGGAGGAGGAAGGCGGGGGCGAGCAGGTGGTGGCGGAGGAGAAGGCGCGAGGCGCCCGCGCTAGAACGGCCGTATGGCCGTCCGTCTTCAGCACGGGCGTGGGTGCGGGCGAGGACGGAGGGTGACGAGCGATGCATGACTGCCCCCAATTTCTCTTGGGCGCCGTGGGGACGTGTGGGATGGGTGGAGCGGAAGGAGGAGCAGGATGATGAGGAGGAAGAGGAGGTGGTAAAGGTGAGAACGAGGACTTCGGCCATTCCATCAAATGTGTGTGACCCGCTTTGCAAGCAGTCGATGTGGCATAAAGAGCTGAAAGTTCCGCTCTCGAACTCTTCTTGGGGTTGAGCAGGGACGCCTCTCACCCCCACGACCTTCGGGTCAAGGCACCTCACCTTTGGGTGAGTTCCCTGGGATTACCTTCGGGTTTCCCCTGTCTCCGGATCAACACTTTGACGTCTAGGCCAGACCTCTCATCGTGTATCCTACTGTCCTCCTACCTCGCATTTGTGGGAAGACTGGACGGGGGATGATGGAGCACAGCCCGTGGTTTGTCTCCGTCCTTGGACGCTGCGAACCATGGAACCTGGCATCTGCGCCATGTTTTCTCTTTCGTTCTTCATATCTTTTCTCCTAGTGCAGCTGGATCTGGAAAGCCCCGTGAGTACCTAGATCTGTTTCATAATGGTCTTTGCCAGCTATTCACTGCCCTGTCTTATTCTTTCAGCCTGCGGTTTTTGTGACTGATATGGTGCACAGGCAACCAGGTGAGTCGTAACCCATTAATGAACCAACCCCACCTCATCCACCCTTTATTGCACTCACTGTTTGGAGTACCACTCTGGCCCTCCCCCTCCCATGGTCAAAGGTTTTTACTAGTAGTTCTTGCCGGAGTTGTTTCAAAGGTCAGTTTATTTGTTTTGGCCTTAAGTTGCGCATTATGGGGGCTAGAGCATCTCTTTCTGTGCTGTCGAGTCGCGAACAACAGTGCGGAAAGGGTACTCTAGCCCTTGCGCAGATTCGGACTTGTACTAACTGATTTCTGTTTGCCTTGGAATTTTTCCCCGTCCGGGGAACCTATGCCGGAGTGCCCCAGTGCGTGTCTATATCGAGCACCTCCTGCTGGATTAGGAAGGAGTTTCCCATCCGTTATTTCGCCTCAAGCTCGAGTAAGGGAAGGGATGGAAATGCTTTCAGGTGCCCTGGGGCTGGTTGTTTTCTTTGTAACCGTGTTTTACCCACTTTAAATGCAACGCTTGCTTCTCTGTGTTATTTTTTGCGTGCGCTGCTTGCTTCTGGCCTGCTTTTGATGCATTCAACGGCCTAATCAAATAATCTGGCAGAGTAGTAGACCTCCGGCCCGCTTTCCATCTCCGGCCCGCTTTTAAGCCTTTTTCGCCTTTTCCGATTTCCTTAGAGCACTCTGGGATGAATCTCCAGCTCTTCCTTCTTCATAAATGCACTCTATAACTTTATATATATATATCTCTATAGTGTTTCAATATCATTCTGATTGATCAATTTACACTCAATCATTGTGTGGAGAGTAAACTGATCAAGCCGGGGTGGGAAGCATCTTCCAGAGAAGATCCCAAGTATGCCTATTGTGGCATATCAAGCGCATCAGGCTCCCGCCTCAACAGTGCGGCAAGACCTAGCATTCTTACTGCACTCTCTACTCTTCTGCCACCATGCCTTCGAACATTCCTCAAGATACACCCACCCGCCAAACTAGCGTTCTGGGCTGGACCACCCTGTCTACCCGCACGTCATCCAGTGCTTCCCATCGGTCCTTGGTGTCCTCCAGCGGCGGAGGTATAGAAGGAAATCTGGCTACACAACAGGAGGGATCCTCTGCCATCAACAACCGACAACTTTCGGGCATACCTGTGACCAGAGGACGACCTCCCCATGGCCAAGAGTCTTCCGGGGGACCTGTGTCGCGCAGACCCTCCCAACCGTATGTGATGTCTTTGCCTTTTTCCAAAAGAAATGTTTAGAACACTGCTAGTTTCCATAGAGAGCCACAAGTCAATTTCCCTCCGGCCCAAGCGTCCAGCAAATTTTGCGCACATCGTCCCTCCCCATATCTGCTGTCTTGCAACCTCCATCTTCCGGAACAACAACTCTTAGTCTGGGAAACACCTCAACACCTCAGATTCCCTACTCGTCATCCCAGAGACGAACAACATCACGCGAGGTGTCTATTCAGCCCTCACGGGCACCTTTGCAGATTTCTCGTTACGCATCGTTTCCACTGTCTGCCCAATCCGGTTTCTCGTCTATACAGTCCAACCAGCTTGTTCCTGCATTATCACAGGGGTCTGCTCACACTCCGGCTCAGACAAGGCGCTCCGCTAGAGTGCAAGCAATGGCAGAGACCGGTGAGTTGTATATATTGAAAGCAATGCATTACGCTCTAATTATTTACAACACAGCCCCATCATCCGGCGCAGCTAGTCCATCATTGGCTGGGACGTCTTCATCTACAGGCCAGTTGCCGAGAAAAAGCAAAAAGGGAAAGAGTAAGGCAAAGGCCAACAACAAGGGTGATGACGACGAGTCCGATCGTTTTACAACAATAATAGGCGAGGACGGGAAGGAGATTATACTAATCTCAGACGATGAATCCATAGACCGCATGGCTGCAGTGGGTTCAATGTGGCGGTAAGCTTTATTATCCTATGCCTTATATCTCTCACCAACATTTTTAACTAGTGTGACCGATCGCCCGGAGAGGTTTCCACTGTCATTGGGCTGCCAAGACGGCCGCCCTCCTGTCTGGTGTCAGCAGTGTATATGGGATAACTTTGCGTGGTGCACCGTGTTTTTTGTTTCACCTACCGGTGCAATATTCAGTGCGTAAATCCAGAATTTCAGTCTGGCCGACGTTTTTAACCACATGTGTGTAGTCCGCTCCCTGCTAGATTGCAACCACTATGGCTACCTCACCCCTGGAGGATTTTTTTACTCCCCCGTCCTCCACCACAACGCCTCCCCTGACAACGACGAGTCCTGGGGCCCTCAGTGGGAGTGGATCTTCCATTTCGAAGCTATAGTCGACCTTTTTTGCACCCACGTCGGACTGAACAATTTCCGTTTCTGTCTAACCCGCAAGATCGCTGGAGTGCATTCTGGTTATCTCTACCCAACCCTCACCCTCTCCAGCGTATGGACGCCTACACGGGCAGCCTGCCTGCCAGCCGACATCACCTTGAGCGTGTCTATACCGCTCGTGCAAGGGGCAAGGATAAGAAGGAGCGCACAATCTCATTACCAATATTCCCGAACGTCGACGAGAACACGCTATACCCATTGTTCCCTCCCCCCACTTCTGACGCCCCTCTTCGACATACTCTAAGCACTCGGCGCGACTGTCCGGAATTGGAGAGCCGCCACGACTGCACTCCGTGGGAAGGATTTGACAACCTTCCACCCACCGTCGCCCCTCGAGGTGTGCCTCCGTTCGACCTCCTCGCACAACAAACCTACGGCCGAGGCAGCATTACGGGAACCAGCAGAAGTGGAAGTGGACGCGGGCATGAGCGCGGACACGGTGGAGAGGGACCCAGCAGAGCAGGACCCAGTGGAGGTGGACTCGGTGGAGACGGACACGGCATGGGCGGACAGGACCAGGACGGACATAGCGGAGGAACCAGGGAGACCAGACAGGACCCTCCTAGTACCCATCACCAGCCCTCTCAACCTGGCAACAATATTCCTCCGCCTATTCCTGTCGATCAGGCATTCCGGATGTACGAGGAGTACGCTAGAGGCCGGCCGAGCAGGCGTCGTCCTAACCAGACTCACCACCGCCCAACCTCTCTCTGAACACCTCGCCTCCTCCGGAACAGATGCTGACTACGCTACGAGCGCCGCAGGATATGTGCTGGATATCGACTGGACGCTCCGGGAACAGCACTCCCAATCCCTGGCTCATCTCGCCTTAGACAGCAGTCTGGCCGTTCGTCGGACCGGCAGCTTTTCACTGGCTCGGCCTCGTCGTCCGCATGTCAACATCCCCTTCCGCAGCTCATTTCCCTCCTCTTACTCCATCTCCAATCACCCCTGTTCTCTCATGCTGCCAGGGCCCGATACAAGTCTTGGGGCCCAATTTCCTCGTGTGCCAGTCACCGAGGAATACTTGGAGCGGCATAGTCATTGGCGCCTCGGATTACAAAGCTCTACCTGGTCAGCTCAAGAAACACGTGAGCAGGACGACGGAGGTTGGAGGGATCCGGCCGACGAGATTGAACGGACAGTTCACAACCGCTCTGTCGGTCTTATTCAAGATGAGCAGGTTGTAGTCCAGATGGTCAACCATCACGGCGCACGTGGAACGATCTCCTCTGGAGTGTCCGTGACCGTGATGATCCAACGCCATGGAATACTCGACGGGACGCTCAGCTTCTCACTCCGAACAGATTGCGACACTGGGCCAAACTGCACAAGCGGAGGAGCTCATCACAGGTGTACCCTTTGGGCGGTATTCCGGGGGTTACTTGGTTAGGCCGGTGCGAATCGGACCTCTTTCTCTCTTGCCAGAGACTCCTTCGGACAGAGTTGGCGCTATTCCTGATTCACTTTCTGTTTTATCTTTTGTTCTTGCACGTGCTCGTCGGAGCCGTGAAAGGGAAGCTGAACTGGGAAGGGGAGAATAGGGTGGCACGCGTTCGTCTCACTCCGGTACATTGGTCTACGGAATTGTCACTTGCTTTTGGTCTTTTATCTCTGTACAATATTTCCCTCATATGCATTTCCCCCTCGCTTGCTATGTATTGAACGAACAATGTGGTACAAAGATCTAGCACTATATCTCTGCATCATGTATGTCACTGTGTACACACTGCTCACTATTGATTCTGCTTTTTGGCAAAGCAGGCGAGACCCTTTCAGGCTGCTGTAGTTTATATTACAGAGACCAAGGCATTGATTATTAATTCTGCTGAAATGCAATCAAAGTTCACTTGATGTGCCCTGTGTTGAGGGTTCTGCACGGCCGATGCGTGAACAGACAGAGTACTCCGAACATAGCTCTACCTGTTCTGGTCTCACACTCTCTCTTGGAAATTCTTGTGCCTGCTCTTCTACCTTTCATGAGTAATTGAAAAAAAAGATCTCATAAAAAGATGGCTATATCTTGCTGTCACGCATCCTGCTTTTTCATATCCACAGCAAAGCAGGTAGATGGCTTTCAGTGTGGTTGTGGTTGCAGAGAAGGCATCAACGAATTATTAAAAGAACTCTGAAGATGTATGGAAGCATCACACATACCTATAGATTGCATAGAACACAAATGTGTCGGAAGGACATGTGTGTATCAATGCTCACTTGGTTTGGATTGTGTATGGCCTCATAGCATATAAAACACGTAAATGTAGTGTTGTACAGTGTGTATTACATTAGTTGTGCTATAGAAGTTCTTTACCAAGCACTGCTTGAAGGGAGGAGCTCATAGTTTCTGAAAACAACTGCCTATGTTTGCATCGCTTCTATGAGCGCCTATGGATGCCCGAGAACACCGGACCGCTGTCTGTTAGCCTGTGCAGCTTCTCCAAAGCTCTGAAAGCCAGGGCCTAATAGAATAGGCTATATATAAAACTGCAGTACACATTTTATGACACATACAGACGATGCCGGTACCGGTAGGGGTGCAGGTAGAGCGCAGGTATGTCTGTCTCCACCTGTACTCGTCCCTGTGTGGCATACCCAACCTGAGGGTATCACTGGTGGTTAGATCATGGTGCAGTAATGAAGCAAGAAATGCGCAATAAAAAAGTGCAGGCAGGGTCAGGGAAAGTGCTCTGGAAGATCTAAGCGACATATCAGACGCATGGTACTCTGACATCACGTGTTTCCTGCTGAACGACAGCACTGCTCAAGTACACTCAAGCAGAATAGTTCTTAATATAAATTCAGAGCGTGATCACGAGGAAATAAATCTCAGTTGATACTGTATTAATGGCTAGATGTACTATAAACCATGAATCGGCACACCGGACTTCTACTCACCCATCGACACATCAGCCTGAGGTACAACCGCACTCCCTGGTAAGCCGCCATCCTCCAAGCGCATGCGCTTTAACGCAACCTCAGCGTCATCTTCGTCGCTCTCCCCATACCCAACCTTTCGCTTCATCAGGCGCCGGGGAGACTTGGCTCGCTTCGTCAAAACGGCAATTGACGCAAGATTGAAATCCTATAAACCCATCAGCAGGCATCCCGGAGTTCTGACGCATATTACTCACCCTCTCAACAGCCCGGTCTAGAACACAAATTTAACGAAGCTTGGGAACAAAAACGTACTCCTGACGGGGGAGGCGGACAACTGTAAATGCGATTTGCAGCTCGACGAGGTTGGAGATGTTGATCTGGTGAGGGTTTATTTTCGAGTACGTCGCCCTGAAAAAAGTTAGCTGCAGCGCACTATAAGATAACCAAGTACATACTTGGAGTTCTTCACAGTGCGCTCCCAGTACTGGACGGTGTTGTCGGTGGTGTGGACGTGATCGCGCAAGACCAGACAAAGGACGTTAAAAGGGTCAACCACGTCTGCCAAGTCTACGACCTCATTATCGGCAGCTTCCTTCCCCCTGCTAAGCAGACGATTACCGAACTGGATAGCAAGATGTCCAGAGCGGTCAACCGGACTCCACTCTCGTAGTTTTCCGTGCAACGTCTCAATGAGGCGCTGATAGACCTGGTAGACGCAGAGTGCGCCTTGCACGGCATCTTTGAACAAGTCCTCACCGAGCCCAGAGATGACGACCGACTGGCTCATACTGATGAGACGATGGTTGGATCGGGGAATGCTAGGAACGGCCTTGTCAAGCATGGTGCATAGCATCAAAAAGAAGACTCACTCCATCTTACGAACAGGTGGGAGATTGGCTTCGACGAGATAGCCTTGAAGTGATAGAATGAGCTCTTCAATAGGCTCTTGAGGTGAAGTGCGATGATAGATGAGCGTCATCCGGGTGCCTCGGGCGTCGTCCACAACCTCCCCAACTGCATTGAGAATGCTGGGCTGCCCATAGTATGAGAAACATTCCATGAAAATCCACAGGTACTCACCTCTTTGATGCTCTGCAACTGAGTGTATGGTGCCTCGACTCGATGGGGCACTCATCTCCTTCTGAAGCATCTCGGCTAGCACAAACCGATGAGCACTGTAGAGGAGAAGCTTCTGCAACTGTTTTCTCACCATACTTGGACTCCTCCACAGCGAGCTGAGCAGCATAGAGCATAGTGAATGGTGAGAAGGAGGTGTATGAGCTCGAAAAGTGCGGTGGTGGAAGGCAGGATAGACCGGGTCCCCTCTTCGCCTCTCCTCAGCATGACTATGTTCTCGACAATTCATGAGGAATTTCCAATGTTTATTTGTGCAAAGCTTAGAACTTCTGTCAACTCTGTCAACTTTTTTTAGGCCAAATGATGGGAATGTTCGCTTAGAGAGGGTGGGTTCTATCGAGTGGCGGCTGTGTTCTGCACTCCTTCCACGTCAAACTTTCCCTTTGTGGTATATTCGGTGTCATTGGAAAGCTGTTTCTTCCTGCTCATTTTTGCTGAGCAGAAGAACAATATGAGTAGAAGGAAAATATAGTGAGAATAAAGGGAGTCCACCATGCTCGCTTGAGCTGTAAGCGAGGGCATCGGCAAGACTTGATGTCCCTCTGCGAGGCATCGGTCTGGCCTGTGGTGCGATAAGCACGGACCAGCAAACAGACCAGAAGGTAAACACTGCACATCATAGTGCATTATTTAAACCTGAGCGGGCTCGCCGTGGCTCTCATTTCCTCTCTCTCTCCTCGATTCTCACTATTGCACTCACACTCGCTTTTCTCTGCACTCTTGTCGCTCCCACACTCCCTTTCCAATCGTTCAATCATGCCCCCTCGCAAGGCTACCCGTGGACGCTCTGCGTAGGTCCTGTACGTCCTGCTCTGCAGTTTTTATTAATGTGCATATATAGGTCTGCTGCCACACCCCGGAAGACCCCTGCCAAACGCACCGCTCGTGCTGCGTCCACTGTGCCCCAGACTCAGGTCCCCATTGCCGAGTCCCAGACGGCATCTGATGATGAGACCGCCGTTCAGGGGACTGAACCAATGTGTGTGTATTACTTTATGATGCCGTTCAGCTCACTCACCTGTCCCAACAGCCATCCTCCGAAGAATAAGAAGCCTACTACTCAGCGTGCCTCTCGGGCGACCACCAACACCTCCCACCGTGCTTCTGCACAGAAGGTGATTCCTCCCTCCGACGATGAAGAGAACCCGCTTCAAGACCAGCCTGATCTGATCGAGCTTTCCGACGGCGATGAGGGCTCTGTCGCAGTCGTTTCTGGCAAGACGACAGCGGTCAGAACCGGTCGTGGTCGTGGCCGCTCTAACACAGAGCATGTCACTAGCTCACGCACCCCACCCAAGAGCAGGAAGCGGTCTTCGACGGTCAATTCCTCGAAGTTTACGGTGTACGTGGTTTGTATTTTGAATGTTCTCTTGTCTGATTTCTTCTGCAGCAAGGACTTTATCCAGATGGAGGCCGCTGGCCCCCGCGACGACTCTGAGGACGAGGAGATTGTCGAACCTGACGGATATGTCGAAATCATCACTCGGTGAGTTCAGCCTTTCATGTCGCCATTTTAGCTTGGCTAATGTTGTGCTAGCCCAATGCCCGCCAAGCCTGGGGCTAAGATAGAAAGCAGCGACGGCGAATACATTTGCCCAGACAATCAGCGCACCCCAAAGGCCAAGTGGGTGTACTTTCTGTCAAGTGAATATTTTCTGACAAGATTCTAGACGTTCATACAGCTCTCTGCGTGAAATTCCTCCTACCCCCGAGACTCCATCACCGTAAGTGCTTTTTTCCCACACGTTGATCAAAATATTCACTTGCTTTGCAGGCACAAGCCCTCGGCTTCTCGCACTCCGGTCTCTAGGCACAGGCGCACAAAGTCGATTTTCTCAGGTGTTGAGATGTGAGTTGCTTTTTTTCCGACGCTACATATTGCTGACTTTTGTTATTCTAGCACCACTCCAATTAAGACGGTCAAGAATGTGAAGGTGGTTTCTCCCTCCGAAGATGAAAGGGACCACGACAAGGAGTACCTACTGTCGTCACCCCAGATCAACCCGTACGTGGTTTCTTTTCGCTTCTCAAACTGTGCTGACTTTTCTGTAGGACACCTCGCCACCAGCGAATTGCATCCGGCATGGAGTCGATGAGCATGAGCGGTGACAACTCTGAGGAAGAGTTGTGAGTTTTTTTATGGTTCTGATAAATTTCCCTACTGACACATTTTGCAACAGCTTTATGCCGTCGAAGGGAAAGGCAAGAACAACACTGAAAAGCTGGAGCAGGTTGCTCAGCTCATCGCCACGCCGTCCAAGTCTAGCAAGCGCCCTGCACCCTAGTAGACGACAGTGAGGAGGAAGAACTCAAGTAGTACGTCCATGTTCCTTGCCGGTGCGGTTTTTGGTGCTGATTACAACACAGCTCACTCCCCTCCAAGCGTCGCACACTGTAAGTCTTGGCCCCCATGCTTCAGGGCGTCTCCTGATTATTTACAGAATGGACGACGTCAAGCTCAAGCCCGTTCCCAGGTGAGTATCCTTGCAATAAAATCATTACTACACAGACTAAAAGCTCGCATTTCAGGCAGAGGGACTCTGTCACTGCTCGCGGTACAGCAAGACACTGGCGAGCAACGCTAGGCAGACTGAGCCCTCGAACCTCCTCCGGACTTGTAAGTGTTATATTGTATCTTTTAAGAATGCCCACTCATAAATTTATATCAGCATCAGGTACTATAACAAGTGGACCCCGGTGGTGATGGTCACCGACACGACCTTGATCGAGGATATTGGCGACGCTGCCAAGTTGCCAGACCGGTACGTGTCAACTTCATAGATTATATACCCCTCTCACATCCTCCACAGGAACGACATTGTCCTTCAGATGCGCACTCTTAGCCCCTTCCTCACTGACGGGCTTTTCGATGAGGCCTTCCCGGACCTTGACCCTATGTACGTCTTATTAACTGACTTTATAGAAGGCACCCTCTGATTTAGATATTTTTAGCGCTTTCCTCAAGCTGCTCTCCAGTCCCGGTGATGGAAAAACCGTGGTCAACATCGCTGTGCAGACCCTTCCCTGCTCATGGGGATCCAGAAGTCACCTGGTTCTCCTATTCACAACCTCGGCTTCCGGTTTGGACCGAACAAGGGCCAACAGGCGCTCTTCTACACAGTAGGCGTTGTCCTCCGTTGTGAGATGCGGGCACTGGCATCTACAAGTTCAACACCGGCGAGAAGGAGGCCAAGGGCATCCAGCTCATGCTCATAGGTGACATGGCTTGCTCACGTTATGGTCGCTTCTTCCTTGATGCCTTCGACATCAACAAGGGTGCCGTTCCCATGGGTACAACCAGTTCTGGAACAACGCTACGGAATCTACCCAGATCATCACGTCCTTCTGGGCCCATACCCACCTTGTGTCTCCAAATGTGTCCCAGCCGTCGACTTCCAGAGGTGAGTGTGTCTGTCATTTTACGTGCATCCAGCTCACAAATATTTTTCTGCTCATTTTCAGGGAACACCAACAATCTCTGTGAGTATATCAATTTTGCTTATACGCTCACATGCTCACCCTACACTCCCAGCTCCGGCCATCTCCCATATGGGGATCACTCGCACTCAGAATGTTCGCAGCACCGCCCAGATGATCCGCGCCTTCTACAACAACAGCGACGACTGTAAGTGCATTTAATCCCCTTCTACACTGCATACTAAAAACATATCTATCTAGACCCCATCTTTGACGCCAGCCAGCACTTCAAGGTTGACAACCCCGCCCCCGGCTTCCGCGTCGAGGAGCTGTCCAACCTCCCGATCTACTCCGGCCCAAAGCCGCACAGCAACGAGCTCCGCCTCTATGACCTCGCTCTGGTGTACTTCACCGTTAACACCTACAGCCAGTCTGATGTCGACTTGGCATCTCTGTGAACCTCGCTGGTGCTGTCAAGCTCGGCAGTCACAAGATGCATGATGTTTAGATATCATCAGGTACTTGTCGTCTTGTCATTCCGGACAGTGTTTGGGTTGTCATCCTTGTCGGACAGCTTTTGCAATCATCATCCCAGTTGGACAGTGCTTATATAGTCATTGTCATAGCCTAGTATATACCTCTGCTTCCCACTCTCCTGCTCTATCCAGACTTGTATATTGTTCTAGCTTGCTTACCCTTTTGTCCTCACCGATATCTCCCTCTCCCTCAGTCACGTGCATAATATCTCCTCTGTGGACTTGCTTACATATGACTCTCATGCTCGCTCACCACTCTAGCTGTAGCTCATCCCTCTTATACTTGTCTAATGTCCTCTTGATATCTGTTTCCTGCCCTTGCTGCCTTTAGCAACCTGCATATTGTTCTTCTTTGTCTTTACTGGGGTGTTATCCCACCGTTGTTGCAATGAAATCTGTTGTCTGCCATTTCTGTGTGATAAATATGTCTGCCTTTCTCTGATAATTCTAACTGTCGTCTTGCTGCTGAAATGTGAAATCTGTCTGCCATGATGCTTAGTAATAAATCACATGAGTATGGGATTTTGGTGGCGGTTGAAGTTGAAGTTCAGCTAGGCTGCCTTTGAGCGCTTCTCACTTCTCAACTCGAACCACAATGTCTGCCCACTCTCCGCTCACATTTGCCTTGCTATTGGGCCTTTTATGGCTCATCCAGTGCACATGGCATGTCTCTATGCATGCCAACTACACATCACTTTCTGCAAACCGGTTTGATCCATGCCGTAAGTTCGCTATTATTTCTGTTCACTGTTTCACGTTACTCACACGTTTGCAGATTGTCCCCCTCTGTGTGGATGTATACTACACATCTCAGGTTACACTGGGCACCTTGATTGAAAGCCCCGGGTCCCTTTGGGACGAGGTTAGGATGAGCACCTCTACTGCAAGCTCTGTCCATCTGCGCCTTTAGTCACATCCATGTGATTTATCATTTGCTAGTCGAGAACCATTCAGAATATACACAGGGATATACATATGGCTATATTCAGCCTAATCCATCACATTATTTGACCTGGCATTCTCCCCAGTGCCAGGTCAGGCTGATCGGACTTCGGTTTATGCGAACTTGCATGCTTCGCCATGACTTCTGGGCTGCCATTTGTACTAAATATCACATATATCAGGTGCCAGTAAGAAGCTCTCTGTCTAGCCATTCTCCAATCTTGTTGCAGTGTGGTGGTGCTGTCATTCCCTCTAAGAATGTAGAGAAAATGGTGGACGGCAAGTGAACTTCGAGGTATCCGGTAGAAGTGAATTGATGATGAATATGAACTATCTCTACCACAAATATGTACCTTCTGGTGAAACAGTCAATACTGAGTGTGCTTAATTCGTCAAAATTCCTTTGCAGCACTTGGTTCTCAGATTACAGAAGCCCGACTTGATTCAATTAGCTAAACTCCACAGAATCACACTCACAGTTACAGACCAAAGGCTTAAAAGCAATTTAATCACCAGGCTACAAAACCACACTTGTGTTGCATGTGGTGACTTTATAACGTTGTCGTACCAACTGAGCCGGTTCAGTCTAACAGTAAAAAACAAAAGAACAAGTGTGCCAAAGCTCTCCTACTTTGAATAACCAGTATCAAACCCATAAAGACCAGTTTCCACCGATCCACCTGATAACAGTTGCTTGGAGACATTATCACTGGATTTGCCTCAGACATTCAGCTTGGAACTTCCAAGAGAGCGCCTGTGCAGTCTGTGGCTTATTGACATACAAGTTAGCACTTCAACCCCTCAGCAAGCTTACATGTGATCTAAATATTCTCATTCCAGAAAGGTCTGTTACTAGAGCAGAGCGCACTTCCCTTTCGGATCCTATTTGTGATGTCCAGGAAAGGTGCTTTTGCCAAACTGTGATGATGTCTGCAAATCTTGCGCATCCGATCTACTCTCTGGAAAGCTACCACCAAACAGTCTGGCAAATGGGCTTTGGATAGGTGAGGTACCAGATGCTCTGAAAGACTTGAGCTGGACAGAAAAACTCTTGATCGCACGAGTAAAGCACAATATGTGTATAGTAAAAGTCCAGATATCTGGCATGTCTAAGATGAAGGCAAATGTAGTCAGCCATTCTCTCCCCATGCCTAAAATATATTCTGTACTGCCTCCACCAAGAGATGAGCTTGATGAAGTGCTTGCATTTATATTTCTGGGTCCTAATGTGCCCACAGCAAAGGAATACAAACGCACACCTATGCTTGTTAGGCAAAAGAAAGTCAGTGCTGCACTCGAGTGGCTTAAGCTCAACCATTCTGACTATGCAGATCTGACCATTTCGTACAAAAATCTGGCAGAGTATCCTGAAGATGAGCCTCCAGTGATTGTGAACTATACTCAGACTAAGAGTATGTCTAATATTGATCCAGAGGCAGCTGCAGTGACCGGAATAGAAGAAGAGGAAGGTGTAGACAATGGACAGTGTCCGTTTGTAGTACATGGATTGACCGGTGAGCGTCTTGAACATCTGGGGAAGATCAGACCATATGAAATCAAGGCAAGAGCTGTAGAACACTTTAAATCTGGTGGAAAGGTCTTGGAATTGGTCAGGAAAAAAATCCAGAGAGCATCTATAACAATCCTCAGCTCTACCCACAAATGTTTCCATGGCTCTTTCCGTATGGCTATGGTGGGCTAAAAAACGTGAAAGGCACTATCAATGTGTCTGAAGAGAAGCGGAAGCAGCAGTTGCTGATGTACCATGATAAACGCTTCCAACTTGAGCCATTGTTTCCCTTGGTTGCTTTGAACCATGAGCAAATCAAGCAGTCTACCAGTGCAGGCTATCTTCTTGCTGATAAGAAGCGTTTTGATGAGATTGCACACAGACTGCTGAATATCAGCACAGAAACTGTGACTGAGCTTGCTAATAGGCTGTCTAAGGGAAGTTTTAAACCAGAGACTGAGGAGGAAAAGGCTGCTTCGGCTAAGTGATTTGGACCATGTGAACTACAAGGTGAAAGGATCTATTACTAGTAAGAAGTATATGCGCAATGAGATCTGGGCAATGGTGTCTTATCTGGGTGCTCCCTCCTGGTTCATCACATTTGCTCCCACTGATGTCAAACACCCTCTGGCACTGTATTTTGCAGACACTGATCAGAAATATATGCCAGAGTTCAGACCAAGAGATCAGCGTCTCAATCTGATTGCAAACAACCCAGTGGCAGGTGCCCGTTTCTTCAATGTCATGGTTGACCTGTTCCTGAAACACGTTCTTGGTGTGGGCACTAGTAAACCCGGTTTATATGGAGACACAGCTGGGTACTACGGAACTGTTGAACAGCAGGGCCGTTTGACTCTGCACTTGCATATGCTGCTGTGGATTAAATGTGCACTCACTCCACAAGAGATTAGAGATCGCATTTTGGACCCCACCTCAGACTTTCAGCAGGCTATGGTGCAATATCTAGAGGGCTGCTACAAGAGCGAGTTTTTCAATGGTACCATACAGACTGTAGACAAGCGTGTGACGGAGATCGCCCAGGCAAATCCTACTCGAGTGCCCCTCACAGAGATACTGCCAGAAGTTCCACCTCCATTGTGCTCCGAACAACATGAAACTGCCTCCAAATGTGCTCAGTGCAAGGCCAAAGAAGACTGGTGGATCAAATACGAGGCAGATGTGGATGAAATATTGTATTCCTCAAATGTTCATAAATGTCGGGACAGAATCACTGGGAAAAAGAAAGCCAACAAGAACCAGTTACCAGAAAATGAGCCACCTAAGCCAGCTTCAACTGAGAAGTCAGAGTTTGATAACCGAGGCTGTCGTGACCCAGTAACCAAGGTGTGCAAGGCACATTTCCAGAGAAACACATGAGGCCACTGGGGTTGATCCTGAGTCAGGGCACTTATTATTAAAAGGGTGAGCCCATGCTGAACACATTCACACCGCTCTATCATATCTTTTGCGGTGCAACCACGATGTCACCAGCTTGCTCTCTGCACTGCCATCAAGTCTGTGATTGCATATGTGGCTGATTATATACAAAAACACCGCTAAAAACACATGTGATGTTTCGCTCCGTTGAGGAGGTGTTCTCACGGAACACTGAGCTTTGGCAGTCATAAATCCACCGGAGAAGGCTCGTGGATGATAACAAGATCGTTAATGCTCTTACTGCTGCATCAGAGATTGGAGGACCTATGGCTGCCATGTATCTGTTAAAGCATCCGGATCACTGCACAAATTATAAGTTCAGAATCTGCTATTGGAGGGGATATGTTTTTGAGGTGATGAAAGCCTGGGAAGACTCTGATTCTATTGACAGGGAGGGAAAGTCAAAAGTTATGCTAGGTATGAAGAAATCTGCTGTAAAGTCAGAAATTGTAGTGGTTTCTCCTGTGTTGGACTACATTTGGCGACCGGAAGAGTACGAGTCAGTGTGTTTGTATAACTGGATCAGACTGTCAGACAAGACACATCTTCCAAGACCTAAAAAGAAACATTTGAAGGTTCAGGATGAAATAGATCCTAGCCAATACTTTACCGACAATGACCGTGAATTTGAGGATGACTACCATGTGGACCAGGGATTGAAAAATAACCAAGAGTCAGATGGTGAGGAGGAGTATCCAACTCAGGTGGGAGGAACTGGTGCTTTTGCTTTGAGCAAGAGGAGGAAGAATCTGAATCTGAATCTGATCTAGCATCCGGGGCCAAGTAAAAGTGAGCAGGAGGAGTCTGATGATGAGCTGCTGCTCACAACTGAATCAAATGTGAAACTGGAGAAGGAAATTCAGGCTACTATTTCACAAAAACACTTGAAGTTCCATGCCAACCATCCTCACCATTCCACCCATCATGTCAGACTGATGCCTGAAAATGAAGCTTTTGTTCCCAACTTTGTAGGTGGGTCTCTTCCCCAAAAGATTCTGGTAGCCGTGAGCAGTATTGCATGACCATGCTCACTTTGTTTAAGCCGTGGCGAACTGGAAAAGACCTCCGCCCATCTATTGATACTCTGTGGGATGAATCATTTGAGGCACACAAGTTCACTGAACGGATGAACGTACTATGCAGTATTTCCACATCGGTATGAATGCAATGATGCACGAGACGACTTTTCAGCTCAGCGGAAGATGCTTGAGAAGGGTGCTAAGCTATCAGGTATGTACAGTCAGGACGACTTGGATGAAATGGATACCAGATACTATATCGATAATGACAACTTGCCATCCAGTCTACAGAGGCTGAATATCTTGCATACGGCGATGTAGATTATAAGAAAAGCATCTGGGAAGCACGAGACAGAAAGTTTGCAGAGGCAGAAGAGATGCTGCAGTCATCAGGGTGGGCCCTTCCAAGCCAAATAAGTTCTGAAAATAAACCTTCAACACAGCAACTCAAGTTCAATGAAGAACTTCTGGGCCAGAGTGGAAAAAGCTACTTACAGACAGACGTCAGGCATTGATTGAAGCCAGGGACACACAGGCTGATCAACACAAAAAAGAAGTTGCTACTGTCTGGCCACCCCCTAACCATGAAGTCAATGAAGTGAAGGTAGTTGGGAAAAAGTATTTCTTGAACAAGAAGTTCCAGCAGACAATGAAATGACGCAGCAGCTCATTGATGGCACTGTCACAGAGTTCAGTTTGAATCAGGATCAAGAGCGTGCATTCAGAATTGTCGCTAACCATGCAGTCGAACCCAGTGGAGAGCATCTCAAAATGTATCTAGGTGGAATGGCTGGCACAGGAAAGTCCCAAGTGATCAAAGCACTCATTCACTTCTTTGGGAAGCGTGAGGAGGGCTACAGATTCATGTGTATTGCACCTACTGGGGCTGCAGCTGCTCTAATTGGTGGATCTACATATCATTCAATTCTGGGAATAGTTTGAGGAATGGGTTCAAATGGATCAGACCACGTGGCTAGTTTGGCTCAGGTCCGGGCACGCATTCAGCATGTGGAATACATGTTTTTGGATGAAGTGAGCATGGTGAACTGCATGGATCTCTATTCCATATGTGCTAAAATGTGTGCTTCTCTAAAAAATGATGGCACTCCATTTGGGGGTATTAATATGATTCTTGCTGGTGATTTTGCCCAGCTGCCTCCTGCAGTAGGTGGTACACCCTTGTTTTCAGGTGAAGTTGGACGTGTTATCCATCACACACACACTCATACCCAGCAACAAATGTCCATTGGGAAAGCATTGTGGCACCAATTCACTACCACAGTAATATTGAGGGAAAATATGCGCCAGAAGTCACAGAGCCCAGAGGATGCAAAGCTTTGTGTTGCCTTGGAAAATCTCAGGTACTATGCCTGTACACAATCTGATTATAAGCTTTTGCAGTCCAGAGTTGTTAGCTGTGCACCAGGCAGACCCTCTCTCAATGATCCAAACTTCAAGTATATCTCCATTATCACCCGATATAATGCTGTGAGGGATGGTATCAACGAAAAGTCTGCTGCCCAGTTTGCAAAGGATCATGGGCAGGAATTGGTCACATTTTATGCTATAGACAGATTAGGATATGATGTGAGTGAAGACATGCCAAAGCATACCCGGAAAAAGGCAACCAATCCCCTCAGGAAAACAAACATTGCCTCTACTGAACTTCGAGATCTCTTGTGGAGTTTGGATCCAAAAATGACTGCACATATGCCAGGAAAGCTGTCTTTGTGTGTTGGAATGCCAGTGATGATTAAAAACAATGAGGCCACAGAGTGCGGAGTAACCAATGGTGCTGAAGCAGAGATTGTAGGCTGGAAGGCCAAAGACATTGATGAAGACAAGCAAGCACTGATAGCGCTCTTTGTCAAGCTCAGCTGTCCCCCAAAACCTATTCAGCTACCTGGACTGCCTGTGAATGTAATCCCTATCACTCCAAATGAGCGAAAGATAGTCTGTGCTATGCCAAACGGGAAAACACTTGGGATCTATCGCTCTCAGGTCTCTATTCTAGCCAACTTTGCAATGACAGACTACAGCTCACAAGGCCGGACTAGGAAATACAATGTGATAGATATTCAAGAGTGTGGCAGCCACCAGTCAGTATACACCTGTCTGTCCAGGGGTTCTACACTTCAAGGCACTCTGATTGTACGACCTTTTGATCCTAGCAAAATAACTGGAACCATCAGTGGTCGGCTGAGACAAGAGTTTAGAGAGCTGGAACTGCTGGATAATATTACCAAACTCAGATGGGAAGACAAACTCTCACCAGAGGTCACTGGCATCACTAGAAATGAGCTCATCTACTCATTCAGAAAGTGGAAGGGAGAAGACTATGTGCCAAAAACAGTGCACAAGTCTCTGAAGTGGGGTACAAATAGCAGGTTTGATATGGAAGATGTCACAGAGGATGCAGGCTGGCAGATTGTTTCTGGAAAAAATGATCTGATAAGAGCTGAAAAGACAGCACCTACAGATGAGTTTCCAAATAGAAACAAGGTGTCCCAGAAGTATGTGGTAGCCAAGGGAAGCCAGGCCTTGCCTGCAGTGAGCACTTTTGTGGGAAAGCCTTCTGGGAAGCGCAAAGCCTCTGATAATGCTGAAAGCTCTACCAAGCGACCTAGAACCACCAATCTCTCTGCTGGCTGCCCTTTCAATGGTCTGCCCTGGGACAGTGTCAACTATAGCTGTGCCTACGACAGCATTCTGACCATACTAATGGCTGTGCACAAAGAGAATGCAAATGTATGGAACGAGCACATTGCACCTAAAAGTGTCCTGCTTCAAACTGATGGAGAGTTGTTTGATCAAGTCAACTTTGGCTGCCTTACTCCCCGACTTGCCCGTGACCAAATCAGAGATATACTTGGTGCTTTGGATGACAGTTTGGGTTGCAAAGGCTCTGAAGGCATTGATGGATATCTACTAGCAAGGTATTTGTTTACTCCAGATATCCCTAGACTGCAGATGGAATACAGCTGCACCCAGTGTGAGTACACTTCTGCCTGGATTAAATGCAATGCAAGCAACCTTCAATACACCACCAAAGAATCCTCCTGGGTGTTTTCTATGGATCACAGAAGAGAACACCCTAAAGGCATGGGTCTTCATTGAAAGCTATCAGTCTCAGAGTGGCTGTCTGTGTCTATGGAACAGAGTTCAGACAGAGTTTGTTCAGAGTGTGATGCTGCTGTGCATAAAAACTATAGCTATCTAGACCATGGACCACCCTTTTTGTATCTGATTCCTAGACTAATTAATGTGAATATGGAAACAGAAATCAAGCTGCCTGATGGGGAGAGGTACAGGCTTTGTGGAGTTGTTTATTATGATAACAATCACTTTACAGCCAGAATAGTGGATAAATCAGGTGAAATCTGGTATCATGATGGCATCAAAACTAGAGAAGAGCTCAAGTATGAGAAGAATGTGCTGCATATTAGCAATAATGGGTGGCTGAAGGCTAGGAGTTTCAGAGCCACTGCCCTTGTGTATATTAAGCAGTTTTGATTCATGGCATTTGTTGTACATAGCCTTATCACTATGGCCTTACTTACAGTCATGTGCAAAGTTACAAGTTCCACCTTACTTAGTAACCCATCCAAGGGTGTTACCCAGTTCCAAGTGATTGATCCCACTCGAAGGTGTTCAAACCCCCTGGTCTAGGTGTACTTACTAGCATGTTTAAAGCTATGAGTCTAGCCTTACTTACTCCTGGGTTCAAAGTTGTTACTAGTGCTCACTCCGGCCTTACTTACTCCTGGGTTCAAAGCTGTTACTTGTGCCTGTTCCGGCCTTACTTACTGCTCATTTCAAAGTTGTTACTAGTGCCTGTTCTGGCCTTACTTACTGCACATTTCAAAGCTGTTACTAGTGCTCGCTCCGGCCTTACTTACTGCTGGGTTCAAAGTTGTTACTAGTGCTCGCTCCAGCCTTACTTACTGCACATTTCAAAGTTGTTACTAGTGCTCTTACTTACCGCTCTGGGTGGGGCCTGCTGTCTCGTTTGAACGGGAGTCCAGTGGAAATGAAACCTTCAAATGATTCTATCCACCCTACACTGGTACCTATAAACTAATGTACACTAGTAGTGGTGACCCAAACAAGGTCTAGAATGGGTTTCCAAGGTCACGGTAAGGCTGGGGCATGAGTTTTACAAAGTGCATAGGCATGGCATTTTGCATCTTTTGTGTCAATCATGATCTAGTGATAGAACCATTGAAGCTCTTTACTTGAAACAAGTACTAATGGATTTGTATGCTTCTCCTGTATTCATTTCAGTTAACTCCAGCACACATCCGTGCGTTGGGGGTGGGTGGTGTGCAAATAAGTTTGGGTGCGCAGGCTGCGGCTGTGCCAGAACGCGATATTGTGGACACCACTTTTCACGCCTCATGTGGAACACGCCCATGCACCGCCTCCTAGATGCTCTTGCCTACTATGTAGGAGAAAGCTGAACGGCTGCATTCAGAAAGGCGCAAGCTGAGTATTTGTAGCCTAGTAAGTGAATATGACTGAGTACCTGCAATGACCTCCAATATGTCATCTTCTATTATAGGTGAGTCCTGTTTGTTACTAGATCCATTAAAGGTGAGTCTAGTCTGTTGCTGGCTCCATCAAAGGCATGTCTGGTTTGTTGCCTTTCTATTAAAAGTAAGTGCAGTGTGCAACTGTTACTAGGGCAAGGTTTCTAGTGTTCTTCTGTGATCAACTTCTACTGGTGCTTGGTTTCTAGTGATCTTGGGTTCTAAGGATGCTTGAGAGCTCCTTGTGTGATCAATGCTTGGTTTCTAAATGTGATTTTTGCCAACTGTTCTTTGGGGCAGGCTCACTGGGATCGTGGATTATGAGTCTGCTTGAGAGGGCCTGCTTGAAGCTTCTACTAAGGTGTTCAACTGTTACTAGTCCCTCTGAGATCACTAACTTTGAATCCTGTGGTACTTTAGGGCAGGTTAGATAATAGGGACTTGGTAAATCCGTGAATCAGTCTAGTAAAATCAGTCTAGCCACCACTCACTAGCAACTTTTACTTGCTTTGCCAAAAGTATTTGGTCTGTTCAAGAGCTGCTAGTCCTATACAGCAGATATAGGAGAAAGACTTTGGGTGTGTAAAACACCTGTGTTGAGAACTATAAGCCAATTCTACCACATCAATGCTATGTTTACATGTGATAATGTAAAATTTTGGGGAAGCATATAGTTTGTGCAGTTTTTTGACATTGGTTTTCTTTGGCTTTGTCTAAGTGTTGCATGATTGCTTTAGGTACTTGTGTCTTGTTGATTTTCTGTTGTTTCTTTGTTTTGTGAGTGTGTTTATGTTTTTTGCTATGTGTGTTTGTTTCTTCTTTGTATTGTACTTTTTTTGTTTGTTTTTTTGTTTTGTTTTTTTGTTTGTTTTTCTTCTGTTGTTTTTTGTTTTGTTTTGTGGGGTTTTTTATGTTGTGCCTTTTTGATGTGTTTCTTTTGAGTTTTGATTATTGATTGTTATGTTGTGCATGATCTTGCATGGAGTTTTCCCCTATATTTACTGGTTGTGTTTTTGAAGGTGAACTAGCTTGGTTTTATTGTCACACTGCTATAGCAAAAAAAGAAGTAAGTGTTTACATCTGAAGATGAGCTGGCAGGGCCAAGCAAAAATGAGGGGAAGAGAAGGAGGAGGATCAGCTGCTGCTTACTACTAAATCAAATATGAAACTTGGAAATGATATATAGGCTACTATCTCACAAAGGCACTTCAAGTTCCATGCCAACCACCCTAACCATTCCACCCATCATGGTAGACTGATGCCTGAAAATGAAGCATTTGTTCCCAACTTTATAGGTGGGTCTCTTCCCTGAAAAGATTATGGCAGCCTTGAGCAGTATATACTATACTCTTTGTGCAGAAATGTTTCAATTAAGGTTTGAATTATTAAACCTCATTAATCGTTTCTGCCAGTAATGGCCCACTCCTACCAAGTACTTATAAGAGGGACGATGCAGCATAGCGCTCCCCATCTTTCGACCTCTTGTCTAGCTACGTCCCTCTGGCCTAGTGCCCATACATCTCTCTTGCTTGCCTTCTACCTCGCTCGCTCGCCAGTCCACTCGATAGTGCACCGTGCTTACTCGTGTCAGCATCAAGAGACGTCCCACGGACATAACCACTCGGCGTCTAGGCCTCGTTCCCAATGGAACTCGGACTTCGACATAACACTGCCTCATGCCTCTGTAGACCAAGCAGGCAGCCCAACCCGAGACCGAGCACACCTGAGGGAGATGTGGCCCAGGTGTCCTCATGCTTAGAAATGTGTGCCAAACGTAGATAGAACATACCTAGATGATCTAGAGCATGTGCACTGTTTGATACCGTGTGGTCTGACTTAAACTGGAGACGAACTTCAGCAGCAGCCTAGTCCACTTCAAGGGCTTTGTTTGAGGATGCCGTTGGTCTGGGGAAGAACACAAAACAGTCATGGGAGGGTGCACATCATCTGGTCGGGTGGCAGGGGAAGGGATGGCATCGGATAACCACCTGGTAGTAGTAGACCAAAAGAGGGGTGAGGTGGTCGAGCACAGCGTGAAAGGTTATTGGGGGCTTCTAGCCAGAGAAGGAGAGGACAACATAGACGAAAAGACATCTGTCCGCGGGTGGGAGTGCACACAGGCGACCGCTTTGCTCGGCTGCAGACATACGTAAGGTTCAACTTTGAAGCTCAGGCTTCAGTGCCCATGAGAGTGCCCGAACTCTTGCACTCGCCCCACGTCCAGCCCTCTTGCCCGCATCCCTGACCTCCCCCTGCCCTCGTCCATCCTTCTAGGTGAGCCCCATCAGAAACATGAGACAATAATCTCACCATTTGTAGTTTAGCATTACAGCCATGCTGCTTGCACACACATCAGCAGGCCCACAGATCATTATCTGCCAGCATCTAGGGACACAACTAGCTATACCAGCAAACAACAGCTGATAGCCAACCCCTGGCACATGCAACCATGGGGTGACACCCTTGCCCAATGAGAGGGATGTCATTGTGATGTGTGACAGCTCACTCCAGCGCACCTCACATCTCTCATGGACACAGGTAAGTAGTGCCCCATTATTTCCCCTGCACTATTCAACCCACCCCCTATCACAACTATGTCCAATGACGCACCCTCCACTGTGCTTGCCCCTGTCTGGGATAACACAGCTGTCCCCTCCCCTGCCATGTCCAATGCCACGTCCACAGCTGCTACCACTGCACCCACCACTGTGCTCAACCTCACACTCGCATCGAACAACGCTGCATCCAGGGCGCCCAACACCTCCGATGCCACGCCTGTGTCCGCACCCAACCCTGTGGCATCCATGGCTGCTGCTGAGGGCACGCACACACCCCAGTCTGGTGCACCCACGTCTCCACCCAACCCCACATCCACATGGACTCGGTGGTCACTGACACGGGATGCTGCGATCAATGCCCCTGGGGCCAGGCTCTTGGAGGCTCAATGGTGCGACCGCGTCGATGTGTCCTTCACTGAGCATGCTGGTAAGGCCGCACATAGCATGCAGAGACGTGCAACCACCAAGCGTTGCACGCACGTTGCACACCGGGTTATCGCAGACATGGAGGGGTGGAGAGTCTGATGACTCTCTGCCAGGCCTGTATATGCCATCCAACTCGGATGATGACTTGGACTTTTAACTAGTTACTACAGATGTCTTTTTTTGTAACAAAGTCAATAGTACCAGTTCTTTGAAAGGCCTACTATGCGTGATTTTGGTTGACAGATCTGTGGATGAACGTGCAGATCACCCACTTTTGGCCGACCTCTGATCTAGAGCTGCCGGGAGCCAGACCTGCATAAGCTGGACCTGCACGGCCCGTGGTCTGCAGCTCAATTTTGCGGCTCATCGCAGCTCTACCCGTGAAGTGAGCTAGATTCTCAAGCAGCCTTACTCATGTGCTACCTGCTCTCGCTCATGTTCCAGTTCACATGCAATCGTAGCTGGGCTTCGGTAGGGCAGTTGTTCAATAAATATATTTCTACTGATTACCCCATTGACGTCCAGCAGTGCGCTGGTTGCGTTTCCAAGAACACAGTTCATACGTGACATGCCGTTATGAATTTTGGTGTCAAGACCACGGTGGAACACATCCAATTGCACCAAAATTGACACCTACCTGTATACCAGATATTAATAGCTGGCCTGACCAGCCACGATATGAGGCTATTAATAGCTAGACAGTACCTGACGTGAGTTATTACAACCCTAGGGATGTTCTGTCATTACAAACGGGACCTATTACAAGCCTGGGGGGCTGTTGTCATTAAGATATTAACTTATTACAGCCCTGGGAAGGTTATGTGATTAGAAACGAGGCCTATTACAAGCCTGGGAGGCTGCTGTCATTGGAATATTGACTTATTACAGCCCTGGGAACACTTTTTCATTAAGATATGAGCTTATTACAAGCCTTGGGACTATTTGTCATTAGGAACAAGGCTTATTACAACTCTGGGAACACTTTTTTATTAGAAACGGGGCTTATCACCAGCCTGGGGAGGTGCTGTCATTAGAAACGGGGCTAATTACAAGCCTGGGCAGGTGCTATCATTAGAATATTGACTTATTACAAGCCTGGAAGCACTTCTTTCATTATAAACAAGGCTTATTACAAACCTGGGGGGCTGCTGTCATTACAATTTGCACTAATTACAAGCCTGGAAAGGTCCTGTCATTAGACTTATGCCTTATTACAACACCTGGTCAGGTTATATTACAATGAAAACATGGTGGGGGTTAACAAAACGAGTTTTTTGTATTACAATTGAGGTAATCACAGGTGCGAAATGGTCTTGTTGGGGCAACCTGTGACTCATAGTATTCAGTAGACCTTATGTAGAGGTAGCAGGGAGTCAAAAAATATGTAAAATGACAATATATGATCGCACCGGTGACAGATTCATCCAAACCTTCAATTGAGGTAACAAATACAGCGGTAGTACGGGTCGAGGTAAGCTGGCGTCCATGGGACGCACGTAGAGTACATAAGTGTCCGTATGGTCTCAGATCGCCTGATCTGATCGCTGAAGTCAAGACACCCGAGCCCTGCTCGCAGCATGGCTGAAATTCAACAGGTACGCCAAAATTCGGCACCGAAATCTGACACGTGTGCGCCCTGCGCACCCGTACCTTAACACACCAGCTTCAGTTCCAGGTGCGGTGGAAGGAATATGGAGAGGGGGACAACTTGTAGGAACCAGTGGCAAATGTTGCCAATGCCCCAGAGAAGGTTGCAGAGTTCTACAAGCGCAATCCCAACACACCTCACAAGATATCTGTGTCACAATTAGAGACTCTAGTATGCTGCCCCCCATTTAATTTTCTCAGATAACCCCACTCTTCCTATATGCACACCTCTAAATACTTACCTATCACGCTCTGACTCCGATGTACTCATTGCTACTCACCATGTCTCGTCATGACTCCCCTACAATCCCAAGTCACGCTGCCTCATTGTAACTCGACCTGCATCATACGGACTGGTCCCTGTATATAAGGGCGACGCCCCAGAGCGCTACCTCCCCAGACTTGAATCTCCTCTGTACTACTCCGTCTACCTGACTACGCGCAATCTTACTCTTTGTCGCTCGCACACTCACTCGATAGCACGCAAGCGCTCTGAGCATCACCACCGTAACCACAAGGTGCATAGGTCATATTCCAGCTAGAATAAGCCCTCAGACGTAACAATCTGCGACTCTATTCACTGCTCTGCCATAGAGGAGGGTTGAGCACCCTGAGCATGCAGAAATGGAGAAGGAAGACTGGCAGGAGAGGAGGATCATGTCCATCCAGGATGGATGGGTTTTAGGAGGGGGGTAAAATGTCGTGGAACGGACTCTGGACTCACTCTATGTATTATTTTTCGCCTTTTCTCTGCCTTTTCTCTGCCTTTTTACTATATTGGAAGGTTGTTCCCACGCTTAAGTGCCCGTATCACACCCTCACTTAGCACTTGCACTTCATGTCCATCTCGGCCTCTTGGTCTTTGTGGGCTAGGTGAGTATCTTGATTGCCTGTATGTATGTAGAGCTATGTTAACTTGGTCTTTGTGGAAGTCAACAATGACCTTAGTGTAGCTATGTGTGAATCTCCCAGTTGCCAGTGGGTGCCATTGGTGTTCAAAAAGAGTGTAAGAGGGACACTTAAGACAGAACAGAAACAGTGTCTGTATTGTGTGGTCAGGCAAGGGGAAATGGAGAAAACCAGGCAATATGGGTTGTGGAGGTATATGAGGGTGTACATAAGCATGGGAAAGTAGTATGTAAGCTATGTTGTAAGCACCAGGCTTACACCCACACAGTTCAGGGCTCAATGTATGCACAATGTGCATTTATACATGATGAACTTGTGCATTATGAGCTTATCATCTGTATGCATAAATGCTGCACCCTCAGGGCACCTAATGTGCACCCAAGGGTGTGTTCCCAACACATACTATGTTGTATCCCACAAAGGCTGTTAGGGATACAAAGCAGATGAATAACAGTACCATTACATACAACTATTAACCCATGAGTTGAGTAACATCTTCAGGTGGGTACTTGGTTTGTGCAAAGGTGAGTATTCTGCATTCACAGAATGTGAGAGGGAGAATGGAACAGTCAAAAAGAGCATACCTCTTCAAACTCTGTATGTACTTTCGACTGACTTCATCATTTAGCACATGTGCAACCTGATCCGCAGAGATCTTCTCTCGAGCAGAACGCTCGTGGATTCTGAGGGTATATCAACAAATCTCCTTGTCGTGAAGCTGAGCGCGTGACTTACCCAACCATGGTCACCCCAATCGGCCAAGGCGCGTTGCCGATGGACAGCCGTAGATATGAATCGTTCGCTCTCTGATACTGTCTCTTCTGCATGTAATGCACAATCTCAGCGATTCGAGCGAGCACATCTGCCGGAAGATTCTGTCGGAAGATCAGTATCAGCACCGCAAGATTAGGCAGACCGTACGCACTCGTGCACGGAGAAGCTTGAAAAGGGGCTTCAAATACTCAGCAGACTGCCGTTGCGTAGCAGCCGCAAGCTTGCCCTGCGTCGTCCGCTTGACGTGCTCTACGAATGGTTATTATCGCTCGACTGTCACGACAGTGGCCAGGACTCACCAGGACGGTCGTCCATCCACTGCTCCCACTCCTTCAGCGCACGCTTGAGGGCATAGTAAATCATCGGATACAGCTTGTCCGGGTCGGTCTTGACGAGCTGCAGGTCGAGCGTCTCACTGCCTAGTGCGGACTCGCCGTCTCTCTTCTTTCCCTTCTCCCTGCCCGCTTCCTCCTGCCGCTGCCGGTCCGTCTTCTGGCGTTCGACGTTCTCGACGTCCTCGAGAGCCCTCTTGAAGTCGTTCTGTCCGCCGTGCCGTTCGTGATCCTTCTCCTCAATGAGCTCGAGGGCGCGGAGTCGGAGTCGCCGGTCCTTGTCAGACTCTCCAAAGAGCCGTACAGGCTGGCCTTTCGCGCGCAGCCGGCGCACGGTCTCCTCGTTGGATATGTTGAAAGACAGCGAAACGGGAGTATCTGAGCCGTGTTCACCTGGACGCGGGGAGCCCGAGGCGCGATCCTGGGGGACCTGGTGGCGGATGTTCACCTCATCGTGGTCCACTACACAGAGAAGGGTACGTGCCTTGGACTGTTCTCGCCTACGCGCCTCGCATACCTGTTCATCTCGCTCACGCTCCTCCTTGCGCTGTCGTTCCTTCTCTTCCCGCTCCTTCCGCTCCTGATCCTCCTTGAGACGTTCGAGGTCGCCTCGCCGCATGTATTTGGTCGGGCGGACATTGTCGTTGGTTGGGAGGTCGAAAGCCTTGCGTTTGACGGCGATCTCCGCCTTGAGTGCGTCCATGATGGTCTTTGCAGTCGGAGTGGAACGGGAACGGGCGGTAGGAGGGGTGGGGAGAGGAGAGCCTGGGCAGGCGATGGACGCGCCGGGACTCGGTCGGGATGGCGCGGGCGTCTGTGCGGGCGGCTGAGCTGGCGCGCTGCCGCATTCCGACTCTTTCCTCTCCCCCATCCTCCCTTCGCCCTTCCGCCCGCCGCCGCCATGTCCGAGCTCCAGAGGTCCGTCGCGTCTCCGTCTCGCGTTTCCCTTCGCTCCTCTTGCCCGGCCGTATTCTCATCACGCGCCCCCCCCTCCGTAGCAAATACGTCCTCCAGACCGCTGGCTTCGACGGTGAGCCCTCCTCGCGTCTCCCGCCCTGCACCCGCGACTCACGAGCGTGTCCCAAGCCCGGTTCCCCAACCAAAACCAGACGAGGC
Source organism: Epithele typhae (assembly GCF_022376455.1). Taxonomy (NCBI): domain Eukaryota; kingdom Fungi; phylum Basidiomycota; class Agaricomycetes; order Polyporales; family Epitheliaceae; genus Epithele; species Epithele typhae. The sequence goes on along the minus strand of NW_025954193.1, from coordinate 1,738,018 downwards.
ACTGGTCCGTCTCTCTGCTGTTCGCTCTCTCGCCGCTGTCCCCTCACGCCTCCTTCCGGGTCCACCCGCCCGTGCCTCGCCCCGCCCATGCAGCTTCCAGAACTACACGGACTACTTCAAGTGCATCGCTGCCAAGGGCGAGGACTACGCCCCCTGCAAGCAGTTCAAGCGTGCCTACCACTCTCTCTGCCCCAGTCAGTCACATCTCGCCTCTCCCTGCGCTTCTCCTCACTCATCCTCCGCCTCGCTCTCGCTTCAACTTCTGACGTGTCTGCAGACGAATGGGTACGTACTTGTTCCCTCACTCTGCATGGTCGGCTGCGTGTCTGACGCGACGTACTTCAGACCAACAAGTGGGATGAGCAGCGCGAGAGCGGCACCTTCCCCGCGTCGCTGGAGCCCTGAGTCCTAGACGCACTTATACTGCGAGGTTGACCCCCGTAATCCCATGCGAGTCGACTAGAGGACCCTTTCGTCCGCGAAAGTTGTTCTATCATAAGATAAGAATTATACTGCGTAGCCCACAGTCCGTCGTGAGCGTGCTAGCGCGAGATAAGTATGGTATGTGGGGGCCGGCTCGGTCTGCGTCGGGGCATCGGTAAACTAGCAACAGGTATAATGATAGTACATGTCCGTCCCGAGTGCGGAAAGGTATATCTGCAAGTGAATGGCGAAATGAGTGGAAAAGCAAACCAGTCTAGATGTAAACTGCGTAGGACCCAATCACCGGTCGGTGGTCGCTCCGTCCCTCCAGCTTGCGCATTCCCTGGTCGTCTAGCGTGTCGTATTTCAGGCAAACAACGTCTCCGCGGCGATGTACCGGTGCCTGTAAGCTGGGTGTCGCCTGGTCTGAAGGTTGCCCCATCGTCTGGTGGCCGTCCCGGTACAGGAACGGCAGAAGCCACTTGAAGACTGGGGCGGAGGGGGATGAAATGGTGTGGGGTGGCGACCTCATATCAACCGGGCTGTCAGGAGCTATGGGGGAAACGAGCGTGGGGGATGTATCGCTGACAGGCATGACTGGGGAGATGGTGTTGGCATGGCGGAAAGGCACCCGCCCGTTGGCAGCAGGGTCCAGCGATTTGATTCGCGCCAACGAGCGTTCCTCAGACGAGGATGACGAACGTTGGAAGGAGTCCACCGACCTGACCTGGGGCAGTCGTTTCCCATGCGGCTTCGTAGGGAATGGGAGCAGAGAAGGATCGCTCAGAGGCGAACCCTGCTGCTGAACTGGAGTGGAAGTGCTCGCCGACAGCGGATGGGGCATTCGTTCACCCGTGATGGATGTCGGTGGCAACTCGGGATGGTGCAGGGACCACGTGGAATCTCTTCGCGAACGGAGAGACGACGGCTTGAGGGCGTGGAATATCTGACCCATCTTCGCGCGGAGCGGCACGAATCGCTGGGATTCGGTGTCGGGCTCGACCACGATGGTTGTCTTCCACAGTATCCGATCGCACCTGTAGCGAACTCAGTATAAGCTGGACAAGAGCCGTGGCCACACTTACCAGCTAGGTACCCTCTGTTTATGAGACGAGTCATACACACCCCTGTCCTCTTCCTCCAAGTCCACGTTGTTCTCGCTGAGAGCCAAATGCTTGTGTGGTCGCGAGTGGACGGCATCCAACAACGCGTGCTGCAGCTCCTTTGCTCTGCCAGATCTAGACTTGCGATAGTCCAACGAGTCTATAGGAGTTTCGGGTGGCTTGACATCCAAACCCTGCTGACTGGCGCGTCGAGAAGGAGTGGGGACTGCGGTCTTCGCGGCGGACCAGCTCTGGCGCCATTTTGCTCTTTTACTCTTGGAGCGGGCGGGAGTAGGTTCAGACTGGCTGGCAAGGAGCACGTTCATCCACTTCTCCTTTGCTTTGTTAGCGGCGGTCGCAGAGAACATCTTCTGAACCAGATTTGACGTGCTTGCGCTCGCGGGAGGGGAGGGAGGTGAACGCGGCTCGCAATCATCTGGCTCTTCGTCTGCGTCAGGATCGACCGTTCGGCGAGAACGCACCGACATCCATGCGGATGAGATGACGGAGGCTCCATCGGGTTGAGGCTCATCGTCGTCATGTTGTGAGAGACCGTCTTGCTCAACAACGGTGGTTGCTGTGTCCGGATCGTGTTCAGCGACCTCGGTGAGCATCTTCTCATGCGACGGAGTAACGATCATCGGAGTTGCGGGTAGCCGCTTGAACGACTTCTGTCGTGATCGCTTCAGGGTGCGCAGGACATCGTACTTGAAAGTCGGAGGGAAGTTGATCGGGGCCTCGTTGAAACCTGCGAAGGCCGTCCCATATGCCATGACTTTGCGAAGCTGATCAAATTCCAACGCCTGTTCATACTCTACGGCATAACGATCAATGACACAAACGATGTATTGGTGGCAGGCGTGCCTTACCTTTCCGTGATATAAGCCAATCTGCGTGGAGGCGAGTGATATCCAATCTAAAGTTCAGGTCCCCGAATATGAACGTTGTGTCGAAGCGATCTGTGACGTCTGGGATTGCGATTAGACAAGGTGGCTTCTCTGATCGTGATGCTAACCTTCGGCCATGAAGCGAGGGTCGTCAGGCGAAAGAAAGTCGTTGACGGACAGCTCGGCCTACGGCTCACTGAGCACGTGCAACAATGGAGATGAGGCTTCGACGTACCTTGATCTTCGCAAGGTCAGCCAGACGGTTATGGACTTTGCCTTCGTGGGCTAGACCGATGTCAAGAGGTATCGGAGGGAATCTCGAAGTTCAGTCACTTACCTGCCAGATGAGCATTCACGAATAGGAAAGTGGAGCCGTCCAAATTCACGCTGACTCCCACACCTCCTTTGTTCCCTACTCGACCACCAATTAGGCCTGTGGTCACTGCGGATCTTGATGTACCTGTGCGCGGGATGGATAAGAAGCGGCTGAGCAGTCTACACGAAACGCACCTCGAACCAATGGGCGGGCATCGCGGTGGATGAACACAGCAAGGTAGAGACCCATCATCCTCTCCTTGATTAATAGCTCGTATGGGGAAGTGGGCAGGGCATCGTTGATGGGCTGGTGTGGCGCGTCGGGAGAGGGAGCACATTGACAATACCAACTCTCGAGTATCGTTGACCAGCTGCTCGGCGGATGGTGGTGGTCGTGAGGCTTCTCGACCGTCGGGGAAGGAATATCTGCCTCTGCACTCTTTCGAACGACGATCTCGTCGGGGTCGGGGGGGAGGAGTGAGTGCTTGGAGCGCGAGTTCTCCTTGTTATTCAGCTTGAAACCAGCACCAAATGCCATCGGTATGCCTGAAGCAATTTCAGTACGTACGAGCGACTGAAAGCATTATCCACTGACCTGACGCGGACGGACATTCTTGACCGGCTCTGTGGAAGGACGTGAGGAGAAGCGTATGAAAGACGGCGAAGCACTCACACAATCACCAAATGAGATGGATGGTCCGGGGTGGGCGGAAAAGTGGGAAGGATTGGAGGGCCGTCACGAGGAAGGGTGGGACTGATAGGTTGAACAGTGCCCAAGAGCTCGTCTAGATCGCCCTGTGAGAGACGTGAGGGTGAGATGGAGACAAGGAGTCGGAGTGGCATACCTTCGGGAGGGAGTCATGCATGTTCCAGGTGACGACACGAAGCTTGATGAACTTTGGGGGCGGTCTGGGTGGAAGAGGAGGAGGAGCGGGGGTTGGCTCCGCCGGGGAGGTAGAAGTGGACTGGCCGTGGGGAGAGGGAAAGAGAGCGTGAAGGCGGGCCAGGACATTTGTGTGCGCTGGGAGGGAGGGTGAGCAAGGTAGTGGGATGCGAGACGATGGAGGGAGACGAACCAGGGCGGGGATTACGGGGAATGTCTCTTGAAGGATCAGCAGGAGGAGAGAGTGCCGGAATATCAATGGGCGGCGGAGAGTCGATGGGCGGAAGGACGGGACGGGGAGCGGAGGTGGCCATGGGTGGACATAAGACGCGAGGACGTCGAGTAGAAACAGGCGACGGCAGCGAGGGACTTGGTGGGGCAAGTGCGGACCGCCTGCCACAGGCTGCGCGGCGAGCGGGCGCGAGGAGGAGGAGGCCGAGGAGGGTTGAGGCGACGGGGCCGACAGAGGACGAGCGGGAGACAGACCGGAGACGCCGGCCCCCGGGCCTCTCCAGCCGCCACCCTCCGACTCGAGCCACACGACGCAGGCACGTCCGCGCTTTCTGTCGCATTTGTGTTACGCTCTCGCCGCACGCCCAGCATGAAAGACTGTTTTTACATTCGCTATCCGACATGCCAACAATTCTACGATGCCCACAATACGCTCAGCCGGCCCCACAACGCTCACGCCGATTTCTCATTCGATTTTGAGCCGTCCGCCTCCCTCGAGCCGTCCACTTCTCCAGCTGCCCGCGCGGACACGGCCGCGCCACCGTCAGACCGCGGCTCCTCATCCGCGTCCTCGAACTGGTCCGCCCTCGCGTCGAAGGGGTCGTAGATGATGCTCTCGAGATGCGCGAGCGCCGCCTAGAAGCGGAAAAGGGGAGGGAGGAGGTCGGCGAAGCAGCACGGCTAGTAGGGGTTGAAGCGAGAGTCATTGACGAAATCGCTGCGCACTTTGCCAACCTCGCTGAGTTCCTGATCGCCGTCCCCGTCGAACGTCTCGAACAAGCCCGGGTCGACGAACGCGTCGTCGTCGTCGTCCATCTCGTCTCCCTCGTTCGGATCGGGGTGTAGCGACGCGCAGAGCGACAGGCTTTCGAAGATTGGCTCCACTGGGGAGCGGGAATAAGAGCGCGCGGACGGAGAAGAGGGCGAGCACGTACGGGCCGAGGGATCTTTTGGGATGATCACAAGTTCGCGCATGGAGGACGTGTCTTCATCTTCCTCCGCTTCTTCAGCAGATGTCGGTTCGTCGAGCTGGCAATATATTGAGGGCCCGTTCTCGGCGCGCGAGATGGCATGGAGTGTGATGGTCGGGTAGTCGACCTGAATGCCAGTCCCCGAAGCAGACATGAAGAAAAGTGCGCTGAAAGAAGCATCAGAACCACAGGCACACAAGAAACAAACATGCGCACCTCTCAATCACATAGAGGTCCCCTCGCGTGCCATTCTCGGTTGAGAATCCATCGAGGGGCGGATCGAGAGTAACGGAAACATCGGACTGTTTGTGGCGGAGGACGGGCGGGATGTCGGCGAAGGATGCGGGCGTGGACGCGCTCGCGATTCGGTGCTCCTCGGGAGAGATATGCGCTGGGAGGGCGGAGACGACAGTGATCGGCATCTTCGACGCGGTGTGCGCGGGCGTGAGGTCGAAGGGCGGAAACGGATCGCGAGACTTCAGCCAGCTTCAGCCACAGTTGCCCAAGTTTTGCTGCAGTGCGGAATGGGCGTCCACCAGGCCGCGACCGGCACCGTGCGCAGGCCCTAGTGGCTAAGCAATCTCTTGCCTCCGACTCTCACCTCGACCACTCTCGCTACCCACCATGCCCGTCTCTCCGCCCTCCGATCCCCAAGCAGCGGCGCTGCTCAACCATGTTCTCTCCCAGATGCAGCAGAACATCTCCTTCCTCGCCTCCAACAACTACATCTCCTCCGCCGAGGCATCAGACCTTACCGCCCGTCTCACCGCGGGCCCTGCGCCCATTGCCCTTCCCACCCCCGGCTCTGTCGCCACCAGCATGAGCAATCTGTCCGTGGGCCCTGCCCGCCGCAATATTCCCCCGCCCCCGCCGCGCTCGAGCGTGCAGCAGGCTCGGGCTGTCTGGGCCTACAACGAAGACGGCCGAGTGCGTCCACTTACTCTCCCGTGCTGACCTCCCCTGTCTGACGCCCCGCCGCTCGGCGTACAAGGAGCCCAACGATCTCTCCTTCTCCTCTGGGGAGATCGTAGAGATCGTCGACGAGACAAACGCCGACTGGTGGACGGGTAAGTGCAGGGGCAAGCAGGGCCTCTTTCCGTCGAACCACGTCGAGAAGATCGCCTCCAGCTCCGGCCCTTCCTACTCTCCTCCCCCTGTGATGCCCGCTGCGCCCTCCTACTACTCCCCGCCTGCGCCGCCCCAATACAACACCCCGCCGTACAACGAGAAGGCGGCCTACCAGCCTCCCTACCAGTCCTCCTATAACCCTATCCCCGTCCAGCCGGCCCCGGCCCAGGCCCCGGTTCAGCAAGAGGAGCCACCGAAGAAGAGCAAGTTCGGCAAGCTGGGCAACACCATGGCCACCTCTGCTGCCGGTGGTGTTGGTTTTGGTGCTGGTGAGTTTCCCCACCAGTCGCTTGTCTGTGACTTTTTTTTGACCTTTCCTCAGGTGCGGCCATTGGCAGTGGCATCGTCAATGCTATTTTCTAGCCTGACGCTATCGTTCCGAAATTTCTATTCTACCCAGGACTTTTTGAGTTTGGACTACATCATGTGCCTGTATATTTACCTCCAACCGGTCGTATCAACCTTGCTCTAACCCACTCTCCGGTCGATTTCCTTGATCGGTATACCGAACAACTCCTTGACTTGTTGCACTATCGCAAGATCACCAGTGTTCTGCCCGGGGCTTGTAAACACTACACACGATCGTCATGGTCCTGTTGCCGACGTACCTTCGTAATCTCATCACTGATCTTTACCGTCGGCGTCCCGGCGACCGACGATAGCTTGATGACCATGTTCAGCGCCCGGCTCTTCTCCGTGTACCCACTTGACTTTGTCTTGAAGTCGTTCGTCAACGACGTGCCGATCCCAAATCCGCAGCGCATCCCGAGCTCGTCGCACTGCCTCTGGAGCCGGAGCACCTTCTCGACGTCGAGCGCGTCGGAGAAGATGATCGTCTTCTGCCGGAAGTCAATCCCGAGCTGCTCATACACGCCCTTTGCTCGCGGCGCGAAGATGAACGGGTCGCCCGAGTCTTGCCGCAGGCCGGACCACTGCCGGGCCAGATGCGGGTTCGCAGCGAAATCCTGGTGGACAGCGGTTGGTGAGCGACATGAGCTTCGACTCTCATAACGATGAAGGTGACGGCCCACCTTGAAGAACACCTCTGTCGAGAACGTGTCGGTCAATGCGATTTGGAGGGCGTCCGCGTACGTCTCTTGCCACGTCGTCAGGGCCATGGCGTTGACGTGTTCGTACCCTTTCAATGCACCGATCTATCGTACAGTTGGAATACCGTCAGCTCAAACACGCGCACGAAGGGCGGTGCGCTGCACTCACGCCCATGAACCATTCGCTTTGGGACAACAGCCATGAGTAAGCTTCAATCCCACCAGATAAAGAATTCTACACACTGTGCGATGGTGCCGATCGGTGCTACTTCGTACTTCATTGCTAAATGCATCTGTGCATGCAGTCAGTTCGCTGGAAGACGATATCGCAGCCATTTCGAACGCACATTGCTAGTGCCGTTGACTGCACCCTTTCCAGCATTGTCCTTTGCTGCTCGAATCAAGGACTTCACGACGATATCCTGCGTGTGGAACGAACGTCGTCTTCTGGTACCAAACTCGCTGATGACGCATCCAGCTTGGAGCATAGTCTCGGCCTTCTTGTATGCGGCGTCTACATTATCGCATCCGTAAGTGTTCTGTTAACCATGAGCACAGAACCACTGGGACCGATCACCTTCTTGGCCTTCGTAGTCCCAGTCGGTGTCCACCGTCGTGAAGTAGATTTCGCTGAGACAGGCCATGAGCGGGACCTCCCAAAGAATAGTCTCCTCCCAAGGGCCGGAGACGTCAATGTGGATGTGGCCCCTGTCGGCATCGCGCCCGGGCTCAAAAGAGATGGAGAGCTGCTCGGGCTTGAAGCGATAGGCCTCGAGGTAATCAAGATATGTGGGTTTAAAATAGGGGCAGGCCTTCTCGAGCCACGCCCGCTCCGAGGACGAGAGCGCCAGTCGGTCGAAGGCTAGTGAGATGTAGTCAGTACATGCTACTAAGCGAGAGAGTCGAGTCAACAAACCCGAGACCGAGCGCTTGAAACGGAGGTAGCACTCGCGGGTGAAGTAGACGTCCTTGCTGCGGTGGGTGAAGCGGTAGGTGCCCTGGACTGCAGGAAAGTGCTGCAGCACGGCTTGCTGCATAGTTATCTGGGAGGGCACCGAAGGATGAGCAATGACAAGAGCAAACGACAGCTAGACGGTGCACCTTGTACAGGTCGGTGTCCAGCAGGGACGCGGGCAGGACGAGGTCGGCCATAGTGGGAGGGCCGCAGGGGAGGAAGAGGGAGGAGGGCAAGTTGGAAGGCGGGTCGAGAGTGCGCACGCGATTCGGATATGGGCAGCCGAAAAGAGGCAGCCGATGTCTCTGTCCGAGCCAAAGCGAATGTTCGCAGAGTCCGCGAGCGTTTCATGCGGATGTGAGCATGTTTGGGCCTCCATCTCGCGTCTCTCTACAAACCTATCCGGGTGGCAAGCTGCGCGTCGTCTGTGGCCAGTCCATCAGCAAAGGGCGTATCTTCTTGTCACGCATCGCGGCGTCTGACCGCGCTCGGCGCTTCCTGATAAGGACATACCATCTTTTGTCTGCTAGACGGCTGATGGTAATACATGACAATCAGTCGCAAAGCCTATTATAGATGGTATCGAATTGCAGTCTTATTGTAAACTGTAACCTTGCGAGACGGTTTTCTGCAAGGCCTGGTCGTCAGACTTCTCTACAAGTACTTCACAGGTACATGCGCAGGTATGGAGCGTGAGAACGCTTTCATCGCGTCCTATTTCCGAGGCGCGTGTGCGGAGCGCGTCCTCACCGGGACCATCTGCTCTCCTCCTCAGGTCACGCTTGACTTCTCCAAACATTCCCCAGACGCATGTCTTGTTCACTGCGCTTTCAGCCTCTCTTCTTTCTTTGGCCCTCCCGCAACAAATTCACTACTTGTCGACATCGTATCCAAGAATATGGACATTCGGTGAGTACATCATCTCACGCACACACTCGACATGTCATAACGTCGGTGGCGGGTGACGCACGCTCGGGTCGGGTGAAGGCTGGGTTTCTGGGGATCTGTGGGTCAATGCGTGGGCGAGTGGCGGGGAATTCTGAAGCATTTAACAAGACTGGCGCGCCTGCGGCATTCTTTCCGGACGTACCATCACCACAGACGGGCGAGCCACTGAGCCACTGACATGGTGCCAGGTGAGTCCTTCGTCAGGCCACTATCCTTCTGCTTCCAACCCTTCCTTCCATACTTCCACGGCCATTCAATGTTTCACCCCGTCAAGTCAGTCATATTCCTGTGTCGATATGCCTTGCATCTTCGATGTAGATGCCACTCGGTGCCACTCGCTTCTTGGTGAGTCCTATCACTATTACCGGTTCTATCCCCGTCCCTAAAACACCAAATATGCGGCACATTGTCGTCTCCACAAGCACATCCAGGGGCTGTATTCAATCGTCCAAGTGATCCTCGACATCGGGACGACGGGATCTGCTCCTCCCTCGCGCTCTTCGCCCTGGTGCAAGTCACGCAGTTCCTCTCGGACCTACTCCCGATGTTCACGCTCAACGCCAAGTAGCTCGACAGGATCCTCGCCTCCGCGATAAACCGGGAAAGCACTGCGCCCGCAGCCATGCAGGATGGCGCACGGCGTGGTCCCGATGAGCCCTGGAGCGTGTGCACGGTCGTGAACGTGCCACTCGTCTCGAGCGGGGTCCCCCTGGGTGTTCTACTTCCGCCCGGGCACCGGCTAGGGGTTCCTCCTTCTGACGCCGCACGGGGACGGTGCCGGGAGCGACGAGACGGACGGGGTCGACGGCTCGGCCCGCCTCGTCGATTCTCGCCGCTATCTACCCCCATTATCGCGGTGAAGGGTGCGGTTGTGTCGGGGGGCTTGAAATAAGCACAGGTATGTCTGAGCGGCAGCCGATACTGTTTCCAGGTTCTTGTCCCCAGCCTCCCGGCGGCCGGCCCCCAGCCCCCGTCAGCACTCCCGCAATGTATGCCGTGTCCCAACTCGACGGATGCGCCCGGATCCATATTTTGGGTTGCCTGGTTATTGCGAGCAGCCTATGCAATGTGAGTTTCGACGTGTGACCTCCGTGCTCCACATTCTCACAGCACAAGGGCCTACAGGCTCGGATTAAATCTCGATGAACTTCTCTCCGTGCCAAGGGAGCTAGTAGGTGTCCAAGAATGCGTAGTCGCGCCCGGTGGGCGGCCCCCGCCTCGTCACGGTTTGAGTTGAAGCCCGCGCTCCTATTTAGAGCGCACCGGTGTCCGTAGCATTTTTACTTTGTGCTTGATTACATGGCATCTTTTGAATTATCACTGCGTACTTTGTTCCCTATTACCTGGTGTGCGTTGCGATATGAACCTACCCTGCCATTCACGACAAGGCGTCATAATCATTGCCTGAGATGACCATCCCGCCCCTTGTCCATGGTAATCCTCTCCCTCTTGTATTGCCATGGGCCCCCTCGTGTATTACAATGCGCGGTGGGAGAAGACAATTGTCCGACCGACTGGCGTCTAGCAGGCGGTAGATTGCCATGCCAGATGACTGATGGCCGTCTACGGCTACTACCCTGTCATACGTGATCTGTCTTGCGATTGCTTACCATGCAATATGGGTGTTTATCACGCATTGCAACACATTATCTTCAAATCCCCCATTTTGCTGATGTCAAGCTACAAGGCTGGCCTCACCAGTCTTCCCGCGCCCACGACCCTGTATCCGAGACGCGTCTGTGGCGGGCTCCCCGACGCGCCTCTCCTCCGTCTACCATGGTCAGTCGCGATCCGTTCTATCCCACCTGCCGCCTGATCATCCCAAGCTCACTCGCGCGCACAGAGCTCCCGCATAGAGATCCTCAACGACGGTGGTTTTCGCTCCGACGGCCGCAGGCAGTACGAGCTGCGCGACATCACCATCGACCTCTCCCAGCATGGAACCGCGGATGGCTCCGCTCTCCTCACCCACGGTCTCACCCAAGTTCTCGTGACCGTCTTCGGCCCAAGAGAGGCCAAGATGCGTTCCCAGACTCTGCACCATCGCGCCGTCCTCAACGTCGAGATGAGCGTCGCGCCATTCAGCACCGGCGAGCGGCGAAAACGCTCGCGCGCGGACAGGTCCGTCCCCGCCCTCCCCTCGCGCATTCTCCCCCTCTTCACGCGAGCCGCGTGCCCAGGCGGATCCTCGAGCTCGCCTCCATGATCGCCTCCACCTTCGAGCCCGTCGTCCAGACCTCCCTCTACCCCCGCTCCCAGATCGACATCTACGTCCACGTCCTCCAGCAGGACGGCTCCCTCCTCCCGGCCTGTATCAACGCCACCACCCTCGCGCTCGTTGCCGCCGGGGTACCGCTCCACGACTTCGTCTGCGCCGTCACTGGCGGGGTCCACTCGACGTCCCCTCTCCTCGACCTCACCACGCTCGAAGAAAATGACGTGCCGTTCGTGACCGTCGCCGTCATGCCCCGCACTCGAAAAGTGACGCTCGTCACGATGGAGACTCGCCTGCACGTCGAGCGGTTCAAGGAGCTCTTCGAGCTTGCGTGCGAGGCCGGCCAGACGATCCACAAGGAGATGCGGCTCGCCGTCAAGGACCGCACGACAGCGCTTGTCGGTGCGATGGACGCGGGGACGAAGCCGGCCATGCTCGACGAGCGCGATGTAGTGATGGACGACAGAATATAACTTGCGCCCTCTTGTTTCTGCCGGTGTTTGTTTCGGACGACGGCAGCACACACACACACACACAGGCAAGCGTACTACTCGCGTCTCGGTTCGATTCTGCGGAAACATGCAAGCCACTTCTCGCCCTCGTTGCGCTCCACCTTCTTCCCCTCCTCCGTGCTGCTGTACACCGCGTCGACGATCGGTCCTTTTCCTTCGTCGCGCAGGGCTTGCTCCGAGACGGGCTCGAAGAGCGGAAACTGCTCGAGGTGGGTACACATCCAATCGTGCAAATCACGGACGTCGGTGATCGTGTACACGATCCCCCCGGCCGGAGGATGTACGCGTACTCGGCGAGGAGGGTGGGGGAGATGATACGCGCCTTGTGCTTGCGGGCCTTGAAGTGGGGGTCGGGGAAGAGGAAGAAGAGGGCGGAGAGGGAGTGCTTGGGGAAGTAGTTGGGCATGAACTTCATCGAGTTGGCGCGCACGATGGAGACGTTTTGGTACGGCCCTGGGACGGCGGAGTCGGGCTGGGGCGGCGCGGACGTAGAGCGGAGCGCAACGATGCGGTCGTGGACATATTGTGAGACTTGTACGCGAATCTCCATCCCTGAACGATGTTCACGGGACCAGGACGGGAGATATGCGGATCGCGAGTCGGACATGCATCAGACAGGATGAGAGGGGGGGTGGAGGACATATGAGCAAGCCAGGGGACTAACCGAGCATGAGGGTGTTGGGGAAGAGGGGGGCCAAGGCTATGAGAAGGCCGCCAAAGCCGCAGCCAACGTCTGCGAACTCAGGCGTTTTCCCCGAGCCGGCGAAGGCGGGGTAGTGCTCGTCCCAGCCGACCTGGGCAGGGGAGGCGGGGTAGCTGAGCGCATGGTCGGAGAACGGGTTCGCGTGCGCGCGTTGGCGGTAATGCCTTTTCTGCAGGCGCGATTGGATGAGCGGCTGGGGCCCGCACGGTGGAAGATGGGGCGACTTGCCTGGGGGAGGACGTCGTTCTGGGCCTGCCTTCCTGCGGGCGCGTCGGCCACGTTCGGTACGCGCTTGCGTTTGGGCATCGGACGAGGGCGAGTGGAGGGAAGCAGGGCGGCGCGCGAAGACAGGCCAATCGCGTCGTCGGGATCGCCTTCGGAAAACTCGGAATGACCCTGGTCACGTGCACCGCGCGACTGGGGCGCACATATCAGCCCCGCCAGCAAACTGTCCCGTCCCCCATCCTCTTCTCCTCCACTCCATCATGCAGGCCGCCGCCCTCCGCTCCGCCGTCCAGCAGGTCCGTTCCCACGTCCCCTCGCGCCCTGCGCACCGCGTCTGTCGGACACTGACCATACCCCATCACCCCCTTCAGTCGCGCCGTTCCGCCTTCGCGCGTTCAGCCAGGTTCGCGTCAACCTCTGCCAAGGCCCCCACTCTCAAGGAGCGTATTGCGGAGCTCATCCCCGTCCAGCTCGAGAACGTGCGCCTTTCCCCCTAACTATATGCGTCCCCGATGTTCATTCGCTGGCACCACCAGGTCAAGGCTGCTCGTGCCGAGCATGGCAAAAAGTCGTTTGGCCCCGTCATCGTAGACCAGCTCTACGGGTGCGTCCTTCCCATGCGCTCTCTCCCACGCTCTTTTCAATTCTAGTGCGCAGTGGTATGCGTGGTCTCCCGGCCCTCATCTGGGAAGGTTCCGTCCTCGATGCTGGTACGCACGCTGTCACCTCACTTGAATACACCCATTCACACCCTTTACTCCAGACGAGGGTATCCGCTTCCGTGGCAAGTCGATCCCCGAGTGCCAGGAGCTTCTTCCCAAGGCCCCCGGCGGGTCTGAGCCTCTCCCTGAGGCACTTTTCTGGTTGCTCCTCACCGGCGAGGTCCCCACACAGGAGCAAGTCACCGCCCTCTCCAAAGACTGGGCTGCGCGTGCCTCGCTCCCCTCCTTCGTCGAGGAGATTCTCGACCGCTGCCCGCCCACCCTTCACCCCATGTCCCAGTTCTCGCTCGCCGTCACTGCTGTATGTCCTGACGTCATCTGCCCATGAACAATTCGCTCACCCGGCCCGATCCTCCGTTTAGCTCAACCACGACTCGGCATTTGCCAAGGCGTACCAGCAGGGCATCTCCAAGAAGGAGTACTGGCAGCCCACCTTTGAAGACTCCATGGACCTGTGCGTCTCAATCTCGTGATCTCCATCGTCGCCCGCTGACTGTCCGCGTCTAGGATCGCCAAGCTCCCTGCTATTGCTGGTCGCATCTTCCGCAACGTGTACGGTGGTGGCAAGCTCCCGGCTGTCGAGCTTGACAAGGACTATTCGTACAACCTTGCCAACCTCCTCGGTTTCGCTGACAAGCCCGACTTCGTCGAACTCATGCGTCTCTACCTCACCATCCACTCCGACCACGAGGGCGGTAACGTCTCGGCGCACACCGGCAAGCTCGTCGGCTCCGCGCTCTCGGACCCTTTCCTCGCCTTCGGTGCCTCTCTGAACGGTCTTGCTGGCCCCCTCCATGGTCTCGCCAACCAGGAGGTGCTCCTCTGGCTCCGCAAGATGCAGTCGAAGATCGGCGAGGACGCGTCTGACGAGGCTGTCCGGGAGTATGTCTGGACCACCCTCAAGGGTGGCCAGGTTGTGCCTGGCTACGGCCACGCCGTCCTCCGTAAAACCGACCCACGCTACATGGCGCAGCGCGAGTTTGCTCTCAAGCACCTGCCTGACAACAAGATGTTCAAGCTCGTCAGCCAAGTGTACAACATTGTCCCTGGTGTCCTCCTTGAGGCCGGCAAGGCAAAGAACCCCTGGCCGAACGTCGACGCGCACTCCGGTGTCCTCCTCACCCACTACGGCCTTGACCAGATGAACTTCTACACTGTGCTCTTCGGTGTCTCGCGTGCCTTTGGTGTTGCGGCGCAGCTCATCTGGGACCGTGCGCTTGGTGCTCGTGCGTACCCATGCCTTCCAATCATGATGCCCCGTGCTGACTTCCGCTTGCAGCTCTCGAGCGCCCCAAGTCTTACTCGACCGAGGCGATCAATAAGATGTTCAAGGACAAGTCGGCGTGAAATGTCTATAGCAACGTCTCTGGATGTGCAGATGCCGGGCGGAAGGGGGAGACGCATGACATTCTACTGTAGACTCGCCTTGTTGAACATCCTATGTCCTTACGTAATGCAACGTGCTCTCATGTCGCAAGGCGCGCGTGCCCGTCCGAGCCTGCCCAAAGCCTGCCTTCCCTCCACCACCCTCTCTCACTCCGTCTGCACTCACCGCTGCCTGTGCCTCCCCCCTCGCTCGCGCGCCCCGTTTATCCCACTCGTGAACCATGGCCGACGTCCGCGCGCTGCTCAAAGCGAAACGACAAGACGCACGCATCACGCACCCGCTCGTGTCGTACAACGCCGCCGGCGTCCTCCGCTGCCTCGCCTGCGGCACGCCCGTCAAGACCGCCTGGGAGGGCCACGTCGGCAGCAAGGCGCACCGGACGAACGCGGCGCGCCTCCGGCAGGAGCAGGCCCGCGAGGCGCAAGAGCAGGAGCGCGAGCGTGAGCGCGAAGCCAGCCTCAAGCGCAAGTCGATGGACGTGGACGACGATGACGACGACGAGGGCGGCGGCGGTGGAGACGGCGATGGGGACAGGGACGGGGACGGGGACACGCGCATGGCGGACGCGAAGAAGCGGCGGGTGAGCGAGGAGCCCGCCCCCTCGACGGCGGGCAGGGCGCACGCGTTCCCGGCGGACTTCTTCTCGGACCCGTCGATGGCGCCGCCGCCGCGAGAGGACGACGAGGACGAGGAAGAGGGGGACGACGGCGGAGGACACGCGGGCGCACCGGCGGCCGTGGGCGGGCTCGACGCCGAGTGGGCGCGGTTCCAGCAGGCGGTCGTGAACGCGCCGGAGTACCACGAGACGTACGAGCGCGCGACGGTCGCGGCGGAGCCCGTGCTCGAGGCGGAGGTCCCCGCGGGGTTCCCCGCGGCAGCCCCTGGCCCTGGGGACGCGGGCGGGGCGGGGAAGGAGGAGGAGCTGGACGAGGAGGGTCTGAGGCGGAAGCGGGACCGGGAGGACCGGGAGCTGATCATGGATCGGCTGATGGAGGAGGAGCAGGCGCAGGAAGAGGCGGACGCGCGGGTCTCGGTGCTCAAGAACAAGCTCGAGGCGTTGAAGAAGAGGCGGGAGGCGGCCAAGGCCGCGGGGGAAAAAGGCGCGAAGTGAGCGCGCACGTGCACGCAGACGACACGGTTGGATGTGTGTATGCAAGTAAGTGGACTGTACTAGTATAGCAGAGCGGTATGTGATGCTAATGTGCTACGGCTCAGACACAGTCTCTTTCTCCTCTCCCGCGCCCTGCTCCGTCTCTCCCTGCTCCAAACCCAGCCAGGATCCCCAGTCCGTACCGCGTTTGTGGAACATCATGAGTCCCATAAGGACCGGCAAATACCAGATGCTGTAGTGGAAGACCTTCCTCGCCTGCTTCTCCCCACCCTGCCTGTAGAACTTCCACGCCGCGTTGACGCAGACCGCGTGCGGGACCAGACTGGTGAGCGCGAACGCCCACGTGGTGAGGCCCGAGAGCGGCATGAGGACGGAGGTGGCGGGGACGAGGAGGAGCGCGTGGCGGAGGGCGACGAGCGCGTTCTTGTGCGGGTTGAGGACGCAGAGCATGCGGTAGCCCGCCTGTGCGTACGCCTCGCGGACGAGGTGCGAGAGCCCGTTGAAGTGCGGGAACTGCCAGCTGTAGAGCAGCAGGAAGAGCGCGAGCGGGGCGAGAGGATTCTCCACCGCGAGCATCGCGTCCGCCACGGCCGTGGGTGTGGACCCAAGGAACGAGGGGAGGACAAGGTGGAATGAGTCGAGGGAGGAGGGGAGGAGGGCGCCCCCGCAAGCAGTCCAGCCCATGAGCGGGGGGATGCCGCCGACAACGGCACCGACCCAGGTGTTGGCGATGCTCTTGCGCTTGAGGTAGGTGTATGCGCCGGCGTAGAGGGCAATGTTCGCGGCGCCGAGCGCGGCGGTGACGGGGTTCGTCATGGTCCAGAGCAGCGCAGGCCCGGCGAGGCCGGTGGCGAGAGCGAAGCCGGTTGCATGCAGAGGGCTGATGGCATGGCGTACGAGCGGACGATTTCGAGTGCGGGCCATCTGGGCGTCGTAGGGGACCTCTTGGATTTGATTGAACGCGTTTGCAGAGGCGGAGCAGAGGGCGGTACCGACCGCGGTGGAGAGGAGGACGGGGAGAGAGGCGGGGAGAGGGCACATGGCGACGCCAGACATGGCGGTGAGGACGACGAGCACGGTGAGATTTCCCTTGGCAAGCTGGACGTAGACTCTGGCGAGCTTGCGGGGAGTGAGAGCCTCTGCTGGTCGGAAAGCGGTCCCCTCGGGATGGTAGACGGCGCCGACGGAGTGTCCGCGGACGGAGTGGGCGACCGGGCTGGAGGCAGGGAGGGCATCGCGCGCGGAGGCGGCCCACCTGTGGTTGTCGTAGAAGAAGGAGGAGAAGGATGTTTTGTGGCGGTCGCCGGCCAAGCTGGACGCGGAGCGGGTGGGGGCCTGCGAGCGACGGACGCCGGCTGCGCATGAGCGACAGACATACGCCCCGAGAGTGCGCATTGAGCCTGTGCGGAGGGTGAGCAGAAGGTGCCGTAGCAGAAGATGATACTGACAGAAGTGCACGAGTGGAGGCAGTCACAGGCAGCGGCAGGACGCGGGGTCGAGCAGACGCCGAGACGCGTGGAGATGAACCGTGCGCGCCGGGCGTCCCCCGCGCCAGCTCCCTTCCTCTACTCCACCATCCCACCGGCCCCGGCTGCGCGACTGCCTCCAGCACGACGCCCGCCCACTCTGGGCCTGTCCGTACACACCTGGACAACCATTATTTATCCCTATTTCTCGCCTACTGCCCGCTGTCATCAACACGTTCCCTCCCACACAAATACGCCAGCCCTCCCACCCACACACTACACTCGCAGCCACCTGACGCCGCTCCAGGATGCCCGGCACCCACTTGCTGCCCCCAAATCTCCTCAAGCTCTTCGCCCCTAGGCCTCCCCTGCCCTATACCCGCCCGCTCGACAGGGACACCGACCGCGTCCGGCCTAAAAATGTCGATGGTGTCGCCAGCCTCATCGCTCAGCTCCGCGAGGCCAAGACGCAGGGCATGATGGAGTCCGGGAACACGGGAGAGGGCGAGGGCATGGAAGAAGGCGAGGAGCCCACTTTCACTCTTGCCGAGGAGACCAAACGCCAGCTCCGGAGGGAGGAGAGGAAGAAAAAGAAAGCCGAGGACTTCCAGCGTTGCAAGGAAAACTGTACGTCCCTCGCTCTCTCGCCCTCGCCCTCGCCCTAGCCCTGTCTAACGATCACACAGACAAGCCTTCAGAGGACGCCGAGGCTGCTGGCGACCCGTATAAAACGCTGTTCATCTCGCGTCTGGTACGTTTCTGCCATGTAGTCTGCCTTCGGTTTTGCTTACCTTCTCCTGCAGCACAAGAGTGCCACGGAAAACGATCTCCGGAGAGAGTTTGAAACTTTTGGCAGCGTTGAACGGGTGAGGATCGTCCGGGACAAGAATGGGCGCAGCCGAGGCTACGCGTTCATCGTCTTCGAGCGGGAACGTGAGATGAAAGGTAACGACCACCCTCCTTGCGTCTGAACGTGCTCACCCATCATATATCTGCGCCCCGTGCTCTCGCGTGACGCTTCGTTCTCCCTCAGCTGCATACAAGGACTCGGACCGACTGCACATCATGGGCAAGCGCGTGCTCGTTGACGTTGAGCGCGGTCGGACGGTGCGTGGCTGGAAGCCTCGCCGACTGGGTGGCGGGCTGGGTGGTAGGCCCAAGCCCGAGCCGCCTATGTTCCCCGCTGGCGGCAGCAGCGGTGGTGGCGGCCGGGGTGGCTTCCGCGGCGGCGGCGGTGGTGGTGGCGGCTTCCGTGGGGGCGACCGCGGTGGGTTTGGCGGACGGGGACGAGGCGGAGGCGGATTCCGCGGCGGTGGACGAGGTGGGTTCGGCGGCGGTGACAGGTTCGGTGGTCCTCGTGACGACTTCGGCGGCGGGGGCGGAGGACGTGGAGGGTTTGGTGGAGGATACAGGTATGACACACACCCTCTGTGTATTGCTGGCTGGTTTGCTGACCGGTTTTCGTAGGGGTCGGGGAGGTGGCATCGGGTACCAAGGAGGAGGATTCAGTGGGCCACCTGACCATGGACCGAACAGCTTTGGGGGCAGCGGTCCTCACGGGCCTGGCGGGTATGGTGGGGGTGGCCCCGGAGGGTTCGGCGGTGGACCGCCAGGTGGTGGACCGCCAGGCGGAGGGCCTCCAGGTGGTGGTGGGCCTGGTGGGTATGGGCCGCCTGGCGGATTCGGCGGGGGCGGAGGAGGGTACCGGGGCGACCTCAAGCGCGAAGGGCCTGGTGGGTACGACCGGGACTCGAAGCGTCCGCGGTTCTAGTCGACTTGAACGACGGTGGCAAGCGTCTGGCAGCCGTCTCTGGCCACTCTTCCCGGCTCCCCCTCTCATTTTGTTACGTCGCTCTCGCCTGGGTCTGCGTAAGTATGTGACTGCTCAGCTGTAATGTGGTAATGTGTCGCGCTCGAGAGAGGCAAGTATGTATAAAGTCGATTCGAAGCATCCCGTCTGGCGAGAGTGTGCGGAGGACGAATGGCGGAAATCGGACGGAAAGCGGGAGTAAATATCGTCCACGGGCGTCCGTCGCTCCCGCGAGAGTTGAGGCCGCTGTCGTCGACGGTGCTGAGACCGGGCCCGAGGCGGGAGATCGACACGGTCGCGGGGACGGCCGGGGACGGTGCTCGAGATCGCCTGCGCTGGCCGCCGTCGGGTTTGGTGATCGTCGGCAGCAGCGTAGCAACGCCAGTGTCGTGCAGCCCGCCGAAGAAAGCAAAGCGGCCGCTTCGCCCGTTCGCGCCAAGCTCAGGCGCGCAGTTTCGCACCGGCTCCCTCTCGAGCACGCCCACCTCCCCTGCTCGTCGGGTGTCGCCCTTGGCCAGCCCAGCTCTCCGCGCATTCCCCACCTCGAGTCTGTCACTCCTTCTTTCCCCGACTCTCCCTTTCTCTCCCCCGCCCCTGTCCTCCTCCCGCCTCGAATGCTCGCCCCCTAGCTGTCCTCCCCCGCCACGTCCCTCCGCCCACGAGCCTCGATCGTCTCCCCCACTGCGCCCGCGATCCTTCTCCCCCTCTCCCTTCCTTCCGCCTCTCTTCTCCCCCGCCGTCCGCACCAGGTCCCCGACTCTCCAGCCTCTGCCAGGCCGTCCCCAAGGCCTCCGCCCGACAGCCCGACTCCGCCCTCGCCTGCCTCGCCTCACCCTCCTCTCCCCATCCCCGCCCGCTCATCGAGGCAGACCCCGCTGCAGGCTGGCATCGACCCTCCCACTCTCGCTATACATCTACTTGGTATAATTTCCCGTCCCTTGTGCAGCATGGAGCGTAAGTAGCCCCTCCTGCTCTCCCCTCCCCTCCCCTCCCCTTCTCACCTCTCCGCCCCAGACAATGTCTTGTCTAAACCTCCCAGCCCTAGAGAGAGCCTCGCGCCCCTGTCCACCCGCGACCTCCCTCCGTTCTCCCTCCCCGCCGTCAGGGAATCCTCCGCGTCCTGCGCCTCGTCCCCCATCTCCTCTGCCCTCTCTCCCACCCAGTCCGACATCTCCACGCTCGCGTCCGACAAGCCAGATGCCTCCCAGAACCCCATCCTCCGACGCGCTATCTCCTGCGGTGCTCTCCCGGCCGAGGTCAAGCAGCGCCGCAAGCGTTCCCGCGTCAGCCCCGAGCAGCTCATCAAGCTCGAGGAGTACTTCGCCGTCGACAACAGCCCCACCTCTGCCCGGCGGAGGGACATCGCGCGCGAGCTAGGCATGGACGAGCGGCAGACTCAGATTTGGTTTCAGAACAGGTACGTATCCTCACATCACCCACTTCCCCCGACTCCCGTTGATCTTTCTTCCCCAGGCGCGCAAAGGCCAAGCTCCAGCTCAAGCTCAAGGCCCGTGCGGTTGAAAAGCTCGAGCCGCCCCCGGAGAGCCCCCCAGAGCTGTCGAGTGGCTACGACATGGACATCCATGGCCTGATCCATGAAGACGAAGGTAGCCGCGCTTCCCCCCACGTCTCCTGCTACGGGCACTGATCTCAACCAACAGAGGTCACCGTCTTCCCGTGTTCGGATCTCACCATCGGCTCCTGGCGACGCATGGGATCCTCACAACACGACCTCATCGCGTATACATGCGAAGCCAAGCGCTGTCTCACCTGGTTCATCCGCTCTGGCGGCCGCAGCTTCAAGATGGACGTTCTCTACGAGCACATCGCCGAAGCCCGCTTCACGAACCTCTCCCCCGGCACGGGCTCCGCCACCTTTTACCTCGAGCGCCCCCCGACGTTCTACATGGAGGGCCTTCTCGACTTAAGCCTAGGAGAGGACTCGCCTCGCATATGGCAGGTATGCGGCGACTGGACCGAAGGACGGCAGGGCACCAACCACCTCCAGCACACACTCGCGGGGCCTGCCTACCAGCTGTCGGCGCTCGTCAACAGCATCAACCCCTCGGCCATGGCTTCGGAGGCTCTCTACACCCCCACTGCCTCGGTATCGGACGCGGGCTCCTCTCCTGAGGTGTTCACGCGCTCTCTCCACTCTCCGATTGATCAAACGCACACCTCGTCATTGCCAATCCGCCGGCCCAGTTCGCTGAGCAGCCTCCGCATGCTGCACCACCCCTCGCTGGAGAGGCTCCGGGCGCGGCCGAGCGTCCCGCTTTTCCACTCGCCCCTCTCCAGCACGCTCTCCAGCGTCTCGTCCCCTAACTCGCCCTACACGGCCAGCGAGACCTCGGTCGGCTCCCTCTCTGCCTCCATGTCTCCCGGTTACCCGTACTCGATCGAGGGCTGCGGTACCCCTGGCTTGGTCGCGCTCGCGTCCGACCAGCTCGCCCAACTCCCGCTTGGGATGTCCAACCTCCCGCGGCTCAACTACGAGTACCAGCCGATGTCGCGCTCCGCGTCCCCCTACGACTGCGGCTCCGAGCCCGTCTCGGCCGCCTCAACCTCTGGCGGGTACTACGGGCAGCCCTGCGGGCCCTGGGGCGGCCCGCCCTCGAGCCTGCCGATGGGCGCCGGCATGAGCGTCGCGGACACAGACGCGCCCAGCCACGCCTACGTGCAAGCCCCGATGGCAGTCGAGGAGCGGCCGCAAGAGCCGTACTATCCGTACCCCAACGGGCTGCCCGGCCCCGTCCCCACTCCCGCCTACGCGTACGAGCACGGGGGCCCGGGCGTGTAAATGACCGTCCGTAATTATTGCGCTAACATCTATAGTCCCGGCTCCCGTCTCCCTCTCGCCTGCCCCGCTTTCCGGTACCCTACGTCGTCGTTGAACGCTCTCGTTTACACCGCCCCCCGCGCCCCTGCGCGCATTGGCTTCGCCGCGGGCGTGCTGCGCACCACCGGCCCCGCGTTCTTCCCCCCACCTCCTTCCACCCCTTCCTCTTCCCTTCCCACTGCTCTGCCCGCGCACACACCCGCCCTGGCCTGGCCTGGTCCGTCCGTCCGTCCATCCGTCTGTCTGCCTCTCCTCTCGCCTCGTCTCTGCTCTGCTCGCCGCCGTGCTTGTCGCGTGCGCCCACATTCTCTCTCTGCTCCGCTCGTTCTCTCCCCCCGCCCCCCGTCTCGTGTAGCATTAGAAGCGCCCGCGTCGCCGCGCGCCGTGCATAGTGTCGCAGTAATCGTCTTCGGTCCTTCGTGTGCATACTACATAATCGGTCGCTCCGCCCCGAGCCCGTTCCCCCCGCCCCCCGTCGCACCCACGCCCGCCTATCGCATAGCGCTCCTTACTAGTCTAAATACTGGCTTCGTGTACTTCCATCGCAGCGCATCGGGCGAGACTTTAGGATTAGGATATCTGAATGCAGTCCAAACCGCCCTCGCCGAATCGTTCCATCTTTCCCGCCCGTTTCGGGTGCGCGTGCGGTGTGCTGGTCCTTGCGCGAGTGATCGGGGCCCCAATGCCCGGGGTGGAACACGCTGATATCGCGTTTTGCGCAGTGCTATGAAGTTACAAGCGATCCGTTCCTCTACTGTCCGTGTCCCTCTCACCGCACCGTCATGGACCGTCCGCTGTGCACAAAAGAAAGCGTCAGAGGCAGGCTCCAATCACCAACGGAATGCCGATCCGATCCCGCAAGCACAACCGACTCACCTCACCGTCTTCCTGTCGACGACCGCCTGCTCGGTCTTTGCGCGGTTGAGCACCTTCTGGAACTCGCTCACGCGGTGGCGCATGCGCGAGTGCATGTACGCCTTCGAGCACTTGATGTGGTAGTGGAGGTAGTCGCGGAAGAGCTGGATGTGGGTGATCGTCGAGCCGGCGACGGCCGGGTGCGCAAAGTGGCGGGGGAAGAGGACGAAGGTGACGTAGCCGACGTCCTCCGAGTCCTGCAGCCCGGGCAGGTGCCGGATCTCGAGCGGCGGCGTGCGCGTCGTGTACAGCACCTGCGGCGCGGACTGGATTTGCGGCAGCCGCCGTGCGTCGACGAATTCCTGGCGGGCGGCAGGGGGGAAGGACGTCAGGCGGTCGGTCGGGGGACAGAGCGAGAGAGGGACCGGCGACGGCGACGGCGACGGCGACGGCGACAGAAGAGCGGACGCACCTGGAGGAAGACCTTGCCGAACACGCGGTCGGTCTCTTCCCGGAATATGGTCGAGAAGATGACGGTGACGCGGTCGGAGGAGGCCTGGACGTAGATGGCCTCCTCGTCGCGGTAGTTGAGTGACATGAGGTCGCCCTGGCCGTCGCCGGCGGCCTCGAGCTGCTTGCAGGCCTGGAAGCCGAGCTCGAACGGCGCGGCGAGCGCGTTGCGCTTGAGCAGGGCGAAGGACTTGATCAGGGCGTCGCGCTCCTCTGCTCGGGGGCCCTCGTCGGCACGGGCGCGCGGGATCGGGGGCGGAGAACGCACCTGGATCTGCTGGCAGTCGCTCGAGGTCGATTTCGAGGCTGAGGTTGTACTCGGGCTCGGGCTGGGCGATGTAGGGGCCGTACTCGCGGCTCATGATATCATTGACGCCGTAGCGGACTAGCTGATCCCAGCAGCGGATGTTCATGGAAAGGGTTATGGCCGTTTTGCGGTCGGGGGTGGACATGTGGAAGCGGACGCCATCGAAGTCGACGAACTGGACGTCGAGCGAGGAGGGCCTGGAGGGCGAGGCGGTGAGTGGATGCGCACGGGAGGAGATGAGGATAATAACTTGAGGGCCTTCTCGGCAAGTGTGGTCTGGATGATGTAGTTGTGCGACTGCAGACGCGAGTGAGTGAGCGCAGCCTCCGACAGAGCCGGCCATGCCTACCTCGAGCAAGATCATGGTGGCAGAGGCCGGGACGGCGATGGAGGCGATCCCGCGCAGCTCGCGCTCGAGGTGGGCGCGGGGCAGGTCCCGTGACGGGAGAAGGAGCGTGGGAAAGGAGAGGAGGCAGCGACGGAGCCTCGCAGCCCAGCATCCGATCCTCTCCACCGCGAAATATTCAGCGTCCGGCTACGCATCCACCCCCGCTGCCCCGTCTGCACCCCAACGCCCGCCAAAATGCGTACGTCTCCCGCCCTCTGTTCCTAGTACCCCTGTTGATCTGCCCCGCGTGCAGCTCCGAAGAAGAAAGCCGAAAAGATGTCCCTCAATGCGTTCCTGGAGGACTCCAGTGAGCCCCGCCTCCCCCACACCCGCACACACTCCTTTGACACAATGCATAGCTCTGGGATCCTGGGCGGACGAGATGGAGGACCTCCCCACTGCCCGTGAGTCTCGTCCACGCCAGGGAGTTATCGGTGCCCTCAGTCCTCTCCTCTCTAGCTTCGTTCAGGGCCGACGGCGACGATCGCCGCGGTGGTGACCGCCGTCGCGACGACTTCCTCTCTAACAGACGTGAGTGCTCTTCTTCTTTCTATGCCGTGCATCAATCTCAACCGTTTCCCGTAGTCGATCGCGGTCCTATGCGCGAAGATCTACCCCTTCCCACCGAACCCCCCTTTACTGCGTTCATCGGCAACTTGACCTTCGACATCACCGAGAGCGAGCTGGAGGAGTTCTTCGACGGAAAGGTACGCATGTCTCCCATGATCCCCACGCCCTCCTCCTCAACCCATCCCGCCAGACCAAGTCAGTCAAAATTATCAAGGATCGGGATGACAAGCCCAAAGGTTTTGGATATGTCGAGTTCATCGACCTGGACGCACTTAAGGGGGCTATCGCCAAATCCGGCTCGGTGAGTGCACTCACATTCCCCAGGCCACCATCCCTGACTAATGATGACCCGATTCAGAGCCTTGCCGGTCGGGCTATTCGCGTCAGTGTCGCTGAGCCTCGTAAGTCAATTCCTCAATACCGTCAAACAGTCGGCTGAGCAATCGTCACAGCGAAGGAGCGCTCTGGCTTCGGCGGAGGATTCGGCGACGACCCCAAGTTCGACAACAACTGGCGCAGAGAAGGCCCTCTCCCCGATCTCCCCTCTTCAGGTGATGCCCCCCGTCGTCGTTTTGACGGCCCTGGCCGCGAGCCTCCGCCGCCCTCCATGTCCGACAACGCCTCGGATTGGCGGTCTTCTCGCGCGCCTGCGCGCTCGTCCACCCTTTCCTCCCAAGATTCTCAAGATGGCTCACTTCGTCGTCGCGGTCCCGGGGGGCCCCCGCGCGAGTCTGCGCCTCCTGGACCTGCAGACACTGAGGACAACTGGCACATAGGCAGCAAGTTCCAACCCGCAGCGCCCGTTGGTGACAGACCGGCCGGTGGTAGCCGCTTCGGCGGCCCTCGTAGGGACATGGGCCCTCCTCCACCGGTGGTGGCAGAGGAAAGTGACTGGAGGCGGCCCCACGCTATCTCTCGGAACTCCACCTCCCGTGCGTCTTTCTTCTGACGCTGATTTCGCGCTGGACTGATATATGGCCCTCTCCTCTAGCCAACAGCTCCACGCCGCCCACGCCGCAGATGGGCCGGCGCAAACTCGAACTCCTCCCTCGCTCCTCCACTACCTCTGCCGCCCCTTCCCCCCTTGCCTCCCCGAACCCTGCAAACGCCGCCCCCCGGGCGAACCCCTTCGGTGCCGCAAGGTGAGTCACTTCCAGAAATAAATCCCATCACCCCGCTGAACGGCGCTCGCACCAGGCCCGTAGACGTGTCAGCACGCGAGGCCGAGGTACAGCAGCGGATCGAGAAGGAGCGCGAGGAGGTCCGGGACAAGTTCCAACAGCATGCGCCGATGTCCCGCACCTCTTCGCGGCAGGGCTCACAGCGGCCAACGCCTCCGGTCTCGCACCCGGCGTCCGCGCTGCAGAGCCCGACGAGCCCCGCGCACGGCTCGCCAAAGCTCGCGCCGGCGGCCCCGGCAGCGCCCGTGTCCAACGTCCGACCGTCGTTCAGCTTCGCAAGCGCTGCGGCAGGCAAAAAGGACGGCTCAAGCGAGGACGTCGCCGCACTCGCGGAGAAAATCGACGAGGTCGAGCTGGAGAGTGCGGAGAAGTGACCGTGCCCCGTCGCTGTCAGGCCCCCGGGAACGTACAGTACACTGCTCGGTTTCTTCCCCTCTCTGTCGGCGCCCCTACCCCGTTCGTCCTTCGCACAAGTACGTGTCTCAATGCTGTGATCTGTTCTCGTAATCCCATTGCACGCACGTCTCTATCTTATGTCTTTCAACTATGTCGTCGTGCCTTGTCTAGTAGTTCCCCCAATACCGGCCCCCGAGCCGTCCCGTAGTATGTAGATGTATGCTGGCGAAGCGTGCAGCGGCACCTGTAGATCGAATATCATATGTGCGATATCCTCCTCATACACTACGATGCTTAGGGACGCTCCGCCGTGTTCTTGAACTATAAACATATACAACCGAAATGTATCAGGCCGTGCGAAACCTCACACACGTACCCACGAGGGATCTGATATGCATAATAGCATGGCATGCGAGTGTATACCCTACAACATACAGGACAGTAATACAGATTATGCAGAGATGGTGACCTCGACCTCAACACCAGGCTCGAGAGAGATGCTCGTCTGCGTTGGAGCATGAGGAAAAAATGCGACGCATGAGGAGAGCAAGGATTGCTTACAATCTGCTTGACGATCTCGCTCGAGGAGTGGAGGTCGATCAGACGCTTGTGGACCTTGAGCTCGTAACGGTCCCAGGTCTTGGAACCCTCACCGCAAGGCTAACGAGAGAGCAAGAGAATGAGCGTCCAGAGTGCACGTAGAGAATCAAAAGGCTACGCACCGACTTGCGGGTGGTGACCTTAAGGACCTTGGTGGGGAGACGGACGGGGCCCTTGACACGGAGCTGCTTGTCCTTGGCACGGTTGATGAGGTCCGTGGAGACTGTGGGGCACAGCGAGCGCATGAGCCCGTCGTCCTCCAAAGTAGCGAGCGGTAAGAAAGGACCTACACTTCTCGAGGTTCTTGACGTTGCTGCTCGTGAGCGTGATGCGGATTTTGTGGATCTTCGCGGCGGCGACGGGCGCGCCGGTCGCGTCGTATTCCTTTTCACCCTTAGCGACGTAACTCATCCTGGAGCTTGCTGGAGAGTCAGAAGGTGACTGAAGGGCCGGTGGATGGTGAGTGGGAGGAGGAAAGCGGTGTGGGCGGGCGGCGCACTTGAGGACGAGTTCTGTTGATAGTACAGAAAATAAGGTTCGTCGGCCTGTTCGCAGGTCACCAGCCCTCGGCATCTGCCGGCTCTTGGCCGATTAGTTCTCCTATTATTTCTGCGGGATAAGTCGCCTCACGTCCTTCCACCATGCAGGGTGAGCGTCCTTTCTATCGTCTCTTGCACGCTGCGTGCTGAACACTGCTTCCAGGCTTCAACAAATACTACCCTCCCGATTACGATCCAGAGAAACACAGCAGTCTCAACTCATACAGAGGTTGGTACCGCCCGTGCGCTCGCGCCAAGTCTGCGTCAAGCTCACATCGACACCCGCAGGCAAACATGCATTGGGTGACCGTGCTCGGAAGCTAGATCAGGGCATCCTCATCACACGTTTTGAGTTGCCCTTCAATATCTGGTGGTAAGCCAACGCTACTCCACCACCCAAAGACGTCCTCTCACCGCCTGCAACAGCGGAACATGCAACAACCACATCGGCATGGGTGTGCGGTACAACGCTGAGAAGAAGAAGATCGGAAACTACTACTCCACTCCCATATTCTCCTTCCGGTGCAAGTGCCACCTCTGCAGCGGCTGGTTTGAGATTCAGACGGACCCCAAGGTCAGCCCGTTACACCAGCTCCGCGCGTCGGTAAGCTGACCGTTCGTCACAGAACACCCGCTACATCGTCGTGTCAGGAGCGCGCCAGAAGGATGAAGACTGGGACCCCGCAGAGAATGGAGGCTTCGCGGTCCACGGTACGTCTCCCGCCACAGATCCATTCCCGTTCGAAGCCAACCCGCCCCCGCAGAGACCGACCCGAACCAGGGGCCCGTCGACCCTCTTGCTGCGCTCGAGAAGTCGACGGAGGCGCAAAACCTCATGAACAACGTCGCGGTACCACGCATCGAAGCCCTGCAGGACCTCTCGGACCGATACAGCTCCGACCCGTACGCCCACTCGCAGCGCGCGCGGAAGCGCTTCCGAGAGCAGAAGAAGGTCGACAAGGCGTGTGAGGCGGCCGACGAGCGGCTCAAGAGCACATTTGGTCTGCCTGTGGAGCTCAAGCTTGCTCCGGAGGACGATGAGAGTCGAGCAAAGGCCAAGGCGGAGTGGGAGCAGGGTCGGCAGGCCCTGGAGGAGCGGGAGGCGACAAAGCGACGGAAGATTGGGGTAGAGATGAAGGTCATGCCGCGAATAGCGCGACCGTCATCGAGTGGGGGCTCGCGAGGCGGGCCGTCGAGCAGCAAGGCTGGCGGTGGAGATGCGGTCAGCGCGCTGCGAGCGAAGATACTCGGGAACACGGCCAAGCAGAGTGGGTTGACACGCCCAAAGTCTGGCGACTCGCGGGCGATACGAGGCAGCCTTGTCAAACGGACATGAGTCGCATATGGACACTGGCTCTCATGTATTCTAGATGCGATACCCCTCCTGTAGCATAACGAGTCTTCCTCAAACGCTCTGAGGCCGGATGCGCCCGGGCGGCCGCTTTGTCGGACCTGATTGGGCGCCAGCGGCTTTAGCCCATCTTGTTCTCGGATACCCACCATCTCCGAACATACTTGCACGATTCTCAGCAGCAGCTTCATTTGTGGCATCGTTCGCTGGCGTGTGTCATGAAGAATATCCCCATCACAGTCTTTACAGGCTTCCTCGGTGCAGGCAAGACGTCTATAATCCTTTCTCTTCTCCCACGACTGCCCAAAGACTACAAAGTCGTCCTACTCAAGAACGAGTTCGGGGATGTGGAGGGTAGGCGCCAGTATCATACAAATATGCGTAACTTATGCTCACCGATTGGTTACAGTTGACAGCCAGCTTGCGAAGCAGTCCAGTCTAACTGCCGTTAGCGAGATCCTGAACGGGTGTATGTAAGATGCATGTGTTTTCTGCACGACAACACGATTTGTTCTGAACACGTCGTTTCCGAACAGGTGTTGCGTGTTAGTCGGTCAGATGCAGACTGCGCTACTAGAGATCCGAGGTTCGTTGGCGGCATTTTCGACATCTTCTGAAGCTGACGAGATCTGCAATGTTCGTAGAGAAATTCCGCCCGGATCGGATATTCATCGAGTGCTCGTTCGTCCACTTCTTCACACTCTGCAGCCACTTTGCATGCTGACACCAGATCCCCGACACACAGAGGATCGGCATTTCCAGCAACACTCGCGTTTCAAATCCGGGAGCTAGAACGGGAAACGAACAACGACCTAAAGCTCGACGCGATCGTGACGGTGATAGATGCCGAGAACTTTTCCGGGTATGAAGACACATCCCCGACGGCGAAGATGCAGGCGAGCTACACGGACGTAATCCTCATCGTAAGTCGTTACGTCCCGAAGCGCGTCCCGGATCTCTCGATGGATCAAACTGACCCTGCGTGGCAGAACAAGTGGGAGCTCATCTCCGAGCAGGAGCTCGACATCTTGATCGATCACCTGAACACGCTAAACGACACGACGCCCAAGATTAAGTGTCAGGGCAAGGACGGCGTGGACCCGAACGTGGTCATGGGTTTGGACTCGAAGCTTTTTGAGCTGGGGAGCACCGAGGTCCCTAACGGCCAGCACCACGACGAGGTAGAGACGGTCACCGTTCTCAAAGGCACGACACCCATCTGCTCCCATCAGGGATGCGACCACTCCAAGGGTCACCACCACGAACCCAGAGAAGGACCGACGGTCGTGGGCGAAGGCGTGCAAGCACTGGAACCTATACCCGAGGCCGCCCTGGATGAGGCACTAGGGTCGCTCTCGAAGGAGACTGTTTGGAGAGTGAAAGGATTCGTCAAGCTAGAGCGCGGCTACGTCATCCTCAACTGGGCCTTTGGCCGCTACGAACTCACTGCGGTGGACGCAGTACCCTCCGGGACCGGAGCGGTGAAGCTGACGGTGATGGGCGAGCGCGGGGAGGTCAAGGGAGTTGCGTGCAAGCTGGCGACGAAGCTCGGGGCGACGGTGGCTGCTTGATATGCAACTCTTCCGGCGCCCGGGAGTGCTGGCAGAAGCGGTATTGACGGTCTGAATGGAGCCCCAACCCCACTTTCCTGCACAGACGCTGCGCCGCTTCTCCTCTCGACCCACCAACGACCTCAGCTTCCGTGGGCCCCGGTTTCTTCATGATCTATACACTCCAGCTTAGTTTAATATTGTCGACGCCGCATATGCTTTTGTCGTTCGTGGACTCGATGGTGGAGGGTCGCCCCCTCTACTGTGTGCAAAACGGCACTCCCACCTCAATAACCACCCCTCCTCTGCTTATTGAAGAAAGTACTTGTATCTAGCTCATCCACCTCTCCTGTATCGCGCGGTAAAGCCGCCAGCACCGGTAGAGGATAGGACTACGGGTGAAGGACTTGAATAGACAACTGTCTGTAGAACAAGCTAGTAGAGAATATACCCGAAGACAAGGACGCGGGCGCCGAGCGAGCGGAAGCGGCCGGCGCTCGTCCAACGCGAGATCGGCGTCGATAGGCGCCTGCCCAGAAGGCTTGGGCGGGGAATCACATGGGCCGCTGTGCTCGTTGTCGCGAACCATGTTCTCATATGTCTTCGGCTCAGGTGCGTCCTCACCACCGTCTCGACGCCTCACCTCACACCCCGCAGCCAGCACCTACTTCCATCTCCCCATCGAGGACGACGAGGGCCTCCTCGACGACGACTTCATCCCCCCCAGCACCCGCTACATCTCCTGGACCCCCTCGAACTCCCCCTCCTCCGACTCGTCCTCGTCTTCCAGACCTCCTTCTCCGCCCCTCAAGCCATCAATACCGCGACAGTCACCGCACGCCAAAGCCGTCATCACCGATATCCTCGCCGAGAACGACTGCTATGCTGTTCTTGGCATCCCCCGCTCCCCTCATCTCGACAAGCTCACCCTCCGACGCGCGTACCTCGCGAGAAGTAAAGCATGCCATCCAGAGTACGTCTTCACTCTCCCGTCGTCCACCACCTGTAGTCATCTTCCCGTCGCAGCAAATTTCCCGACAACCCCGAGGCTACCCGCGCTTTTCAGAAGGTCTCAGTCGCGTATGACATCCTCAGCACGCCCGCATCCAAGCGCATGTACGATTCCCGCTCCCAGCACGCTCCCTTCGATTTCTTCTCCTCAAGAACATTTCCCCAAGCAGAGGAGACCTTCCGCAGTGTCATCATAGGCGTCATAAACGACTTGCTCGACGGCGACCTCGAGATGGTCCGCACATTGCTTTGTAAGTTCTTTGCTCTTCCCTCTCCGTCCGTTCCCCGCCCCTCACCCTCTGCCCCAAGTCGCGGTGAACAACATGAATCCCTCATTACAGCTCGGAGAAGAAGGCATCAACTCCGTGCTCACCACCATCGAGTCCATTCGAACCCGCGCTCTCGGTGCGTCCCCTGTCCCGCCCCTCGGGCTCGCATCCCGCCTGACCCTCTCGCCCCGCCCCGCCCCCGCAGCGTGCCGGACGTGCGTCTTCGCGCTCCACCACGAGGTCTCGCGCCTGCTCGAGGTCCAGCGCGCGTTCCGGCAGCTCTCCTACTTCGACCTCCGCCGCCGCTCCCACCTCATGATCCAGTTCGCCCGGCTGACGATCAGCATGCCCATCGCGCTCGAGGAGGCCCTCCGTGCGCAGAAGGAGGAGGACGACTACGGCGAGGACCCGCCCGCGGACGAGACCGCGCTCGTCAACCGCCGCGTCTTCGTCCTCCTCCGCGGCGTCGTCTCCGTGCTCGAGCGCATGGAGAAGCTCGTCCAGAAGTGAAGTCCTCTGGGCCCGATGCGTGCCCCCGCCCCCTCCTCCTTGGTTCGTTCCCCTCGCCCTCGCTGCTCCCCATTCTCCCCCACCTCTCGTCTAGACCTGATCGCCCGCCTGGTCTATGCATTCCCACTCCCGCCCTCGCGCCTGCTCTGCTTTCGCCCGCCACACCATTTGACCTACATTATTGCTATTCTCCTTCGCGCCCCCGCGCGCATGCTGCGTTCGTCCGTTCACCGCATTCATCGGCCCCCCTTCCACCTGCATCATAGAACCGGCCCTGTTGACATTCCTCCCGCCGCTGGCGCACGTGTAGTTGTACAAGCGTGTCCCACTCTCTGTCTCTTGTATCCCCCACATGATTCCCACTCCCGCGATCTGCTGCAGAATCCAGATGCGTGCGTACTCCGCGCCCTCGGATCCCGATCTTCGTCGTTCCTTGCGTGCGTCAGAAGCATAGCCTCAACAGCTTTGAAGCGGCTCGCATGAATGCACGGCGGGACAGCGTGGAGGACGAATAAACGTAACGACGGGCTCGTGTGGCGGCCCCGAGCGTTTGAGATAACCGGACTACAGTATAAGACAAATGAACTAGAATACATGGAGGCGGTTTCGCACCAGCAGGGGCACAGGCAGCAGAAGCAGGAGGCGAAAGGAGAGAAACAAGGAAGCCGCAGGGACGCGCGGAGAGAGGTATGGTGCTAACATAGTGAGACAGAAGGTTCGAGAGGGGAGGGAAAGGACGAGAGGTGCGGGAGAGGGGAGAGGGGTGCGGTGCGGAAAGGGAAGGGGAAACTACGATATACATGGTCCGAACGTTGCTCTGGTGCGGCGGAGCCGCGCTCATGTCTGCTGGGGCGGCAGTGGGCCTGAGCCGAAGACCGCTGGCGGCGGTGGCGGACGAGGGCCCTGCACCGCGTCTACGATGAGCATCCACGCAGCGCGCAGAGGAGACAGCAACAAGACGTACCGGGCCATTCCAAGACTGCATGTGAGTCGATGGGGTCGGCTCCTTCTCCTCGAGCATGTAGTGCTCGCTGTTGTACGTGAACGGGAGGGCCGCGCCTGCCCCATGCGACTCCGAGTAGATTGCAGGGTAAAAGTACGCCGATGGGAGTTCTGGCATCGTCGCCTGCCCCGGCTTTTTGTCGCTGCCGTGCATGTGCATGCCCTTGATCGCAGGTGGGCCGAAGGCGCCGCCGTTCTGTCGCAGCGAGGAGCCGCCCTTGGGCGTCGTGGGCGACTGGCCCGAGTGCGACATAGAGCCGGGTTTGGGCGAGAGGATGTTCTCCCCATCCCAGTCTTGCTCTGGGAGGAGCACCGGCGGCCCCGTTGGCGCGACCTGGTGCAGATTCACGTCCAGCACCTTCTCGGCGAGCTTGGCGATGAGCGGGTGCCCGAGCTTGTTGTCTTTCCGCTCCCAGCGCCAGCGGAAGGACGGAAGCATGTCGAGCGCCATCCACACGTCTTCTAGCGCGGTCTGATGTGAGATACGGTCGCACTCCGACATGTGCCCGTACAGGATGACCATAGCAGCGATATGGAGTGGAATCGGCGAGACGTAGAAGGCGATGTCGGGGAACCGAATGAGCTGGTTGTGAACAACGATGATATTGTGAGACGTCACAATGGCTGCGTGCGGGACGTGAGCAAAGACCTGTCGATCATTCAGATGCAAGACGAACCGTCGATGAGTGCGCGATGCCGTTGGTGGTAGTCGAGCTCCTTCGAGCTGAACAACGCACGGAGCAATAACACCTTCGTGATGCCGATCTTCAACAGCGTCAGGCCTTGGTCTTCCGTGATCTGAGTGACCAATGCCGTGCGCTTCTCCACAGACCAGTCATCCGTGCCGCTGAAGAAGTACTTGTAGGCCTCGGGGAGCTGTTTGCGGAACACCACCATGCTCCTGATGATCCGGGTGGCGTGGCGCATAATCGCGTCTGCAGTCTGTCTGGTCGGGGCGTAGAGGGAATTGATAATATCCGCCTGGATCTCCGCAATGGGAGCACTGAGCACACAGTGCTCTGAGATCTCGGTGCCCTTGCCACGCGTAGGGCGCGGCGTGTCCGAGTCGGACGGCGCGATAGCGAGTGGCCGCCCGAGCAGGATGGACGTGCCGCGGTCGTGCACGAGAACGGTGGACCAGAGCCGAATCCGGAGCTGGCATTCCTCTTCGGTGAAGATCTCCGCCTGTGACGTCGGATCGTGGTGCAGCCCGAGCTCAATCGCAAGTCGGACTATGCTCCCGACGAGACGCCACATCGTCCGTCCCTGACGCTATGGTGCAACCCAAATGTCAAAAGAAGCGCAGTGAGATTCTGATGAGTCTTACCTCGGTATAGAGGTACCAAAGGAGCAGGATGAGCGCCTGCAAACTGGACACGGTGACCCGCAGATCCGGTTTGACCATGAGCGCCAGCTGGAAAAGTTCGTCGTGTTCGGGCCACTCGGCCGGAAGGAGCGACCTTGCGTTGGAAGCGACGCCCAATTGGGTGTTGTTGTCCATCTTGCTGACACGGTGGTTGAGCTCGCTGAGAGTCCCCAGCGCGAGTACAAGGTAGACGCAGCAGACAAACCCAGGGTCGTGGGGGATCACCTTGCCGTCGTAGAGCGCATCAAGCGTCTGCTCAAACTCCGAGCGGAGGAGCACAGGACGGTGGAAGTTGAGCCCCTTGAAGTACCTGTCGAGGACCTCCCTGACCGTGTCCCGGGACTTGGGTAAGTAGACCTGGATGATCGTCGTCGTCGCGGGAGTAACTGGAGCTGTCTCATCGTTGGGCTGCGACACGCTGTTGCGACGCATGGTGACTGTGATCCATTTTGACGAATCGCGAGGAACTTGCGTCTCTGTCGTGTCGCGGTCGCGGCCGGAGGTGAGGCCATTGGAGCCCACTGCGAGGTCCTCCCTGTCGGTCGGGGGGATTGTCACATCGTTCATGATAGCAGAGGCGACACCGAAAGCGTTCGCTAAGGCCTGGGTGAGGGAATGTCAGGATACTCTCTCAGGCGCGCAAACTCAGTTCAAGCGCGCAGTTTTTGAATCATTGGTCCCCATAGGACGGTGGAGGGCATGGAAAATTGTCGGCCAGACAGGGGGAAGGAACACGGGGCCCCGCGACGGCGCAAAAAATTGAACAGAGGCCGAGTGTATGCGTTGCTTACCTGCGTATTCGTCATGTCATACGAATAAGGATCCTGTCCACGGATCTCATGCGGCGACGGTGGACGCGGTGGACCAGAGCCCGGCGGAGGAGGCAATGGGTGCTGGAAAGGAGGCGGCGGCGGCATCACGCGCGGGTCGTAGCCTGGCGGAGGTGGACCATGCATGGGCATGTGGTGAGGAGGCGGGTACGGGGGATAGGGCATGGGCATGTGACCGCCATGATAAGGCGGCGGGTAGCTCATCGGCTGGCCAGGAGGAGGATATGGGTAGCCTCTGGGCGGAGAGCCATCCATCGGCCCTTCCGAGCGGAGAGGGAAGCCACGGGTGGTGGCTGATTGCGGGGAGTGGGGGGCGAACTGGAACGCACTGGAGCTCTCGCCAGTGTCGATTTCGATGCCCTCGCGGGCGAGGATGGCGTCGAGGTCATTGAGGTCGAAAGAGGGATTGTGGCGCTTGAGAAGGGCCTCACACTGCTGAAGCTGGCGTTCGATGCGCTCTGTGTGGCCGCGAGGGGTGAGAGTCTGGCGATGGCGATCCTCCTGCTGGCAGGGGGTGCCGGCGGTGGCACAGGCGGTGCAGCGGGGGTGCTTGGAGTCGCACTGGGGACGGGGGGAGGGAGAATGGAGGGGGACGGGGACGCCGGATGTTAGCGGAGTCGGGTGGTCAAACGGGGGATTTGCCGTCGGTGTCGCCCGACGGGACTTGCCTTGATTTTCTTGCTCCTGCAGCGCGCGCACGCCTCATGGGACCGCCTCAGACGGCGGGGCTCTGCCGGATGCACGGGCTCGTCGCTGCCGTCGTTGGCCTTTCTCCGCTTCCTCGACGAGGGCTGGGAGCCGGGCGTAGTGGGTGGGGGCGGTGAGTGCTGGGGCGTCGGGGGCGGCTGCTGGTTGGGGTCAATCTGGAGGGCGGTCTGGAGGGACGAGTGGGCGAGGTTGAGGTCCGGGTGGGGTGGTAGGAGGTGAGTCATGGCAGGCGGCGGTGGACGTCGAGGACGACGAAGGGAAGATTATCAACGATGTTGCCAGCGCCCGACCTACGCAAGACGCGCCCCAGCGTCTCCACATGCCTGCTATAGCCCCCGCGCCCCGCCCACCGCTCCCGCCCTCGCGCGCGTCGCACGCACAGACCCTGAAGCCTACGCCTGAAGGCCCGCCCCCCAGCGTGCGTGCAGCCCTCGTCGACGCTCGCCTGCCTTGCGCTAAGTGACGACAGAATGCACGGTTCCACGCCGTATTCGTGTGTGCCTGCCTCGCAGGGGCTGGGAGGACGATTAGCCTTCCTTTGATCCTACCTGGGACTGGTCCGTACGCAGACACTCGAGGACAAAGCAGGATGACTTCTGCCTCTCGTCCATATGTCCACGATCGCGCAGGAAACCATCTCGTCCATAGTCTGAGCCAAGTCTGAGCTCGGCCCCGCCTACTCGCCCCAGTCCGGGACGGAGAGCAGAGGACGCACGTGGAGCGGCTTACGCCGTTCGGCGCTCACCTAAGCCCCGCTCCGCTCTCTCATCTCCCCCTTCGGCTCTGTCCGTTCGTCTGCCCCGTCCCCCTAGTGCTCGCCATGAGCACCGTCCCCCCCACACATCCACAGCGCCCTGACGCTCCGTTCTCCGACTACCAGTCCCTTGTCCCAAGCAACCGCTCCTCCTATTCCCTGGCCACCGTCGCCGATACTTCCTCTCCAACCCCCGGCACATCTCTTCTTGCGCACTCTGAGCCTAGCTATGGCTCCATACAGCCCTCCCAGCCCTCCAACCGCAGGCTCATCTGGAACGCCGCGTTGAAGATGGCCGTCATTTTTTTCGTCAGCACAGCCCTTCTCGGCGGTACTCTCTGGCTTGCCCTTCCTACCCTTCAGGAGTATGTCTAAATAGTGCACTCTTTCTTCCGGCTGCTAACGACTCCTCTAGGCAAGATAGACCGATGCTGAAGATCCCCAAGAGCTTCGACGAGCTTAAGAATCTCAACGTATTGCTCAAGAAGTACCGTGACATCTACCCCTACCGCATTGTTGTCTGCTATGTGATCACATACTTTTTGTACGTCCCATCTCATCTTCAAATCCCATACCCCCGCGCCGCGCATCTTCCCGATTCTTCTCTCTCGAGCGCCGCTCTGGCCTAACCGTATGCGTTGGTGACCTTATGTCCGGCCCTTCTCATTCGATGGCCCCATGGCGCTAGGTGTCCTCTCATAACAATGCTTACCCACCGCCGTTCTCTAGCCTGCAAGCATTCTCCCTCCCTGGTTCGATGTATCTCTCCATCCTTGGAGGCGCCGTGTGGGGTGTGCCCCGCGCGCTACCCCTCGCCTGTGCGTGTGTAGCCACTGGCGCTACGCTTTGCTACCTGATCAGTGCAGCGCTCGGACCCGCATTGCTCACCATGCCGCGCTGGAAATCTAAACTGGACGTCTGGGCCGACAAGCTCCGCGCACACAGGGACGACATCATCTCCTTCCTCATCGTCCTCCGAATTGCGCCCCTGCCGCCGCACTGGGTCGTCAACGTTGTCTGCCCGCACGTTGGTATCGGCATCGTCCCGTTCTGGATCAGCACGTTCCTGGGCATTTTCGGCGTCACCGTCATCCACACCACCATTGGCGGCAGCCTGGACGAGATGACGTCCCCAGAGGACTTCCACCTGATCTCGTGGAGGAATTTCTTCGGTCTCTCCGCCGTCGTTGTCGGCGTGATGATCCCCGTCGGCCTGCGCTACTACCTCCGCCGACAAGTCGCCGCCGTGGCGGACGTCGAGGTGGACGCGGAGGCCGCGGACGACGGCGCCGGCCCGAGCGAGGACCGCATCCTCGAAGAGGGCCCGCGTGCGAACGTGGCCAAGGGCAAGGACGCACCGCTCATCCTCTTCTCAGACGACGATAGCGAGCTCGGGTCGGACGAGGACAGCGACGAGGACGTCATCCTCGAGGCGGGCCCCGCGCTGATCATCAAACCCGACGAGTCGCGCTCGCTGCCCGGGGAGCGAGCCCGGCGATGAACGCGCTATTCCGCCTGCGCGCCTCGCGCGCAAACCAACCCAACCAGCCCCGATCACGACCTATGCCCGCAGCGGGCCACGACCGCACTGTAGAATCCCACATCGCCCACCATCCTTGTATCATACTCCCCCACCCTCCGCTCGTTTCTCCCCTCCCGCATCCGACAACCCACCCCCGCCTTTTCCCCGTCCCCGCTGTGCGTGATTTAGATGCTTGTCGTCGCCCCCTTTCGTGTTCATGCTGGATTTTCTCCCTCTCTTTGGATTGGACCTGCTTGGTCTCTGCCGATCTGTTCCCCCGCTCAAGGCCATACCGCGCCGGGCCCAGCACGCGTTCCATCCGCGCTGGTCTCTGGCGTGACGGCGGAGGCGCGGATCACTGTGTATATACCAGCCTACCTGTACGTGTACGAATAGGTACTAATAGTGTGTCATGGACTGTACGAATGCACCCTCTACCGCAGCCCCCAACCTAGCAATCGTGACAAAGTGAGGTTTGCGTTTCCCCCAAGTACCTTCAACTATCCCTCGGCGCTTGGCGTTTTAGAGTGCTTGAAACGCGTCCTGCAGGCCCTGGAGCTTGATCGTGCGCGTCAGGAGATTCAACGATGCCGTTTGTCTGGGCGCGCCGATGAGCGCCTACCGATGCTGCTTTGCTTTTGATGGCGCGCGAGCACGAATGCGAGCGTGCGTGGGGCGTAGTGCCGTCGTCGATCGAAGCCAACGAGGTCGGCGTCATGCGCATGCAGCAGAACGAACGGGTTGCGACCGCGGGCACGGAAGCACGGAGGAGGAGGAGGAGGAGGCGGGTGATTATATCATGGAGACCAGAACCGGCGGGCCCTGCGGCGTCCGCGAAGGTTGGCGGTCGGGCGGTCGGACAGGAGGGAGCGCGCGCACGCCCAAACGCGCGCGAGTGGGAGGCGTCGAGGGGGTCGTTCTGGCGCGCTCGGGAAGAGTACATACGCAATGGAAGGCGCGCGCGCGTTGGCGGGCGAGTCCTAGGGCCCTATAGCTAGGGACTCGGTCTGGACGTGCGGTGTGCACTCTGGGCCTCGGGTCGTGAGTCGCCACTGAGGCGGGCGCAGATGATGACCGGAGTAGATGCCGGGGCCGCTCCGGCTCGCTCGCGCGGATATCTGCGAAGCGGTCACGTTCTTGAGAGCGGAAAGCGCGAGAGGTGGAAAGCGGTCGTGTTTGTGCGGCCAACGCGCGGGCGAGCCTCGTTGCGAGGACGGAGGACGGCGGGCGGCGGCGGCGGCGGAGGAACGGTTGGGAGGGCGGGGCCGCGACTTCACCGCGAGCCGCTGTGGCTTTCCAGCCCTTCGTCCGGCGACGAGCGCTGCGCGGGTGAGCTGCCTGCGCGCGTCGTCGTCGCGCGCCCGAGTGTCACAGGGCGTTCGCTCTCGTTGCCCCGCGACATCGCCGCTATCGACGTTCGTCGCAGCCACGGCCATCACTGCTTCCCGTTGCCCATCCCGAACCCCTCCCCGCCCGGTCCTCCGTCCGAGCGTGACACTGACTGCGCTCTGCAGCCATCCTCGGGATCGGTGCAGGGTGCGGGCGGGGTGATGGATGAGTGCGGTTCGCAGTACCGCTGCACTCTCCCGCGGTGGCGCGGCTCGGCCAACCTTGTACCAGACGGCGGCGGTGCCCGGCCAGTGCCGGCGGGCAGCGGAGTCGGGCCACGCGAAACGGCGCGGGCTGGCAGCTTCGACGCAGGGACGACATGCATCGACGCGCATCGACAGAGCCCTTAGGGTCCGGGGCGGCAGAGGCGGAGAAGGCCCGCGCCGGGCAGCCGTGAGCGGAAGGGCGTGCAGCGGGGGTGCAGACCAAGTGCAGGTCCGAGTCCGAGGCCGCATGTACCGCGCCGGACGCGGGCACGAAGCAGAGAGAACGACCGAGCGGGTCAGATGCCCCGCCCGATAGTCCGTCCTCCTATCGCGGCCAGACGTCCTGAGCAGCATGAGGCCAGCCAGAGCGCGAGCTGCCGTCGAGCGCAGGTCCGTGCGCACCGCTAGGGGGAGACGGACATCGCGAGCGCCGTCCACGGGCCCGTCCTCGCCGCCCGCGTCGGGACTCCGAGTCGCGATGGGCGTCCCCGGCGACGTCACACCCGGACAACACTTGCACGGAGCGCTGCCCAGTGGCCGGGCGGTTGCACCCCGTTGCAGGCCGCTGCGTCCGTCCCCCGCTGTGCTTGCCCAGGCAGCGCACGGACAAGTTGAAGCTCGGCTCCTCGGCACCGGCGCTTGCCCCTCCGTCCGGGCGTCTCCGTCGTCTGAGCTGCGTCACAAACTCGCGTCACCCCGCGTCACAGGCGGTCACAGCACCGCGCCTGCCCCGCCCCGCGCCCCGCGCCCCCACTGCGAGCGGGCGGGAGGCGAGGACAGCGGGCTCAGAGCATATGTCCGCGGGGTGCGCGCGGTGGCTGGCGGCGAGGCGAGGGCGTGCGCGGGCGTGCGCGGGGAAGAGGCGTCGAGAGAGAGGGGACGGGCGTCTGCCCAAGCTCCGCCACAGATTTGTGTTTGAGCGTGTATACCGTTATTCAGGGCTTCGCCGACCTCACGTTGCCCCCGTCCGCTCTTCCCTCCCACCACCATCCTCCTCGTCCGCCGCCCTTATCTCCCCTCCCGCCCTCGCCAGAAGAGCCCCCTGCGCGACTCTGCGCCCGACTCCTCCGAACTCCCTCCCGCTGAGGGCGGCCGCCCGGCCCCACCACCCGTCTCCGGCCTACTCTCTATCCGCCGCCGCCCACATCCCGCCCCTGTCCCCGCTCCCATCCACCATCCATCGCTCTTCCCTCCTCCCTCCCCTAGATGTTGCCCAACAACTTCGTCGTTTCCGGCCAGTCCGGCATGCCCCAGGGCCAGTCACAAGGCCAGCCGGGGATGAACAACATGCTGTGGCTACAGCAGCAGCAGCAGCGCCAGCAGCAGCTACAGCAACAGCAGAACCAGCTCGGTGCCTTCCACTCCCCCCAGGTCAATGGAAACGGAGGTCAGATGAACCAGCAGGTACGCCTCTCCCTCGCCCGTCATCGCTCGCGCGTGTCGCATCGCTCCCCCACATCTCCCACGAGACCCCCACGAACTCTCCATACGTCCTGGCCTGCACGCGTGTCTCTCGCCTTCCACGCGGACGAGGAGGTCGCCGTCCGAGGCCTCCATCTCTCCCTCCACCGCCTTAATCTCCCTGCACCAGCATTTACTCACGCCCGTCTGATTATGTCATCATCCCACCTGCATCCTGTCTGCCCTTCTTCCCGCCCGTACTGACCTTCTCTTCCTCTCGCTCATGTAGATGCTCCAGATGCTCCGTCAGCAGCAACCAGCCGCTCGACAGATGAACTTCAGTGGCATGCAGCATCTCGCCGGCAACAACGCCTCCCCGTTTCAGCATGACCCCTCTCAGGGTCTCCAGAACGTTCACGCCCAGGTCGGAAACGCCCCGACGCCGCAGAACATCAACCAGCTCCAGATGCAAGCTATGCGCGCAGGCCAGCCCAACGGCATGTTTTCAGCCCAAGGCGGATCGATGAACCGTCAGCTCGATATGCTCATGGCCCACAACCAAGAGAACCAGCGAGCTATGGGGAACAACGCCTCCATGGCCATGGTCCAGCGCGCGCTCCAGCAACAGAGCCAGCTTCAGTCGCAAGGCCCTCAACAATCGCACCACCAGATGAACGCGACACAGATACCCGGTCTTTTCCCCGGGGGTCCCAACATGAACGCCGCGTCGATGAACCCCAACCTCGCTAGCAGCATGCAGCTTGCGCAAATGCGTCAGCAACAGCTCCTGAACCAGTCCCAGCAGGGCCTGCAAGACTCCTCGTTGCAGTCACAACAGAACGGCGCCGGTCAAGGACAGGCCAGGCAACCAAGCATCCACGAGATGAATCAGCGGGCTACCGCGCTGCGGTCCGGTCTCAACGACAGCGAGGCTCGTCTCAAGAACCTTCAGAACCAGCCGGGGGTCCCGATGACTGACCAGCTCGCCATGGAGATCACGAAGGTTCAGAAGGAGGTCGAGATGCGGAGACAGGCCCTGAGTCGCGCGTTGATCATCATGCAGAACCTGCAGAACCGTGGTGTGGCAGGCTTTCCGAACGGGGCGAATGGCAATGCAGGCGCGGGTGGCTTCCCGAACGCAGCTATGTGAGTCGTTCGTGCATCTACTCTCCGACGCTCGCTAAGCTGGGGTATAGGAAACCGCCCATGGTGACCTCCCCAGTTCCTCCTCAGCGCATGGCTGCAGGGCCGCAAAACCCGGGCCAGCCGAATTGGATGTCGCAGACCGGCGCCTCCCCCTCGATGAACAACACTCCTCGACCGATGCCGCAGAACATGCGCATGCCCGGTGGACAAGCGCCCGGTATCAGCACGCCGCAGCTTCCCCCTCAGATGACTCCTCAGGCGGGTCAGCACCTTCAGCGCCCAGGGACCACAACTGGACTCAACCCCGGCGGTGCTCCTCTTGGCGCCGGCCAGCCGTCTCAGCCCGGAATGCCGAACGGTATGGGTGTCAACGGCATGAACAGGCAGCAGATGGTCGGCGCCCCGTTCCAGCCCCTTGCGCGCGAAACCTTCCAGAAGGCGTTCTATGATCAGTGGTTGCCCAAGCATGGCGCGAAGGACCACTCCATCCTCCACTTCGAAGGCCGGGACATCGACCTCTACCAGCTGCATTGCGAGGTCATCACTCAGGGCACGTTCCAGACCGTGAGTAACCTCCCTGGCCGCGCGCCGGGCTACATCCCTTACCCGTTCGAGCAGGTCAAACAGAAGGACCTGTGGCCCGTCATCGGCGCGCGGATGGGCTGGGTACATTTCCCCGGGACGGACACCGAGCCGGGCCGCGCGGGGCCCGCGCTCGCGTCCCACCTCGAGCACATCTACACCGAGTTCCTCAAGGAGTTCGACAACCAATACCTCCGCCAGCTCGTCCAACACCGGCGCACGCAAATGGCGAAGGCTGCGGCCGAGAGCGGCGGGGCCCCGCGCGCGCCTCCCGCGCTCGCGGAGATCGCCGCCAAGGACCCGAAGGTGATGGGCGAGATCGTCTCGTACTCGAACCTCTCCGTGCAGGAGATGCAGGCGCGCGGCTTGCCGCCGAACGTGATCGCAATCGTGGACCGCTACCGGGAGCAGCTGAAGCCGATGCTTGAGCAGCAGCAGAGCTTCGCCAAGAACATCCAAAACGCCCAGGGCCAGCGCAACGTCTCGAACCCGATGTTCAGTGGCATGCCCGGCCAGTCCAGCGCGAACACGCCGATGGCGAACGCTCAGCAGGCGTCGATGAACATGGCCGCGCAGATGCAGCACCT
Source organism: Epithele typhae (assembly GCF_022376455.1). Classification (NCBI taxonomy): domain Eukaryota; kingdom Fungi; phylum Basidiomycota; class Agaricomycetes; order Polyporales; family Epitheliaceae; genus Epithele; species Epithele typhae. The sequence continues at coordinate 1,694,605 of NW_025954193.1, read as the reverse complement.
CCAGAATATGCAGCAGGCGCAACAGCAGGCCCAGGCGCAGCAGCAGGTGCTCCACCAGCAGCAGCAGCAACAGCAACAGCAACAACAGGAGCAAGCGCTTCAGCAGCAGCAACAGCAGCAGCAGCAGCAGCATCAGGCGCAGCAGCAGCAACAGCAGCAGCAGCAGGCAGGTCGGCAGCAGTCACCTCAGCAGGGCATGCAGGCGTCGGGGTCGATGATGCCCAATGGCCAGCAGGTTCAGCAGATGGCGATGAACGGACAACGAGGCCCGATGATCGCGGGCTTCAACCGCCCCACGCCCCAGCAGTCGCAGGCCGCGATGGAGATGGTGAAGCGAATCCGGGACGAGAACAAGAGTGAGTTGAACGGCCGGTAGCGCGGCGGGAATGCTCATGTGGTGTCTCTTGCAGCCCTCTATTCGAACGCCGCGCATCCGCTTCAGATTCCCGACTCGCAGCGGTTACAGTACGGCCACAGTTTCGACCAGCTCTATCATCTCGTGGTTGGGCTAGACCAGAACCTCCCGCATTTTGCGGTCTGCATGAAGGAGGACGTGATCAAGAAGCTCGTGATCATGGTGCGTCCCATCGTAACCGTTTCGTGAACGAACCTTTTTGAATGGTCAATCGTATAGATCAACGCCGTACATCAGCAGCGTGATCTGCTTTCCGGCCAAGGGCCTCCGAAGTACTTGATGCCTCTAGAATGGGTAAAGCAAATGATTGTCCAAGTGCAGCAGGCGAACTTTATGTTCAAGGGCTGGCTCAATGGCCGTCCAACTTTCCCCGGCCAGCAGCCCGGGATGGCTCCCCAGCCCCAACCGCCTCGTCAGAACGGGCAGGCTCCTCCTCTCAGTCAGCAATCTCCCTCCGCACCCACCCCCATCGCTTCATCTCCCCCCGCACCCGCTGCTCGCACCCCGTCCGCGACGTCGCCACCGTTCGTGGCTGGTACCCCTGTTCAAAAGATTCCCCAGAAGCCGACCCCCAAGTCGGAGTCCGCCTCCACCCCCACCCATACCGTCAACTCTCCCGCTGCCGCTCCCCAGACCCCCAAGGTCAAGGCAGCAGCGAAGCCGTCGAAGCCGAAGCCCGTCCCCCGCAAGTCGTCGAAAGCGATCGCCCCCAGTCCATCCGCCGGTCCGTCAGAAGTCAAGCCGCCATCAACGCCCGCGGCGGCTCCCGCGACTCCCGTGCAGAGCGCACCCACACCAGAACCCTCGTCAGGCATGAAGCGTCCGCGCGAGGACGAGACGGGGCTGGCATCGGGGCAGGCGGTCGCGCCGGCGGCGAAGAAGACTAAGTCGAACTTCGACGACCAGCCGAGCGACGTGCTAGTGAAGCGGGAGATGGAGGCGGAGAGCATCAAGACCGACGACGACGCGTCCAAGTTCTTCGATCAGATGACGAGCTGGCTGAGCCAGGTCTCGGGCGACGGCGACGACGGGCAGGGCAACCTGCTGACGATCGCGCGCACGCTCGAAGACATCCTCCAGCCGTACACGACGAACCCAGACGACAGCGGGCTCGCGCTCAGCTTGCTCGGGGGCGCGTCACCAAAGATGGGGGGCGCGACGGTGGACCCCGCCGACTTTTTCGACTTTGTGTCGTACGAGCTGCCCGAGGTGGACGCCGGGTCGAAGGCGGCGACACCAGACCTCGTACTAGGCTCGTCGTCAGTGGGACCGAGCCCGGGGTCCGCGTCGGAAACGGAGGCGCACCCGCCAGCGTCGGTGTCGGCGGCGGACACGGCGAAGATCGCGGAGCCCAAGACGGAGGAGTCGGACTCGATACCATCAGACCTCTGGCGGGCGATCGACGGCGGCGAGGCGGGTTTCTACAACTCGTCGCAGGACTGGAAGTGGGATCAGCCGATGGCGCCGGTGGACCAGCCGTGGGCGATCTACCCGTCATCATAGCCCGTGGGGAGGAAGGCCGGTGAGTATTGCGCTTGTGGACCGTTCTCGTGCTCTTATCTCGTAACGTATTTGCCTTGTGCTTGTAGTATGCCCCGTCCCTGCCGCTGCCTGCCCGCCTTGCTGCCTTCGCGTGTACATAGTGGAGTGGATGCCCCCTCGCTCGTCGCATCTCTCTGTTGTTGTTTCTTGGTTATATTAGTCGGCTCTTCTGTATTTCTATCATCGTCGCATGCTATCGATATTTCCCTGCTGCCGCTCAAACTGCCGGATGCCTTTGGCGACGCCTGGGGATGTGGTTTGGCCGAGTGCGGTGCAGCTTGGGCAAGACAGGTACGCAGAAGCCAGCGCGGGCCGCCTGCCGCCGCACGGTGTCTGCGCCTCCTCCACTTGCCCTCCACTCTCATGTCCCCGTCGCGCTCGCTGCACCATGGCGGCCCTCAACCTCAACGCGATCACCGAGAATGCGTCCAGGCTCGGCATGCGTCTGCAGGAGACCCTCTCTGAGCACACCAGAGACCTCAGCATCCGTGGCTCCGGCGCCGCCTACCTCGACAACACCGAGGACAAGGTAAAGAACATCGCCAAGCAGCTCGACTCGAACAGCGATCGCGAGAAGCTGGACGCCATGAAGCGGCTCATCGGCGTGCGTTCTTTCTGCTTATCTCTCTGCGACTCCCCCACTCCAACTGCCCTCGTGCAGCTGATCTCGAAGGGCCGGAACGTGTCCGAGTTCTTCGCCCAAGTCGTCAAGAACGTCGCGTCGCACAACCTCGAGATCCGCAAGCTGGTGTACATCTACCTCCTCCGCTACGCCGAGCAGGAGCCCGACCTCGCCCTGCTCTCGATCAACACCTTCCAAAAGGACCTCTCGGACGCAAATCCGCTCATCCGCGCCATGGCTCTTCGCGTGCTCTCGGGGATCAAGGTGCCCATGATAGCGAGCATCGTCATGCTCGCCATCAAGAAGTGCGCCGCAGACATCAGCCCGTACGTGCGCAAGGCCGCCGCGCTCGCCATCCCGAAACTCTACCAGTGAGTGTATGCCTCTCCTCGCACGCTTGCCCCATTCACCCCACCTCTTGCCCACCCCGCGCAGACTGGATTCCTCCCGCCAGGGCGAACTCATTCAGGTCATCTCCACCCTCCTCAAAGACCAGTCCCCGCTTTCCCTCGGAAGCGTCGCCATCGCCTTCGATGCCGTGTGTCCTACCCGCCTCGACCTCCTCCACCGACACTACCGCCGCCTCTGCCGCACGCTCGTAGACATGGATGAATGGGGCCAGGTCGACCTCATCAATCTCCTCGTTCGCTACGCGCGCGTCATGCTTCCACGCCCGGCCACCGATGGCCCCAGTGCAGAGCTCGACCCGGACCTGCGGCTTCTCGTCTCATCCACCGAGTCGCTTTTCCAGTCGAACAACCCCGCTGTATGTTCTTCCTCCTCCCCTTCCGTGCAATACATCTCGTGCCCCGATCCGATGACCATACTGGTGCGCTGCAGGTGGTGCTCGCCGTCGCGCGGGTCGTCTACTACCTCGCGCCCGCGGCGGAACTCCCGAAGACTGTCCCGCCCCTCCTGCGCCTGCTGCACGTCTCGACCGAGGTCGAGCGCGTCGTGCTCGCCAACCTCGCGATCACGTCCCTGTCGATATCGGTCAGTCGCTCGCGCTCGTGCCCCGTCCGCGCGCAGGCCCTGACCGGTCCAGGTGCGTGTCTCAGGAGGTCTTGTCCAAGTCGTACACCCGATTTCTGGTCAGGGCGGACGACCCGCAGCAAGTGAAGAAGGACAAGATCCGGCTGCTACGCGCCGTCGCGAACGCGGAGACGTATCCTGCGCTCCTGCGGGAGTTCATCGTCAGTGTCAACCCTCAGGTTGAGTGGTGCCGTGCTAACGCTGGCATGTCCTCAGTGCTATGCGGACGATCCGGATGACGAGCTTGTAGCGGACTCGATTCAAGCCATCGGCTACGTCGCCCGCGCTGTGCCGGAGTCGACACAACAATGTCTCACCGCGCTTATGTCCTTCATACAAAGCAAACATGGTGAGTATAGTGCTCTATGTCCAACTCTGCTGTTCGCCGACCGGCCATTCGGCAGACGTCATCGTTACGAACGCAGTCTTAGTCCTCAAGTCTCTGGTCCAGATCCGTCTGCAGCAGCAACAAGACGCAATCGCCTACGGCGCTTTCCCCTCCCAGAGCTTCTCTCCCCTTGAGATCATCGCCCGTCTCGCGCGCAGGTTAGACGAGATCCGCCACCCCAAAGCGCGCGCATGCGTCTTGTGGCTCGTCGGGCAGTACGCCGCCAGCCCCGAAAACGCCGCGAACGGCATCGCACATGCCGGCCCCGAAGGCCTCGTGCCATGGGCGCCCGACGTCCTCCGCAAAGCCGCCAAGTCGTTCGCGACCGAGGTCTGCTTCTGTTCTCTTGATTCCCCCGCAAACAGACTGATGGATTTCGCTCTCATCTTGCCCGCAGACCCCGCTCGTGAAGCTGCAGAGTGTGACACTCGCCGCAAAGCTTCTCGTGCTCAGCCCCGCCGCGCGTCCCGTCCTCCTCCTCGCCCGCTACGTCTTCTCGCTCGCGCGCTACGACACCGACTACGATGTGCGCGACCGCGGGCGCGCGCTCAGCGCGCTCCTCGCAGGGGTCGCGGGCGACCTGTACGCAACAGAGACGGGCGACGATTGGAGCCGGCACGAAGACGTCGCCGGCGTTGTCCTCCGCCGCGAGCAGGTCAAGATGGTGCTCTTCGCCGGCAAGACGAGTCCCGCTGAAGAGGCCCCCGTAGACGGTGCGCACTCTTTCTCCCTTCCTCCACACCCCCCGTGCGTCCGAATCCCGCTCAACTCTTTAACCGTCCGCGCACAGAGGACGACCGCGGCCGCTTCGGCTCGCTCGCCGCGATCACCGGCCGCTGGGCGGGCGGCGACAACTACCTGCCCGACTGGCTCGAGGAGGGCGTCGACCCTGCGCTGCGCGAGTCCGAGGCGGACCGGCTGCCGCCCGCGCCGTTCGCCGCGCCCCAGTCTGCGGCCGCCGCGGTGCGCTCGATGTCGTCGGCGTCGGGCCGGGCGTCGCCGGTGGTACTCACCCCGGGCGGCGTGTCGCCTGCGGGGTCGGTCACGAAGCAGGAGGGCAAGGCGGCGTACCTCGATTTGGACAAGTTCTATGAGGATGCGGGAGAGGAGAGCGAGGAAGAGGATGACGATGACGACGACGACGATGACGACGAAGAGGATGCTGAAGAGGACGGGGATGGGGATGGAGACGACGACAGCGGGGAGGAAGCGGAGTCAAGTGAGGAAGAGGACGATAGCGAGGATGGAGAGAACACAGCGCTCGTTCCTACAACCACAGGGTAGTCCAGGTAGCCTTCAACACATGGGACCACCTTTATGCAATCCAAGCGCCCGTTGACTTGACCGTGCTGTTCACCTCCGTCAATGCTGTTTGTGCTCAAACTGAGCAATATGAAATTTAGTGGCGTGCTCGAGCTTTTCCATGCACCTTTCAGAATAGCAAAATGTCATGGAAAGTGCGGATTTTTGCCTGCTCACCAAACAACGGCCAACGTGGGCCAACTGGGAACATCACTGCTACCGGATCCTCCCTCCCAAGCTCATCAAAGAGGCGAAGCACGCGCCCACGCCTGCAGCAATCCAGATAACTTAAGATGGGTGTCATATAAATTATACATTGTGCCAAGTACGTCGAGCGAGCCGTTTCGGTGCCCAGTGCTCATGTTATGTCCCAGCCCGCCCATGGTGAGACATTCCTAATGCGATTACATGTGTCATAAAGGTGGCTACCTCACATTGTCCAGCGAGCCTAAATCACCATTCGCGAGCTCCTTCGGGTACATTGTAATACAACGGCTGGAAAATCGGACGTCAGCATGGGATACTGCTAGAAGAACGGCCGGCTCACCGTATCGAAGACGTGGTACGCGTGGCCGTTGACCCCGCCGCGCTGGGGGTAGTACGCCATCGGGAACCGCTACGCGTGCGCCAGTAAGCACCAGTCGTCCGCAAAAACCCCAGGGTCGACACTCACATGGTCCTCGGGCAGGTTCTCCTTCCACGAGCGGAGGTACCGCGCCTCGCGGCCGTCGTCCACGACGCCCGCCCCGTGCCTCGGCACCACGAACTGCGCGACCTGCATCTCCGTGTCCGTGACCTTGCCGCGCGAGATGCGCGCGTACGCGGTGCGGTACAGCCCGCGGTAGAATATGTACTGGCACCTGCGCGCGCGCCCGTCCGTGAGCTACCCGCGCTTCGGCACCGAGAGGAGGGGGGGAGGGGGGAGGGAGGGCTCACCAGCGATCGAGGTCCTCGTCGTCGACGTCGTGCACCCGCCCGTCCTCGACCATGATCGGGTACGGGTCCGGCCGGCTCGCGTGCGGGTTCGTGACGAGGTAGCCGAGGAAGACGGCGGGGGCGGGGTGCGCGTCCGCGAGGATCCGCGCGATCTCCGTCGTCTGCAGCTCGCGGTCGACCGGGTCCTCCTCTGCGTGCGCGCGCGCGTCAGCACGCGCGGCGACGGAGAGACGGGGACGGGGACAGGGACGGGAACGGGGGCGCACCTTGGCCGTTGTGGGCGACGACGACCTTGACGGGCGTGCCGTACATGTCGAGGTATGCCTCGATCGCGGGCGCGAGCTCGCCGCGGGGGGACGGGAGGAGGTGGTGCGTCGAGTTGATGATCGGGAACTTGGAGAGGAGGACGGCGCCCCAGGTGTGCTGGTTCGGTCCGGGGCCGATGTCCACATACTGGGAGGGGGGAGATGTGAGCGTCGGGTTGTACGCTGCGCATCCGCAACATGACTCACGTAACCGAGGTCTTCCGCGATGAAGCGGGTGCTGCAATCATACGAAACCCCGTCAGCGACACCATGCATAGCAAGGGGATTCAGTCGAACGGTCCACTCACAGGTCACGGTTGCCGAACACGACGCGCTGCGCACAGTCCGCCGTCAATGCCGCCTCCTCGCGGTCGTACCAAGGGAAAACTCACATGGAGGTCCGTCTCGAGCAGCCCTACGACGTCTAGCTCCATATCCCTGGAACCCCGTCAGCACACGCTTCACGTCCACGCTCGGAGTGCGCACCTGATGAGATCGCGCATCGCTCTCTGGCTGTCCCTGCCCTCGTTGTCCAGTCCGAAATGCACCGTCCAGATCCCGGCACGCACGATGCGTGCGCCCGGGTGGGATGGCGTCGGAACAACGCCCGGTGCGCTCGAAACCGACACGTAAAGCGAGACGGCCACGAGCACCGCGAGAGCGAGCCTGAATGGGCTGCGGTGCTCCTTGGGGAGCTTCAAGGACCGGTAGAGGGCGTAGTCGGGAGCGTTGTTCGTCCCGGGCCAGTCGAAGGCGAGCGCCAGACAGGCGAACTGCGCGATGAGCACCCTGAATGTCAAAAACAATCACGAAAAGCGCGAAGTCAGCGACTCGACAAAGCAGCTCCCCCACGCGCACTCACATGTCCGTGCGCTCGCGGAAGTACTGCCCCCCGGGCACGAACGCGTACGCGACCGTGAAGGTGCTCGCGACGTCGAACAGGGCGTTCACGAGCCACGCGACCGCGGCGACCTTCGCGAGCCCCGCGCGCGCCGCCGCCTCGCGCGTCCGCGCCCACACGAGCGGGACGATGCTCATGAGGAAGAACGCGAGCACGAGCCCGCCCTCGTACCCCGCCCAGTCCCGGTGCGCGTACATCGCGTACGCGCCGCCCGCGCCCAGCGCGTAGTAGACCGGGTGCGCGAGCGCCCACCAGCCCTCGATGCCCCCCGTGAGCGCGGCGCCCCAGGCCAGGCCGAGGGCCTGCGCGATGTGCGTGATCGCGCCGTGCTGATTCGGGACCGGGCCGGTGACGGGGTACCCGGTCCACGACCACGCGATGAGCGTGCTCGCGTCCGAGAGGAGGGAATGGAGAGAGAAGATGAGCGCCCCGAGGGGGAGGGATGCGCGGAGCCAGTGGCGGGGAGGACCAGGGGAGGGGGGTTTTGTGTTCTTCCAGCGGGTCTCGTCATGCTTGTCGAATCGCTCTTCAGCCTGCCTCTGCCCCTCGTGAACGGGGACGCGTTTGAGCCAGCTGATCCATGCGAGCACGGTGAACGCAATTGCGGTCTTGTGCATCCCTCCTGATTGCGAGTCCACCAGAGGCCAGACTAGGGCGCTGTCAATATATACATGCGCGTGTACAAAAGATGATCACGTACTCGGGTTGTTGCCGTAGTTTGCATGCTTTGACACAGAGGCGAGCAAGAAGCCGACACCAGCCACTGTTCCCAGCCTTTGTCAGCGGACTTCAAGGCGACGGTCAGGTTCAACGTACGCATTGCCTGATATGCCACATTGGCGGGGGTCGCGCCAAACCACTCGACAGATGCGCTGAGAGCAGCCGCTCCGTTCGCGACAGTGACTAGCAGAAGCCGAGAGAGAGGCTGGCTCGCGACGTACGCAAGCACACCAAGGAAAGACGCCAAGCGCAGCCGCACACGACCCTGGTCGCTTAGTGCCCATTCTCTGAAAGACCGGATGCTGAGGAACGCAGGAGCGAGTGTGGAAAGCAGCGTAAGCTCTTGGCCCGATATGCCCAACTCCCATATAGAGAAGTAAAAGAGCGTCGGTGCGAGAGAGGTATAGATGGACCAGAAGACATAAGCTGCGCGGCCGTCCATGAGCAATTGAACAGCGCCTTGAAGCCGACGGGGACGTACAGAGATACACATCGCTAACGAAAGCAACTGCTGGCCAGAAGATGACGTGTTCGAACATAAAATCATCACTGTATACTGAGCGTGTAATGACACTCCATTTTGACGGTTCGCTGGACGCGTGCTTCTCCGCACCCTCGCTTGTGGCAGTCGATTTGACACTGTTGTACGTTCATGTCAACACGATAAAATCACGCAAGACGACGAAGTTGTTGGTACATTTGATCTGTGTCTGGGGCGCTGACCACTATCTACACGAATCAAGTGAGCAATCATTGATCGCACAGTCGCCGATTATATGCTCACCTTCATGTCGGTCGCGGCGAAGTCGAGCTCCGCTGCGGAATCATAGAGGACATCGAAGAAGATGAGACCCCACTCGAAGAACGCGTAGCGGGTATATGCTGCAAAGGCGGATGAGATGAGCAGCACTCGAGCAAACTGACCGCGGACGCTCACCTCCTGGTATGCGATGTACTTTGTGCTGGATGAAGAAATACACCATTGGAACGATGGTCGCAAAGAACCTGGAATGAAGTGCTCAGCCACGATCACAGCGCTCCACCTTCCGGAGACATGACGTACGCTACAAATGCTAAACGTCTGTTGCAACCTCGTCAGACTGGTGTGCAATCGGGAGCGAAATGCGACGATACCTTCTTTTCCGTGCTGCTGTGTGGGCAGCGGGCGTGCATGCGAGGGTGTAGTACATGTAGGGCAAGTTGAGGACGATATAGGAGATCATGAGGACGTCGTGGACATCGTGGTGATCGGAAGAGGTGACGAACACCCATCCTCCGCACGACAGCGTACGGAGAAGGCCGATTACGAAGACGAAGCCAGGGATACTTGAAATCGGGGTGCGGTGGAGGTACCACTGCAAGGCGCTGAGTGCGAATCTCGGACCTAGATGGAGGCAGACGACAGGGGCGCGCTCAGCAGCGGCCTACACATGCGTGAGGAGTTGGAGAGGACTGACCGGCATTGATTGCGATGAGGAGCTGGAAGATGTTGCGCTCCGGGTACCAGTCCCCGATCCTGCAAGCGACGCGTCGGAACTCCCCGGGCGGTCGACTAAGCGAGGACGATCACTCACGTGGCGGAAACGGAGGGAAACCACTCGTCCGGGTATCCGGCGACGTCGTTCTTCACGATGCGCTCGTAGTGGAGGGCGCAGGCGAGGGGGAGGGCGGAGAGAAAGGCGGCGCAAGAGAGGAAGGTGTGCGCACGGGCGACGGCGGACGCGTGCAGCACGAACGGGGGCTTGTGGCTCGAGGCGAGCGGGGACATGGCGGCTCCTGAAGCCCTGGCTGGAGAGCAGGGCGCGGTGGGCGACGGGGGAGGGCGGAGAAAGAGGGGGGAGTATGGAGGGGCCAGCCAGCGGTCCTAGGCGCACAAAAGGTGGGGCGATTCGCCCGCCTCTCTGGCGTATATATACATGGACGAGCGACTGACCAAGGACGGAGGGGGCCCAGCAAGTAAGAACGGCTTCACGAGACCGCGACGGTGCACGCGCAAGTGGCTGTTCACGAGGAGTGGTTGCTCGCGTGTGCTGCCGGCTCGGCTTGGCATCACCCAACTTGCAGTTGTATTGCTTTCGTCGCACACGGTCACACTGTCTTTCTGTCCGGTTGAACATACGCCTGGCAGCGTGTCACCGGTTTTATTGTTCACAGAATGATTGCGGCCTACGACGAGCGCAGAGGATGCGCAGGACTCTTCCGACGGTCTGTCCGCACCGCGCGCACGTGGTCCACACTCGCTGTCTATATATACCTCCCCGTTGTTTGTGGGGAGGCGGTCTGGGGCCGACTTGATCGTGATGGCGTGTTTTTAGCAGAGACCGTCTCAACCTCGTCCGCCGCGGCAGTGTTGCGGCGGTGCTCCCGTCGCTGCTGCGCTCGGCGGCTTGCACACCCGCGACTCGAGTCGGATAGCGATGTATATACTCAAGAGTTACAAACAGACAGCGACAGACAGCAAAACAGATCGAAAGCACACCGACGGATCAACCCGAATAGATCTCACCTCAAGGCCTCCTCGAGCCCCCGCTCGCAGTCCGTGCCCGGCCATTCACGCCCTGCACGTACCCCTCGCCCATGAACACCGGCGGCCCCGCCCCCCTCCTCGTGCCCAGAACCCGTCCTTGCCGCTCCGGGTCCCCATCCCCACCAGCTGCCCGCTCTCCACGTCCTCGTGCCCGCTCTCCACGTCCACCTCCTCCTCGTCTGACGACGGCTGCCACAGGCTGTCGCCCGCCCGCCGTAGCTCCTCGTCCAGCCTCAGCCGACGCCGCGCGTGGTTCGACAGCCACGACGCCGCCGCCGGCGACCCATCCAATAAGTCTGCCGGGGGTCCTCGTGCCTGCGATTCCAATCGAGCCTGCGCCTGAGACTGCGACTGCGACTGTGACCGCGACCTGCTGCGCGAAGGAGTGCCCGCGCTCTTGTCGCGCGACCGCCGCGGAGCGTGCTGCCCCTCGAGCTCGAGGCTCGACCGCACTCTCCGCACCTGAGGCATCAGCACCTCCTCCTCGCTCTCCTCCTCCTCCTCTCCTGCCCTCTCCTCTCGAGCGGGCTCCGCCGGGGCCGGGGGGACATAAGCCGGGTTCGGCACCCGCCTCGGGAGCCTAGACGCAGCCCCGCCAGACCCCGCCCTCGGCCTCGGCCTCGCGGGTGGCGCCGGCTTCAGAGGCGACTTGGACGGCAGCGGGCTCTCGGGCACCCTTCGCGCGAACGCGTCCCCGCCTTTGTCCGTGCCGGCCTTGCGCCCCCGTCGTGCTGGGGTCTCCAGTCCCAGAGCGTCGACGTCGATGATCGCGGGCTCGGGTGCTCTCCCCTTGCCCTTGTCCTTCGAAGCGGCCGTTGGGGGAGGGGCGTCGTCGAGAGCGAGCCCGTGCCCGCTGTCCGAGGGCGTCGACGGCACCTTGTCTTCGCTGTGCTCGTTGTCGTTGTCCGAGCACAGCGACGGCGTCGTGAGCTCCGTCTCCGTTGACCGCCAGATCCGGAGCTTGTTCGCGCTCCGCGGCCGCGACGGCTGTTTGTCGAACACGTTGGACCGCGCACTCGACTGAGACGCCGAGAACGCGGAGGTTGACGCCTGAGATGACTGCGAGCCGGAGGCGGACGACGACGATTGAGAACTAGCGGCTGACGCCGAACCTCCGGTCAAGTCCGACAGTACGAACGCAGTTTCTCGTCGTTTGGAGGGTCCAGCTGCAGAGCCGTCGTCAGTAAAAGACATGTCGAGCGACGGCTCACAAACTCACCAACAGGCTCTTCCGCCGCGTCCCGCTTCCGCTTCTCCCCGATGAACACCCTCGCAGCGACGCCCGTGTCGAACGAGGTGTCGCCCATGATCGCCGCCCGCCGCGCCTCGCTCACGCCCGCAGCTCGCGGTCGCTCGCCCGCGATGTCCCCCGCCGCAGAGGCGGGGAACACAGGAGGGCCCATCGTGCCCGCCGGGTCTCCCACTTTTCGCAGCCGGACCGTCTTCATCTCCCGCAGGAAAGCGGCCATCTTGTCAGACGGCACATTGACCGTCGGGTGCCCGGCTTTGCGTGTCCGCGAGAGACCATTGATCGGTGCTTCGACCGGGGGCGCTGTTTGTTTGAGGCTCGCGCGAGCAGTCGCGAAGAAGCTCGCTGCAGAGGCCGGAGAGGCGGCGACTGGGGCATTTATGCAGAACATCGGCGGAGGCGGCGGCGGTGGGGGCGGCGGCATCATACCGCTGTTGGACCGGACGGCGAGCTGAAGGTGGTTGAGCCCATGGCAGGAGTCGAGAGTGACGGAACGTACCTCTGCACGAAGCCGCGCGACCTCTTCCTCGAGCAGTCTGATGCGCCGCTTGTCCTTCTCGCGCTCTTCATCGTCCCGGTCGAGCGCATTGCGTTCGTGATCCTCCTGAGCTTCCCGCAACTCTCGCTCCTTGCCACGCACCCTGATCTCGCCCGAGGTATCCCAGGCTCTTTCCTTGCCCTTAGACTTCGCAGACATGAGGCGAGCAGTCGGCTGCGGGGACTCGGACGGTTCCTCAACTGAGCGCCTCGAACGACTTCTGCTGTTCCTGGATGCCTCTCGGTGGCGTGAATGTTCGACAGAGAGTGAAGGGCTTGGGTTCGCTTGTTCGTCCGTCGGCTTGCGGGCCTGAGATCGGCCACGATGGGGAGAGGGGACAGGTTGTGCGTCATCATCCTCTTCATCTTCAACTATAGGTTCCAGCTCGTGGACTTCAGGAGGGGGCGTGGGTGTGCGAACCCGAGGCACAGCGCGGCGAATGGTGGCAGGGGTCTCCGGCATGAGGGAGGTAGATCGGGGGAACAGCGACCCCGGCATCGTAACGAATGAAGGTTTCGCATGGGTGGTTGAGGGGACTGACGGCGGAGCCATGGGGGTAGAAGGGGAAGGCATTGATGTCGACGCATCTTCACGGCTCGTAAGCACCAGAGAAGACCAGAATAACGTGCAGCACACGCACCTGCGCTGTCGCTTCTCAACTTCGTCGGCGGTGGTTGAGGTTCAGGCTCGGCGGCCACCTCCTGCTCGCGCGCGGCGCGTCGCTTCTTCAACGACCTCGGGAGCGGCCTCACAGGCAGCGGAGACAGCTCGTCTGAACCCATGTCAGCCACCTCCCAACCATCGAACCCCACCAACCACTCACCGTCCTCATCATCAGCGTCATCGCGTACCAGCAGCCGCTCACGCTGCCGCACCTCCTCCTCCTCTTCCTCCTCATCCCACTGCGGCGCCGGCAGCCGCTTCCCCACGCCCGCCCGACCCCCGCGCTCCTCATCCACCTCCCCCTCCTCGCGCAGCCGCCTCCGCGCCCGCGCCCTATCGTCGCGCGTCCCGACCTCGCTGCGCTTCCTCGCGCGCTTCGTCCTCTTCTCCTCGCGCTCCCTCCTCCCGTCCAGCGTGACGCGACTGGAGCTCGCCTCCGGCCGCCCCTCTCTCCTCTTCTCTCTCCTCTCCCTCTTCTCCGTGATCTGCAAGACCGAGCGTCAACTTGCGCGCCCGCGCGCGATCGCGATTCCACGCACCTTCGCGGTGTGGTCCTCGACCTCCCCTCCGGTCGCGGCGGTGACGAACGAGCTGATCTCGCGCGACACGAAGTTGAACGCGGACGCGAACAGTCCGGACGACGGCGCGGGGGGCGCAGGGATGGGTGGGGCAGCGCGGCGCCGCGGGGCCATGCTTGGTTCGTTTGGCGGGCGGGGCGGGCGAGGAGGTGGGGGAAACGGAACAAGGCGTTGATCGCAAACAGGAGACAACAACGCCTCTGTGGCTGCTTCCCACGGCGCGAGCGGCCACTGCACCGGGCCGGCCGACGCGAGCCCAGTGGACACACTGAGAAGGCAGGCTGTAATGGTCGTGTAGATGGGAGCTACAGTAATACATGGGGATTCGAATTATATGCCAAGAGCAATCTCGTTGCGGTCATAACTTATCGCCGTGCGGGGGGCGTACGTATGCGTCTATCCACAAATGTCCTCCACGTAGACTGTCCGCGTCCTTCACAGCACAAGAGGGGAAGGTATAGACTACATACAGCAGATCAGGAGCTCGTGAGGTTATTGCAGTACACCGCTTCACCTGTACTCGCCGTAGGATGAGTAGCCAGGAGCGGGAGGGCCCGGCGGCGTCACGTTTCCGCCGTTCGACTGGCCGACAGAAATGGACGCGCGGACGGCGGCGTACGGGTCGGCGTACTGCATTGTACGGCTGACACGAGGGTTCGAGTCCGGAGGCGCGAAACCGCCAGCAAATCCTGAAGGGGCGGGGTCGGAGAACGCGCCGTAGGCGTCGATGCTCGGTCGGGGAGCGGGAGACGAGCTGCTGTAGCCAGGAGCGGAGGGCTGCTGGTATGAGTCGGATTGTGCGCCAGAGAGGCGGTTAGCGTCGCTGAATGGAGAATATGCGGTTTGTGTAGTGTCGGAGTATGGCTTGTTGTGGCTCTCTTCGTCGTCATCGTCGCGGTCATCAGCGCGCTCATAGATAGAGCCCTCAGAAACCTCCACCGGGTGGGCGAAAGGTGGGTCGCGCGCGCGTGAAGTTTTGCCGTTACGCCAGTCAAGGATGACAAGCGTCAACGACGCGGCCCAGAAGACTTGAGGCAAAAATGAGATGCATGCGAGAATATAGCGAAGAAAGCACTCACTAAAGACAAACCAGAAGAAGATCGCCGCAGCCTTCTTCGTGCTGCAGAAACCGTCGAGCCCGCTGCGGAATGATGCCCCCAGGCTAGCGTGGGGATCCTTGGTGGCATCTTTGCAGCCCGCCTCGGTCCAGGCAGAGATAGTGACGATGAAACTGGGGTGCATGAGCAAACGGAGGGCAACAAAAAGCAGTCGTGCAACTCACGCGATCAGAAGACTGATGGCCGTACCAGCACCAGCAAGGATGAAGCTGACACGAGTTTCCTTGAGAGCACGAGCAAGCCGAGCACCCTTGTCAAACTTCTCGTATATGACGGGAACGAGAAGAATGAAAAGCGAGTAGAAGATGCCGAAGACTGCGATGAATATGGCGAAACCGCTGAGGCCGGCTAAAGAACGCGTCAAATCACCGGCAGAGGACAGCCGAGGGTTCAACTCACAAGGACCGACTTTCCATTTGGCCTGGAAAGCAGCTGCACCGGCCATGGTGGCCATTGCGAGGAAGTTGAAGAACACCTGAGAGACATGGAAGATGATGGCAGGTTTCGAGACGATCATCTGTAGAGAAGTAGTTCAGCGCCTGGGGTGAAGGGGGTGGACGGAAAAATGGACCCATATCCAAAGAGTCCAGAGCGGGGGAAGGAAGAGGAGGAAGACGAGATAGCCAGCGGTTTGGATCGAGGTGTCCATGGACGGGGAAGGGAGGTGGAGAACATGAACCTTACGTAAGGCCAGGTCTCAAGGGAGATCAAGAAGGCGTGGCGGGTGGCATGGGCATGTGCTGCGGACGTCGCTCCGGCACAGGGCTCGGCCGGGAGCGGGGGAAATGAGGGAGGAGAGGGCACGAGGACGGGGAAGGGGCGGAGATGGGATGCGATAGACGACGGGAGCTGAGAAAAGCACTCACGTCGTCCTCGAAGGGGACATGGCCGCCGCTAGCGATGCCAGTGGAGGAGGAGTGCATGGGGAGGGATGATTTCTTCTCTGGCAGGACCCTCATCGCCGCGCTCTGGATGGAGTCGAGGAAGGTCATGGTGAGCGATGGGCGGGGGGATGGCCCAGGGTGGTCGTGAGGGTGGATGTACGGGATACGCAGTCCGTCGCGAGAGGGCAGAAGGGGGCGCGGAGGAGGACGGTTATGTAGGGGGCGGGTGTGGCGGGGATGATGACCGAAGAGGGCGAGGTGCGGCAGATGAGAGGATGGCGGCGATGTAGGTCGTGAACAGCCCTCGTGCGACGTGCGCAGGCGAGTGCATGCGCGTCTTCCATAAGCGGCCGCGGCCTGCTCTCTCCAGCGCCTCCGTCTCCATCCACGGGGGTGAAACCCGACAAGAGTGTAGATGTCGATTCAGACTCAGTGCTCAGTGCTCAGTGCCTGTAGCAGCCTGTGGAATACGCTGTCTTTTGGGCCTCAGCACAAGAACGAGCAGGGCCCGCGGGGTTACGGAGCAGCGCACCCGGGCGGTGCTGCGACGACCTAGAAGTGCTGCTGCGTGTGATGCCTATTGGTCAACGCAATTACAACCCAACATTCTTACGACGCATGCTTTCCAAGCGACCCAGATGCACCGGCTCGGCGGTCTTAAGCCCACTTTAGATGCGCGGACAAGGAGACAAGACACAGAAGGTGCATCGCCGACTCGGATGAGTTAGAATCGAAACTCAGCCGGCCCTAAATCCATAAAAGCGATCACATGATCAGTATGCGTAGCCTAGTACTCGACTACTTGGATTGATGCCGTAAGTATTCCAAACGGCTAACGAACGGTCCTCAACACTCCTAGTTGCTCGTAGCCCCCCCTCGTTAAGAGCAGCAAAGCCATTCACATTAAAACCACCCACCGACCGTCCCAGGCCCATATCACTGTTCTCGCGGAACCGCGTGCGTGCTTGTAGAGGACTACCGAGCGTGAGCAAAATTTCCAGTAAACTTGCACCCAGTTGCCTTGCAGTCCGAGAGCAGTTTCCTGTGAAACAAGCCGCACAACGTTCCATGGAGGAGACCCCACCCCGCGGACCGAAGTTAGATCGAGTCCTGACCCACGTCAGCCGCGCATGCTGTGCTTCGTTCTGCGCAGGGCCGACCGCGACCGCGGGGTCCACCGGGTCGCCGACGCGCGTTCCGTGCGAGGGCGATGAGCTCGCGCCGCACGGCATCGCGCACGTAGATGCGCTTCATGTCGAAGCACGTCTGCTCGGCGTTGTGCAGCACACCCTGTACGATCGTCCTGCGGCCGATCCAGTCCGAGTGACCAGGTTTGAGGTCAGCAGCGACACTCAATCACGAACGGACCGGGGGGACGCACTTTGCGATCGCGGCGGGGTCGACGTCGTCGTCGAGCACGATAGCGGCATCGTTTCCGCCGAGCTCGAGCGTGAGCATCTTGAACTCGGGACCATTGCGGCCTTCATCTACCGCTATCGACCCACATTCCGTTCATATTTTCCATGCGTGTCCCAATGTATCACGCATGGCCCTCGGCTGGTAGCTGCCCCGGATTTCTACAGAGAATGCGCATGCATAGCTCGCGACTCACCCATCCCGAGCATGATTTCAGACATGGCGTGCGAGAAATTTGTCGAGTTCATTCGGTCCGACAGGGAGTTGACATTCACGGCTTCATAAACTGACGAGCAGTATCGTACATCCTGGAAGGGCCGCAATATTTTCATAAGCTCCAACTTCGTATGACGTGCATCAGTGCCACGCGTTGCCACTGAAGAGTCCGCGAGGCGCCGCATTGACGTTCGTGGGCCAGAGTGGCTCGCCCTTGTTGTTTCCGCAGTGGCCGGGGTGGCTAAGAGTCGACAGATACTGAGGCGGTGAGCTTTCTGTCACCCAGGCTTTGTAGGTATCCAAAACCTCGGACATCCTCAAGGTGGTGTTGAGATCCACACCAGGGAAAACGGAATCGTCAACTTGTCCGTCGGGGAAAGGTTTGAACGGCTTCTTTCCCGTGTAGACGATACCACATTGATAGGGGGAGCGGGGGGGATAGGGCCACGGACCAACCGGATGTCTTGGGGTTCTGCCGTGCCCGGACACTGGACAGGTGACTCCTCAGGCTGGCGCGTCTGGGGGGGGGGGGGGGGGCGCGGGGAGGTCGTAATCAAACTTCATATCCACACGGTAGAGCTGAAACCAAGATTAGCACACGCAAGGAGTGTTGATTGTAGGGGAAACTAGCAACATTGCTGCCCTCGATAATTTAGTCATAGTCTGAACTGACGGCTAATGTTGCAAGAAAGCTGTCGCAGGAATGTTGGCTGCGGCGCCTGTGGCCCGCATCCAAACTAATTTGCCTGCATCGCGGATGATGTCCCACAGTAAGGGTATTCCAAGTTCAAGCATGAATCCCATACTTGGACGGTCTGGGGACGATGCAGAGGGTGTGAACGACATAATGAGGGCAAGCAGTATGAAGAGTGCTGGAGACTTGGTATGGACGAGGGCGCTTCTGGCAGTCTCAAGGACTCAGTCCCGGGTTAGGGTCACCGCCATAGGCGTTCGGAGTCTCTGGCGTACGCCACTCTAGTCTTACTACCACCACCGTCGCTACCCCTCGTGGTGCATCCCCCCTATAGGCGTTGGTGTAACTGCAGCGGGCTCAAGACTCACCCGAAGTCCACCACTCCCAGATCCTTACTACAGCCGGCCACTCCGCACACAAGTGCAAGCACGTGAGAGATATTCTCTCTCCATCCATCGTCCCAACCTGCGGCCCTGAGGTCTGAGGTCTGACACCTGAAACCTGGCACTGGTATGACGACCTAGAACAGCTGCTGCGTATGATACCTATTGACCGACGTATCTAGTACTTAGTAGGGCGTACTTGTTTAGATAGGCGCCCAGGTGAAGTGCCGGAAGTTGCCGGCCCGTCCGAGCCCCAAAGTGCTGCTTCATCCTCCTCCTTCTCCTTCTCCTTCTCCTCCTCCTCCTCCTCTCCCACAAAGTGCAAGCGCGGCTTTTGCTCGGCCTATCCTATAGAGCGCTTTCAGGTGACCTCTGTGTATCTGACCCAGCTCCCTGCACGTACGGAGTCAAGCGCGTAGCCTCAGGCGTGCGCCGTTCTAACTCCTCCGAGACGGTCATAACAGCGATCCCGGAGTGCGCTCCTTGGCCCGTGCTCTTGCCAAACCCCTGCACACGCGCATACATGTCGCTCCTTTTCAAAAACCTTAGGATCCACCAGGTCTTCGGGGCCAACACCGATGTCGGCAAGACCGTGCTCACCGCCGCTCTCGTCCGAGCTTCCGCGGCCAAGGGTCACGACGTCTACTACCTCAAACCGGTCAGCACAGGACCCATCTCCGATGCCGACGACGCGTATGTTTCCGCTTGTCGGCTCTGCCACTTTTATACTGACCTGAAGTTGTCCTACAGACGCGTGGTCGCTTTGGCTGGCCCACACCAAAGTCTCGTCCGAAGCACCTGCCTCTTTCGTTTTGACGATCCCGTCAGCCCGCATCTCGCCGCATTGCGCGCTAATGAAAATGCGTCTGAACAGGTGAGACTGTAGCACACCTTTGCCTACAGCATTTCCTGATGCTGTCCTCTGTAGAGAGTCGTCCCAACAGACGACGCCTTCGTCAACGCCGTCGCATCTAATGTCCGCAGTTGTGCAAGTGGTGTCTCCAGATTCAGCCATATGTACGTTGAGACGGCAGGAGGTGAGCCATTTACCACTGACCGTTGCTGTTTGATCCATGCCGCCCGCCACCTCTCAGACATTTGGATGCAGAGTACAAACTGACACAGTCGAACAGGCGTTCACAGCCCCACACTATCCGGCACCACTCAGTTGGATAGCTACCGGCCGCTCTTCTTCCCGACGGTGCTGATAGGCGACTCCCGGCTCGGTGGAATCTCCTCCACCATCGCGTCGTTCGAGTCCATGCTCATGCGCGGATACACGGTCGATGCCATCCTGCTCTTTCGGGACGAGTACTACCGCAACTGGGAGTACCTGACTCCCTACTTCGCAGAGCGTGGCATTCCCGTGATGTCCGTCGACGCCCCACCCGAGCGACACGCAGACGCAGCAAGAGACACGGACATCACGGAACGCTACTTCCAAAATCTTGTCCCACGGTCTGGAGACAGCGCCATTTACGACGTGCTGAAGCACCTGGACGACTGCCACGCGAAACGCATCGCTGAGCTGAAATCCATGCCCCGTCGCACCTTGGACACGATCTGGTGGCCCTTCGTTCAGCACGCGCACGTCAAGAGCGAATCCGAGGTCAACGTGATCGACAGCGCATGGGGAGACTTTTTCAGCATCTACAACGATCATCGCCGCGGCACCCCTGCGGCTCCCAATACCCCCACCTCGTCTCTCTTAGAGCCCCAGTTCGACGGCTCCGCCTCCTGGTGGACTCAAGCCGTCGGTCACGCACACCCAACCCTCGCCCTCGCCGCCGCGCACGCCGCGGGCCGCTACGGCCACGTCATGTTCCCCGAAGCGACGCATCTCCCCGCGTTGCAGCTCGCCGAGGACCTTGTCCACCGCGGCCCGGGCGCAGGCTGGGCCGCCCGCGCCTTCTTCTCCGACGACGGCTCCACTGGGATGGAGGTCGCGCTCAAGATGGCGCTGCGCGCGTACGCCGCGCGGCACCCCGGCACCAGCGGCGCGCGCCGGAAGGACCTGGGCGTGCTCGGGCTCGCGGGCAGCTACCACGGGGACACGATCGGCGCGATGGACGCCTGCGCGGACGCGGGCGTGTACACGTGCGAGTGGCACGACGCAAAGGGCTTCTGGTTCGCGCCGCCGACGGTCTCCGTCCGCGGCGGGCGGACCGTCGTCTCGCTCCCGCCCGCCCTCGCCGCCGCGAACGCGGGCGGCGCCGCGGACGTCGAGACCGTGTCGCTCGCGTGGACGTACGATGTCGGCGCGCGGCTTGACTCGCCACTCGCCGCGCTCTACCGCGCGTACATCACGCGCGCGCTGGCGGACCTGCGCGCTGCGGGGGGCCCGACGATCGCCGCGCTCGTGCTCGAGCCGCTTGTGATGGGCGCGGGCGGGATGGTGTTCGTCGACCCGCTCTTCCAGCGCGTGCTCGTCGACGTCGTCCGCGCCTCGTCGCCCGCGCCGGCCCCGGGGGCGTGGTCGGGCCTGCCCGTCATCTTCGACGAGGTCTTCGTAGGCCTCTACCGCCTCGGCCTTCCGAGCACCGCGCCGCTGCTCGGCGTCGCCCCCGACATCTCCGTGTACGCCAAGATCCTCACCGGGGGACTCGTCCCGCTCGCCGCGACGCTCGCCTCGGAGTCGATCTACGACGCCTTCCTCAGCGACAGCAAGGCCGACGCGCTCCTCCACGGGCACAGCTACAGCGCGTACCCGGTCGGGTGCGCCGTCGCGCGCGCGAGCCTGCAGCTCGTCGAGAAGATGGCGGCGAGCCCTGCTTGGGCGGACGCGCGGGCGCGGTGGCGGGTCCCGGAGCCGGAGTCGGCGCGGGCGAAGGAGGCGGCGGTCTGGAGCTTCTGGGACCCCGAGTTCGTGCACGTCGTGTCGAAGATGGAGCGCGTTGCGGAGGTCATGGCGCTCGGGACGGTGCTCAGCATCAAGATCCGGGACGACGCCGCAGGTGAGGCAGCCAGTCCTCGCCCTGTTGTGCGCCAGACGCTGACTCCACGAGCAGGATACCAATCCCATTCTGCGAGGGCGCTCTTCGAGTCACTCAGGCTCGCCGCGCAAGACGGCGGAGACAACCTGTCAGCTGCCCCGGGAGGTTCTCCGTTCGGGATCCACTACCGCACACTGGGCAACGTGGGCTACTTCATGCTGAGCCTCAACACGCCCTCTGAAGTCACGCGAACAGTCGAGGAAAGAATTTGGGCCGCACTTAGCAAGCAATGATACCAAAAGCCGCATATGCGCCGTCTAGAAGTGATATAGTACATAGATAGATCCAACCAGCACCGTCAAAAGCGCATCTAACTCCTCCAGTACTGCGCCCAGTCGTGCATCTTGTCCATCAGGCCTGAGAACGGCGAGATGTCGTTCAAGAGGCGCTCGAAGTGCTCGATGGCCTGCTCCTCGGTCATCTCGAGGCAGAACTTGCCGAGCAGCTGCTCGTGCACGTCGCGTTGCTTGATGTGCGGGATGTTCGCGTCGACCATGAGTGTCACCAGGTTGAGGATGAGGTTTGCGTTCTTGCGGAGGATGTTGAACGCCGTGAAGCAGAACGATTTGAAGCGTTGGTAGTGGGGCGACTGGACTCCACCCATGGCGTCGACCATCTCCTTGCATATCTTGACGGGGGGTGCGAGGGGTTTGGGGTCACGGCCCAGAATGTACCCAAAGTCGACTGAAGATGATGTTAGTCATGATGTTCGTGGAAGTACAGAAACTACACTGACCATGGAAAAAATGACCGTCCGGGGCGAGAAGCAAGTTGTCTAAGTGACGGTCACCAACACCAAGGAGATAGGTCATGACACAGTAGCCGGCTAGCCGACGTGTTAGCATTATAGTTTGCAACTCTGGAACGGGAAGCTCACCACAGCTCTTCACGAATGTGTCAATGACACTGGGCTCTACCATGAACGTCCCCACGCTCCCGTCATCTGGATAGTGTGCGCGCAGATAGTTCAACAATGTCCCGTTATCAGCAACGATGGCGGCGATAGTCTTGCTCGGGATGAACTGGGCCATGCCCTGGCTAGGACCCGTCGCAAGGACGTCGTATGGGCTGAGCTTGAGGTCTAGGTTCTCTTTGCGCAATAGTCGATCCATGAGTGTAAAAAGTTGGATGACCAACTGATCCTGCCGCATGTCGTCGCCGTCCTTGAAGATGACTGAGTATTCACCGTCCACACACTGCCAGTATAGCAACATGGGTAGCATATTCGATTTGAAGACGCTCGACTTCTCCGCGATGATGCCCGTAACCTGTATGCGTGCGTTCAAAGGTAAAGGGAGAGGCGGCATCGAAGCGAGGTTGTTCTTGGAGTCCGCGAGGAAAGCTCGGAGTTTCTCTATCTTCTTTGGACGCGGGTCTTTTGAGGTACGGAGATCTTTGGCTCGCTTCGATAATGTCTCTATCAGTTCGCCTTGTCGACGCATGAGGTCCCGCCGCTCGTCGCCTTTGTCCTGTGTGTCGGTGAGCATCGCTCAGAGTGCAAGTAAGACAAGTGCAAACCTCCAGAATCTTCATGAACTTGAATATCACCCGGCCGTACATCTTCGCCATGACCTTGTCTTCCATGGCAACTTCTACTATCAGATACCAGTAAAAGCGGTTCCCCAGTACGGGATTTCGTACGGCGCGACCGATGAGAAAATCTGCCAGCCCACTGTCGTCGTACGAAAGAGCACTCGTGATTGACCGCGAAGACCGCTGGTCGCTCGTCATGCTCTCGAACTTCAATGCTTGTACGAGCTGCAACAGGTACAGCAGTAGCTCCTGCTTCGTTGTCAACGACTACACTTTCGCGTCCCATATAACGACCTCACCTCGTCGTCCGCTCTGCTGAGTTGCTTGACGGCATACGCTCGGACGCGAGAGTCGACGGTGCTTGGACCCAGCAATTCCAGGGCGTCGTCTATGTCGATCTCCGTCCACTGGGGAAGCAGCTCTTCCACAGCCTGCTTGACCTCGGACGTGTCTCGCCAAGTGACCGACTTCAGGAACTTGGTGAGACCCCGTTTGTCTCTTGTGAGATAGAACCGGAACTTCCAGATGAGATCCTTCTCTTCCGAAGTGAGCGGCTGGGTGGGAGGATAATTGAGGATCACCTAGAAAGGCAGTGCCTGGGTCAGAATCCGGAGATGTCGTGTTGGCAACCACATACCGCAAGCTCGTCGCGGATCTTCGCGTTGGGTTTCAGTTCTCGGTCGTATGGGCTACTTCTGTGACTGCGCACAAGGCGGCGATGCTTATCCTCCACAGGGTTTTCTCGCGATATGTCCGGATCCACCACGGACCACAGAGGCCCGTCCGCTGCGAATCCTGAGACGGAAGGCGCAGGAGTGATGGTCATAGGTGTTAGGGAGGATGTAGATGGAACATTTGATGCATCCTAGGTCGGTAATGAAATTAGAATACAGAGAGATGCAATAGAGAGAGAGAGAGAGCGAACGTACAGGTTCGCTGAAGATGACTGGAAAATCGAACCGGGGAAGGTCGATATAGAGGAACAAGTTCTCGGACTTCTGCGACTCCGCCGCATGAATCTCTTCCATCTTGCGGAATGCCATGGTATCCAGCCAGTCCGACTTGGGCAGGTCTCCTCGCTCGTACTTTTTGACTAACTGCGCGGGTTTCAGGAACGATAGTACCGCAAGTGCGTATCGACGCACCTTCTCTAGTCTGCCCTTCTCATCTCGGGTTCCCATCTTACTTGGCGTCGTAGTCTCGTTTGCGCCGTCAGCCTCCCTGTCTGGCCAAAGTATCATGCGATGCTTCCCGCGCCGGAGGGTCCTACGCGCATATAACCGTCAGGGCGAGCCCCCGACATGACGGCGAGCGTGCTCACCATTTCTTCCCAAACAGCCTGAACGTCGTTCCGCCGACTGGCACAGCAGACCTGGGTCCAGCGATATCCCACACCGTAAACGTGATCTGGGAGTTTAAGGGCAGGTCACAATATCGGATAGGCAAGGTGATCCATTCGTTCCATCTGAAAGCCACGGTCAACGCATGTGCGGACACACTCTGATTAGAAGACTAACGTATAGTCCTTCTTGAAGGCCTTAAAGGCCGTCCGAAACGGTATCGTTAGTGGCTTGTTGTCCGCGATGAGCTGGCATGTCACGTAGATGTCCGAGAATTCCCTTCACTGCGGTCATTGAGAGAAACAGACGTGCGGGGAACGGGGCAAGTACTCACTGGGCTTGTTGTAAGCCGTGGAACCTTAGCTCTGGTTTCTCCAAGACCTCCGTAAAGGGATGCGGCTTCCGTACGCCCTCGAGTTGCGATCTGCAACAACGAAGCCCGTGAGTCCTAGTCGCTGGAGAGCGTGTGGCGAAGGGGGCTTACATTCGGAAGGTGACCGGCATCTTGAGGTCGCTCAGCTTGGCGAAGGTAAAGTCGTCGCGGTTGTCTTTGTCCATGGTGGTAGCCTCCAACCGCCGGGAGTCAAGGTGGTATTAAGACAGGTGGGATGTGCAGCAGAGAAGAGAGGCCGGCGCGACTAGACGCGACCGTGCCGCTTTCCGCTCATCTGGCGGAAGTGGAGGGCCCGAGTCTGCCGGAATCGCGATCGGCGCCTCGGGGGCCTAGTGGACGACCCTCATGTTCGCTCCTAGTCGGACGACTTCCAGAAACCCATATATGCACCCCCTGCCCGACTCGTGTGTTCCTCAGCCTCCTCCGCCATGTCGTCCATATACGCCGTTCCACCTGAAGTCCTAGAAGGTCTTGTTGAGAGAAACAAGACCGCCATTACCCGCCTCCGCGAGCACCAGCCCGAACAAGTCGATTAGTACGTCTCTTCCTCCTCAGAATCGTCACTTCGCGCACTCACCGGTCCTCCCGACAGCTCGTCATATCCAAGTACGAAGTGGGCAGGAGTACTGGTACTATTGTATGAGAAGGCAGGAGAGCTGCGCGTGCTCCTCACCACCCGAGACAAGAGGCTCCGCGCGCACCCGGGACAAGTCGCTCTCCCAGGGGGGAAGCGGGACCCCACAGATGCGGACTTCGTCGAGACAGCAGTGAGTAGCCATCTTGATCCCACCGAGCCCAAAGTAGATGTCCGAAACAGTTCCGCGAGGCGCACGAAGAGGTCGGCCTCCCCCGACACTTCCCCCATGCCCACACCATCTGCACCCTCCGCCAATTCGTCGCCTCCACCAAGCTCCTCGTCACGCCTGTAATCGCCCTCCTCTCCGACCTCTCTGTCTTGGAAACCCTCAAGCCTTCCCCTGGAGAGGTAGACCGAATCTTCGACCACCCTCTCGAAGCCATGCTCGACCCCACACTTGCGGCGAAGGAGAAGCTCGCTCCGATCGGCAGTGACGATTGGATATACCCGGAGGAACTCCACGTACGAATGCCTCCAGTGCAACATAAATCCTAGCTTATGCATTCCCCCCAGAACTTCTCAGACATCGACCTACCCTGGCTGGCTAACAGCACGTATCGTATGCACAGGTTCCGTTCGACGGCATTCGCGATCAAAGGATTGACTGCAGATGTCTTGGTACGTATGTCTCATCTTGGCACACTTTGATGCTGACGAGTGTCGTTTGCAGATTGCTACCGCTGAAATAGCATACAATAAGCAAACCACCTTCGAGCGGTGGGCGCCGAAGCAGATATCGACATTTGCCCCGATCCTCCATGTGTTCTTGGAGGAGCTCGCCGCGCAGGGCCATACCGGCGGCGCATCTACCACAACCCCGAACGCGAAAACAATTATGGGCGTTAATTCCGAACAAGCGACTGCAGAAGTAGAACCATGATGATGCCTAGCCATAGGCGTCGATGTGTGGGATTGGATACGCACAGAGAGATCTGCTGCCTATAGCAGATTATTACAGATGTGCAACCCTACACGTTTCGTCACAGATTATCAAAGAGAGCGCGTGGACGTGGCAGAAACTATCCGTATTGAAGTGATGTTAAGAGTCCAGGATCCTTCGACGGGGGGCTACGTCTTCAAAGAGCTGGATGCCAGATACTACGCCCATTGACGAGCGATCTCTCCGCGGTCTCCTTTGTGATCGGGTCTGGCGCAAACGCTTCGTTAAGGACGGCGAGCTTAGAGCGGTACTCGTCCATGCCGATATATGCTCCACACATCCGCCGTTTCCCATCGAAAGCGGAGCGACCGTGCAGCACTCGATGGTTGTCCACCACTGACGGCTCGTCATCAGCAGAGGAAGATACCTCTGAGAGACGAGCAGCTTACCTACAGCCGTACCGGGCGCAAGCTGTACCCAGTACTCCGAATCGGGACTCGTGAGCAGTTTGTTCCACGTCCGAATGGCGTCATACCTGTCCCTGATTAGCCAAGAGGAAAGTGCGAGAAACAAGCTGCGTACCAGGCTTCGACTTGTTCCGGATAGAGGTCGCGCATTACACTTCGGTCGTCGTTATTCCATCGGACCTGCACTAGCTCGTCCTCCTGGTACTTGAGAACCGGTGTGCTCCTGAGATTAGGGACGAAGAGGACACCGGCCTCGCCGGCGGCATGTGTGGGCACGGTAACCTTCGAGAGAAGTTCGTGCGCTTCAGGGTGCAGCTCTTTCAATATTGAAGCAGCATAAAATCCGTCGACGAGGAGAGTAGCGCCACCGGTGCCGCCGGTATGTTCCAGTAGATGGAACAGCTGAAGACCGCACGGATCCGTCTGCCAAAATATGAGCGAGGTGAGATGGGCTGGAGCACCCCAGTACGTACGAAGTAAGTGGTATCCGTGTGTGCTCCTAGAGCCATGGTAGTGTATGCCGTATCGCCTTTGGCGAGATCAGATGTGAAGTCCCAGAAGGTCCCGTCTACTCACATGGTCAGCGGATGAAGTGAGACTAGAAACGCCACGTACTGACATTGAGTTTCCCGAATGAATGCTATCCTCCGCGATAGCTCCTCAGTGGCCTCTGGCGTTATGGGCACTCCAGATACAAAGCAGAAACCGAACTTGTCAACATTTGTGAGCCATTTGAAAAGTCCGGTTTCATTTTCATTCATGACTTCCTCGTACGTGACCGTTGGAGGATCTTGTACGATTCTTGACCCCCATAGGATTTTTCTAACAGCATCTGTCAGCGATTGGAGAGTACAACAGATATTCACACAACGCACTCCGACTTTCCGGGCCGTGGCATGGGTGGATCGTAAGAATTATACTTCAGCCATGACCATGGGTAGAGAGACGTATGAGGGTGTGATGACGGCCCTGATAAGTTTGAAATCAGACAGGTCTTGAGTGTCGACCAGAGGACATGGCGCACAATGAACTTCCAATCCTTCGGGTTTCGAGACCACCTGTGTCGGCTTGATCTCCCGAGGAATCTTCGTGGTAAATTCAGCTTACAGCATGGACGAAGGAGCGATGCGGCTCACCTCAAATGTGTTGACGAGGCGCTGTTTGGTATGTGGGTGGAAGCATTCCGGACAACGGCAGTGATCACGAAGCCACATGTGGTGGCTCGTCAAGGTCAGCGACGGCATGAGGCAGTGGGTGTAGAAAAGGAGCTCACAATCTGGAGTACGTCGTTGTGTCCCATCCCAGCACCACTTTCTTCTCGTCTATCCTACTTGTAGGCACGTCTGGCGCGGGTTGCAGGGCACTGTCTGGAGCGTCCTTGGGGGGTGAAGATGTGGGGAAAGCTCTGACGCGAGACGTAGAAAAGCCAGCAGCAAGGCGGGGAGAGCGGGGATAGGAAAGCTGGAAAAACGCGCTTCAGAACTTCACAAACCCTTCTGCGCGGCATAGCCCGTACCTTCCTGCGAGGCACAGGATCCAAACGGAACAGACGCTGCATTGATGTCGCGTCGAACGTCGAATACAGGAGTGGTCAAAGGCGCGTTGAAGACGCGCCGGCCGGCTGGTGTGGTCCAGGGGAGTGTCGGGGTCGGAGGTGGAGAAGGCGAGGCCGAGAGCCTAGCTAGCGTCACCGTGGACGGCCTGCAGGAGGACGAGAATGGCGGCGGCGATCGAGACGACTCTCGCCCCGCGCCCCGGCCCGTTGAACCCGGCCAGCGGGGGACGAACCGCGACAGAGGCGCCCTCGATGGGAGTAGTCATTCTTGTCTCTCGGCCTCCTCGTGATATGCTTCCTCTCAACGCCGGTGAATAGTAAACGCATCACGCTCGCCCTTGCCCGACGTGTACGGATGCACCTGCCAGTTTGAAGGACAAGGATTCAAGACGGCGCCGCTCTGTCCGCCCTTCTATGACATCCACTATACAGCGGTAGAAGTCCTGTCCCTCTCGTTCCTCGTAGGACATGTTTCATACTCATCGTGCCCTCATCACAGGACCTCTTCCCACTGAGTTGGCTCGGGGTCATTCTTACAATTCACACGACGCCCGCCGAAAACCACGACCGCTGAAGTAAGTCGCTCCGAGAAGAGAGCCACCAAGGTTATGAGAGAGCTACTCATCGCTTCGACATCTGCTCCAGTGTGCTGAATGCATTTGCTGAAGCACATAATTTCTCAGCTAATGCCAGAGGTTCCTACTTTCGCCATTAAGATTGTTTCACTGCTTCAGTACCAGAGCTTACGTCAGATCTCAACTTGGCCAGCATGCGCAGAAATCATGGTCATCTCGAGATCGAGACGTTTCGGTGCGTCGTTTTTTGCTTCTCTTCTCGTAGTATGTAGAATTGGCCAAATCGTGCGAAAGCCGTCGTTTGTTTTTGACTGGAGGCGCCTGAGTGTTCAGTCCCTGTCAATGGCGCCGCTGCGTATAAAAGCTTCACCGCTGGTCGATGGAAAGTCGGGCCCCAACTCCTCGTCGCTCATCACTCCAATCCAGAATGAAGTTCTCCCTCACAGTCCTCCTCGCTTCGGTCCTCTCCACTCAGGTGGCAGCGGTCCCCACCCAGCTCGAGGTACCGTCCCTGCTTCCCACATTCTCAACCGTTACTTTGTCTCACTTCACTGCAGGCTCGGGGCCAGTCCACGGACTGCACCTCGCCCACCGTGCCCCTCCTGCGCGGCTACAACCCCTCCATTGTTGATCACTTCTATACCACCAACGCCGTCGAGCTCGAGATCGCGATCGTGAGCTCCGGCTACGTCGCTGAGGGTACCACCGGCCAGGTCTTCGGCCTCCAGGTCTCCGGCACCGTCCCGCTCTACCGCCTCTGGAACCAGTCCATCGGGGATCACTTCTACACCACCTCCGCCGCCGAGCGCGACAACGCAATCGCCCAGTTCGGGTACACCAGCGAGGGGATCGCCGCGTACGTCTACCCGAGCGGGGTCTGCGGCGGCTCCGTCCCGCTCTTCCGCACGTGGAACCCGAGCGTGTCCGACCACTTCTACACCACGAGCGCGGCGGAGGACGAGTACGCCATCAGCAACTACGGGTACACCGACGAGGGCATCGCGGCGTACGTGTTCCCCGCGTGAGTCCCTAAGGAACTTCTCAAGAGTAAGTTCTCCCCGTGCCGTCCGACGACCCATTCGCTCACATATCTTGTTGCCACTAGGACGCCAAGGGTTGTGGGTTCATGGTATGGATTATGCACTAGGCTCAAGTTATCGAAAGATCGTGGTGTAGAGGGTCGGGTGGATTATTTTCCGTAAAATACATCTCAACACGAGCCACCTTGTTGAGGCCTTGTGGACCTGCCTCCAACGCTGCCTCGTGGAGCATGAGCGCGCAGTCAAGTTGCCGGCCTGGGGCCAAGGCTCAGACGAGCGGTGTGCGCCTAACGCTTAAAGCTTAAACCATCTCTTTCCCCTCTCTATTTGTGTTCACCACGACCCGCTTATGGCCCTTTTCTCCGGGTATCTTCTGAAGCTGGCGCTGTCTGCTCGTCAAGCGAGCCCCAACACCGTGTGGCGGGCTTTAGGCCTTTAGGTTTAGAGTTGGGAGCCCACTCTCCGGCCCGTCGAGGGCACATCCGGGCCCCACAGCTGAGCAGAACGAGGTCATCTCGTCCTCCTCAACCATGCTCTCCTGGCTCGCGCTCCTCGGGGCCGCCGCTGCGCTTCCTCCCGTGCTCGCTGCACAGTACTCTCTCGCCGACTCCTACCAAGGCGCCGGCTTCCTCTCTGGCTTTTCACACGAGGACATCCCCGATCCCACCCACGGCCGAGTGTGCGTCCCAGCTTCGCCCGATCGCAGACGTGCTCATCAACAGGCCATCGATCCAGGAACTACCTGTCGCAAGAGGACGCAATCTCCAGGAGCCTCACCATCGCCCGCGATGACAGCCTGATCATTCGCGCCGACTCGGCCGCCGTTTTGCGTGCAGGTGGTCCCGGTCGCGACTCGGTACGCCTGCGGAGTAACAAGCAGTACACGACCCATGTCACGGTGTACGTACTATCCTGTATGTTTCGGCGACCGCTCCAAGTCCTCAACTCAGTCTCTGATCAGGTGGAACATCCGGCACATGCCACAGGGATGCGGGTACGTGCTCCCTCGAGGCAGCGGTCGACTCCTCGCCTGCTTAATCGCCCGTGCCCATGCTTAGCACTTGGCCGGCGGTGTGGGAGGTGGGGGCGAATTGGCCGGATCTCGGTGAGCTCTCTCTCCCTCACATCAACGCGTCCACGGAGACCAATGCGCCCTGCACGCAGGAGAGATCGACATCGTCGAAGGCGTGAACGACCAGGCCCCCAACCATTCCGCACTCCACACCGGATCAGGCGCGTCCCACTTCCAGCCCTGCACTCTCACTCTCGGCTCAACGCGCGCACAGGCTGCACCATGCCCCCCGTCCGCATGCAAACGGGGTATGTACCATAACTTATAAGCACGCCGCGCCTCTCGCCGCCGCGGCGCGCTCACCCTCCCGCTCGACAGCACGCAGACGGGCGGAAACAACTGCGACAGCCGCGCGACGGGCAACACCGGCTGCGGCGTCAAGGACCGCCGTCCGAACAGCTTCGGCCCCGCCTTCAACCGCGACGGCGGCGGGTTCTACGCCATGGAGCGCGCGCCGGACGGCGTCCGCGTCTGGTTCTGGGCGCGGCACGACCACGTCCCCGCCGACGTGCTGTCCGGCGCGGCCGAGGTGCACACCGGGAACTGGGTGCGTTCGTGCGCCCCGTGTGCCGCGTTTGTCCATGCGCTGATCGTGCACGATCTGGCCCAGGGAATCCCGGTTGCGTCCTGGCCGAGTGCGCGCTGCGACTTCTCCACGCACCTCGGTCCGCACTGGATAGTCATCAACCTGACCTTCTGTACGTGACCCCCCTCAGAGATTCGGCTGGCTGACCTTCGCCGACCCTCGTCTCCCGGACGCTGTAGGCGGAGACTGGGCGGGCCAGGAGGGCGTTTACCGTTCCAGCGGGTGCCCGGACACCTGCATCTGTACGTCTCCCCACACTCCCTACCGACTATATACACGGATCATATACAAGCCCCGCGCTGACGTCTCTCTAGCATATGTGGAGAACAACCCCGACGCGTTCGCCGACGCCTACTTCGACGTCGCGTGGCTGAAGGTGTACGAGTGCGTCCGTCGTCGTCAGCTAGGAATATCACTCCCCCTCACGCTGTGGTTGCAGGCCGCACGTCCGTCCTGGAAACGAGACCGTGGAAGAGGCGCCGAAGTCGAAGCACTCCATCCGGATGAAAATGAAGCACGCTCTCAAACGGGAGGTCCAGCAGCTGGTCTCGTTTGTTTCCTGAGCAGACGTGCATGGACTAGGTGGCGGTACGAACCATAAAGCTTGTACATTAGATCATCGCGCACGCAATGGACTGCACTGTGAGGTGCCGCGACTCCACCTCTGGGTTGACCAGTGTCGAGCCGAACGAGCAAGGATCACGATACGTCCCTCGATCTGCACCACGATCATTCGACGCTTTCAACAACCAAACTCTCCGGCAACGGACCGCCCCGCATACACGCACCCCAATCATAGTACGCTCACAATTCGTACACCCATCCATTGATGCAAGAGATGCTACAAATGTCTTCTCTCCCCATCCCCTCTGCCCGCCACCCTCCTCGAGTCCTCAAAGCCTCAAGCGCCCTACAGCGCGAACCCAAACTGCCCCAACGCCCTTACGAACGGCCCCGTCACGCCCGCGTCCGTCGCGCCCGCCCACGCCCGCACGCGCGGCTCCCCGCGCGCGAGCCCCGCGAGCGCCTGCCCCACGAACGCCGGCAGGCTCTCGACGTGCGCGACCGGGTCGAGCGGCGCCGCCTCCGCCGCCGCGAGGCGCGAGTACGCGGCCTGGTAGCCCGCGCTCTGCTCCTCGAAGTCGACCTGGGTGAGGCCCGCGTCCGGGTCCGTCTCGTCCTTCTTCGACAGCTGCTGCTCGGTCTGGAAGAGCTTCGCGAGCGCCTGGAACGTCTGCGGCCTGTGTCGCGGCAAGCGGGGGGCGGTGAGTGCAGGTGGCAAGTCGAGGAAGAAATACGCACCATGTCCGGACGAGCGGCTCCTGGACCATCGACGTGCTCTGGGTGAGGAGGCGCGTGAGGCCGACGATGACGACCTTGCGCTCCTTCGGCGGCGATTTTGGTGCTTGCGGGATCACGAACGTCGTGAGCAGGTTCGTCCAGAGCCTGTCGCGCAGATCGTCAGCTTCGCTGCGTGTGGCGTGTTCGGCGTACACTCACTGAGCCTGGATGGCCTCCACTTGGCTGACGACGTAGTCGGGCGTCATGCCGTTCACCTCGACGGCGAGGCAGAACGACAGGAAGTAGACGAAGTAGTAAACGAACGAGTCGGTCTTGCTTGTCTGCATCCGCTGCAGCATCATCAGGAAGATGCCGCGCAAATTCTGCTTGAGCTCCGCCCTATGGTCGTCCGGCGCGTCAGCCGTCTGCGCGACAGGTGGGTAAAGTTCGAGACACTTACTCTGGCGCATACATGACCACGGCCTGCAGCAGCTCGAAGCCCCACGCGTCGTTCGTCTTCGACGGGATCAACCGCGACTGAACGACGCCGAGGACCTGTGTGAGCTGCCCAGCGTCGCACATCGCCTTCGCGTCGCGCTTCAGGAACGCCTTGAGGAGCTTCACGAGACCCGGGATGCTGCCCTTCTGCTGCCACGACGTCGGGTTGAGGAGCATCGGGAGAAGCGCGCCATACGTCGACGGGACGCTTCCAGAATGGAACTCGAGCATCTGCGCGAGGACCTGGAAGGCGTAGGGAATGTACTCTGGAGGAGGATGTGAGATCGGGCGTGGGATGGAATGGACGCGAAAAACAGAACATACGGTCGATGTCCTGGGAGATGATGATCTCGAACGGCGGGAGCAGCGCTTGCTCGAAGGTCGGAAGCGCGGCGGGGTTGGCCTGGACGACGAATCTGCAACAGCACTCAGGATTATGTTCACGTTCAAGATGCTCGCCACAATACCTCATCAAGGCAGAAATGCTTTCAAAGATGTACTGGTCGAACTTGGGGTTGCTCGGGTTCTTCGAGATGACACCAAGGATCGCGACAAGGCGCGACAGGATCCTTTCGAACCCGGCCACAAGCGATGTCCGTGCGACAAGGATCACACGCATAGCGCCTGCCAGGGTCGTGAGCGACATGCCGCGACTTGCCGACGCCAAGACTCACACTTCATGAGGTAATCGTTTTCCGCCATCTTCTCGGGTGTTGGTGCCGTCTCGATCTTTGACAGTAGGGCGTCAAGCAGCTGCGGTGCGATGTCCTGGATGTCGGCAGATGTAAACCTATCCAATAGTCAGCGAAAAAAAACGGGGTGATAAGCAGCCATCGTACTAACATGAGCTGGGGCCCTTGTCTGATGAACAGGATCCGCTCAATGCTGATGGCAGCGTAAGTGCAGCACACGTAGTTGTCCGACAGCAGATGACGTGCGAGCGACGGGAGCACTGAAAGAAGCTGCGGCTTCACCAACTGCCGTCGCAAACGCCATCAGCAAGTCGCACGTCAGAGAATCCGCAGCCACGCTCGCCTGGTTACGGAACGTGTACAAGAACCGGATCGCGTCGACCTGCAGGACCGGGTGGATGCTTCCTGCGTCCGCCTCCAAGTCCTGGAACACGTGCTCCGAAAAGAATTGCACGACGTCGATGAGCGCGTTGGTCGAAGTCACACCGTGCTGCGACGTGCCTCCGCGCGTCGCGACGGCCGTGAGTAGGTAGATCGCCGTGTCCTTTGCGCGCCAGTTCTCGGCCTTATTCGCGTTGTACTCGCTTAGGCCCTGGGTGACCCACGCGCCCGTGACCTCGGTGGCCTCCGCCTCGTAGCCGGAAGAAACGAGTGCACGAAGCACATCGGCAGCGGCCTGACGACGCGTTACCGCGTCGCCAGACACGCCGGCGGCACCCATGGAAGGCAGCGCGAGGTCCAGGCGGATGTATTCAAGCGGGTCATCTTCAAACTGCTCCAGCTCGTGCTCTGATGATGAGATTGAGCTCATACACGGACATTACGCAAACAACGAATTACCTCGTAGTGAGACGTTGGGGACGACGACGCCCTGGACGAGACCCGAGATGGTCTCCTTCGAGCCGAATAGTTCCTTGTAGTGTTGTGACCGGATGGCCGAAGCGACGAAGCGCAAAGACTGAGAAACGAGCTGGATCCATTTGTAAGTCCCTGCACTGCTGCATGAATGAAAGAAGATCCCACCCCATCGTCTGCAACACCCGGCCGTTTACCTCCACCGACAAGATCCCAGATGGTGCGCACAAAGGCAGGTACGCAATTGGACGACTGCATGACGTCTGAGAAGATTTTGATGTAAAGCTAGATGGAGCGTTAATGGGCACGGTAAAAGACGCAGGACGGCGACTGCCATACCTCGACGATCTCTAAGATGCCGGTCTTTATTTGGGAGGATACGGACGGGTTGGTATCGTCGGGCTACGGAAAGAGGTGAGTGAGTTCAAGAATTCGGAGCGAAGGAAATATATGCATACGTCTGTGTGGAATTGTGGAGGATCCCATACGAGCAGCTTGATGAAAAGCCCATTTTCTGCCGCGAAGAACTGCGCATGCGAGTCCTCAAAATCCGGAGGGAGGTCCTGGCACACGAGGTCATAGTAGATATCGACGAGGAGGACCATCGCCTGGGACGCTTGAACGAAGTTTGGCGGCTTGGAGTCGGAGAGAATGAGGGAGGCGGTGTGGAAGAAGAGCTGGAGAAAGGGGCGGCTGAAACGGGAGAGGACGTAGTTGATCACGCTGAAGAGGGAATCCGACCTGGACGCCGCGCGCCAAGGACGGAAGATAGAGTGGGCGGTCTCGAGGATACTGATGTTGACCTCGAAGTTGGACTCGGATAGGGATGAGACGAGTCTCTGAGAGCAGATGGTGGTCAGTTGAGCGAGCGATAGAGAGATGTGCGGTAGGAGGGCACAGGGAGGAGACGAAAGGAAAACCCACGTCGACGAGGTCCGGCCAGTGCTCTGGGAAGTCGCTTTTTGCGACGAGAGCTATTGACTCGGCGATCTGAGCGCGAACGGCCTTGTCGGTGGGGCTGGAGAGGGCGATCATGGCGGGTACGAGGGCGTCGCGCAAGGCGGCGCGGTCGGGGTCGGAAATGGGTGGCTCATCCTGGAATGGAGTGAGATCCCAGGAGATCAGGGAACATCAGAGGAACACGCACGTCCTCCCATCGGGATTTGACGAGGTTCTTGAGGTAGACGCTAGCCGCAAGACGGACGGAGCGATCTGCAGAAGGTTGAAGGACGAGGGAGAGGAGTTGGGCGAGGAAGGCGGGCTGGAGGGAGAGCGCCTGGAGATTTTGCTCCGCCTGCTTCCTGGTGCTGGGGTTGAGAGAGGCGAGGAGGAGGGAGGGAAGGTCGGCCATGGGGGGACGAAAGGCGGACTGGACGGCGCAGCCACCAGGGATGAGGAGGATCGGCTCGCGACGCGTCTGGGCAGCGAGCGCGCCATGACGCGTGTTTTGACCGGGCACGTGGTCGTCCACAATGTTTTCGCCGCCCGGCGTCTACTGCACTCTCAACGTCGGTCAAGGACTCGATCGACGATGGCCAAGACTTCGCCTGCACTCCGCGTGGCGCACGACCCTCCCCAGACGCTTTCCTTTGACTCGTCTGCGTCTGACTAGCGTCCCGACAGACGCGCGGTCTTCACGTACGAACCAATTTTCACACAGTGACGCCCCGCTTACGGTCGCTTCCACAGTCGCCCCGTCCGCTCCACTCCCGAGGGGGGCCATTGGCGGCGTTCTCTGCTTCCTGTTCTCTGCGCTGACCGTTCTTGTCCCCCAGGTTGGTCTGCAATATTGCCAGATGCTGCACCCGTCTGCGGAAGAGATGTGCACCACGTCCGCGGCTTGCGTCCGCTGCCGCGGGCCCGGCTCGGCGCACATAGAATTACAGCGACGACGTAAACCAATCTAGAAGCGGCCGACCCGAACGCGAACCGTTCGCGGCGGGCGTTGGACACCGCGTCTCGCGGGACAGCGCGCGACCGGCCGTCTATAAATCTCCTTCGCCCTCTGTTGGCATCCCTCGCTTCCTGCCTCCGTCTATCTCCCCCTCTGTCTCTCGGCCTCGAGCCTCCCGTCGCTCTTTTCCCTCGTCGCTCCTTGCTCTCGAGCTCCTCCCTATCATCCCCCGCAGCCGCCTTCCAGCTCTCAGCCACCATGAAGTTCACCTACGCTCTCGCTGCTCTCGTCGCCACCGCCGCCTCTGTCCAGGCGAGCGAGACCAACGGTCAGCGGATGGCCCGTGGTCTCAACCCCCTCCCTCCTCGCAACCTCCGTCACCCCTCCCGCACGACCAGTATGTTCTTCCTGACAATGTCCACTCCGTGGTCTTTCGTCTTCTTACGCCCATTCCCGCCCGTTGCAGACGCCAAGCGCACTTCCCCCTCGGGCAGTCCCTCAAGCGGGAGCTGCAACACCGGCCCCGTCCAGTGCTGCAACTCGGTCCAGAAGGCCAACGACAGCGTAGTCAGCACCATCCTGGGTCTCCTCGGCCTCGTCGCGGATCCCGATGTGCTCGTCGGCCTTCAGTGCTCTCCTCTCAGCGTTGTCGGCGTCGGCGGCAGCTCCTGGTAAGCCCTCGGTATTGTCGAAGTTGAGCCGTCATTCATCTGTTGTCGACAGCTCGGCGCGGACCGTGTGCTGTGAGAACAACAGCCAGGGTGGTCTCATCTCGATCGGGTGCATCCCCAGTACGTGATCAACTTGTTCGACCCTCCGCTCGTATTCTAATCCCACTCTCGCAGTCTTCCTCTGAGAGCCGCCCAGTGTGATTCTCGTTCTCGTAGGGATTAGGATACTCGCGATATCTCACACATTAATCTCGCCAAACGAACGGACTCTAGTCTTGAGCATGTAGTCGCACGTTCTCCCTGTCCTCGCGCGTACTCTCGGACTGTTCTGTGACGCCTCCTCCGCTATACCCGAACATATTCCGTGGTCGTTGTGTACTCGTGTGCGCTGCCTTATGCCATAGGACCCACAGGCGACCTTCACGAATCGCGTGCGCGTCAATGCTGTGCTTCCATCCAAATCTTTGGTCTTCGGGCAAGACGGAGGCCGCGGCCAGATGCGGCCCACAGCGTGCAGCAGTGCCTTCGAGGAAGCGATTGCTGTCTCAGTCTCGTCCGAGGTGCAGCCAAGATCGTCAGATGCGGTCTGCCAACGCTTGTTTGCGGCGATTTCCGTGACTTGGCCCTATCAACCTTCAGTCAGGTGTCGTTCATCGTATCTTCATTAATGCCCACTGTGGCTGCCGGCCAGTGTGGACAGTCCAATCACCTCTCGCTCCGCTGCAGAATCAGACTCAGGTCTTCCTTGAAAGCGTTGACCTGCCTCGGAACTTTGGAGCGCGTGGGAGGCCTCGCGTTGACGTTGAGCATCCACCTCGGCAAAGTGGCGCGACCCGATATTTGAGCGCATATAACGTGCACTTGCCCTCCCCGTCGTCCCGTCCCCAGACGACTCCTCCCAGCCTGAAAACAAACGCAACTTACACCAACAGTTCGCCTGACGAAAAATGTCTGCGTTCACCGTCTCCGACAACTAGTACGCTCCCCGCCTTCCCTTCCTTCCCCAGTCCGTGCGCTCATCCCCGCCGTTCCCCAGCACGCACATCATCGGCGGCGCCAAGGCGACCTCCCCCACCTTCGTCCCCGTCATAAACCCCGCGACCGCGACCGCCTTCACCCACGCCCCGCTCGCCACGCGCGCGCAGCTCGACGTCGCCATCGCCGCCGCCGAGCTCGCCTTCCCCGCCTGGGCCGCGACGCCGTGGGCGGACCGCCAGCGCGCGCTGGCCGCGCTCGCGGACACGCTCGAGGCCCACCGCGACGCGTTCACCGCGCTCATCGTGCGGGAGATCGGGAAGGACCAGGCGAGCGCGTGAGCCGCCCCGCGCGTCCGCACCGGCCCCGTCGTCGCTCATGCATGCATGTCTCGGTCCCGCAGGGCTATCGAAGTCGCGATCTCGATCCCTTGGCTCCGCAAGGTCGCGGAGCAGACCCTTGAGGACGAGACCGTGTCGGGGCACGCGGGGAAGGTCGTCAAGAACCGGTTCCGGCCGTACGGCGTGGTGAGGACCAACAGTTCGTGGCCCGTCCCCCTCGCTGACCCCGAGCCTCCGTCCCCCAGTGCGCAGGTATCATCCCGTCCAAGTGCGTGCCCAACACCCGCGCACCCGACTGACCTCCGAGCGCCCTCGCACGCAGCTACCCCCTCACCGTCGCGGTCATCAAGCTCTCCCAGGCCGTCCTCGCCGGCAACTGCCTCATCCTCAAGGCCCCGCCGACCGCCCCGTGCGTACTCGCGAAGTTCATCGAGCTCGCCCAGTCCGTCTTCCCGCCCGGGGTCGCCTCCGTCCTCCTCGGGGGCAACGAGCTGTACGTCCGCCCGTCCGCGCCCGCCGCCCTGTCCTCACACCGCACACCGCACGCGCACCCAGGGGCCAGTGGATGGTCGAGCACCCGCGCATCCTCCGCGTGTCCCTCACGGGCTCGACGCGCGCCGGCAAGGCCGTGATGGCCGCCGCCGCGCCCGAGCTCAAGGTGCTCACGCTCGAGCTCGGCGGGAACGACGCCGCGATCGTGCTCGACGACGTCGACCCCGCCGCGGTCGCAAAGTGCGTCCCCCGTTCGTGGCCGAATACTGAGCATCGCCGCTGAGCACAAGATCGGCCGCAGGACGATCCTGCAGGGCGCGCTGCACAACGCCGGGCAGACGTGCTTCAACATGAAGCGCATCTACGTGCACGACGCCGCGTACGACGCCGTGCGGCGCGAGCTCGTCGCCCTCGCGCGGGACGCGCGCGTCGGCGACCCGGTGGACCCCGCCGTCGCGGTGGGCCCTGTGCAGAGCGAGGCGCAGCACGCGCGGCTGATGTGAGTCCCGCGCATTCTTTCATGGCCGTGCTTCATCAGCCGGAGCCGTCGGCGGTTTGCTGACCGGTTGACGGCGTCCGGACGCAACAGGAGCCTCCTTGCGGAGTCCAAGGCGAGCGGGCTCAAGGTCGCGTTCGAGAGCGAGGTGCCGGCGGGCAGCAAGGGCTTCTTCGTGCCCGTCGTCATCTTCGACGACCCGCCCGAAGGTTCGCGTGTCGTCCGTGAAGAACGTGAGTGCAATGCCGTACTCGAGGCTTCTCCGCAGTGCTAATAAACTCGTCTATTTTGTCGCCGGCGTGTGCAGAGTTCGGGCCCTTTGTCCCACTGCTTAGGTGGAGGGATGACGAGGAGGTGGTGCGGCGAGCGAGTATGTCGCCGCCTCCGCTCCTTCTAGTAGCGTCATTGACCGACCTATTTTGCGCGGCAGATGACACCGAGTACGGGTTCAGCGCGAGCGTGTGGGGGCGCGACATGGGCCGGTGCACGCGCATCGCCGATGGTCTCTACAACGGGATGGGTAAGCGTCGCGTTCCATTTCAACCTTGGTCTGCAGAAGCACGCCTGGCTTACACGCTTGTTCGGGGGTAGTGTGGATCAACGACTGGGGTACCATTGGCGGCGACCTGGTAAGTTCACCCGTTGTGAATACAGGACTTGCGAGTGTCGGAGAGATGTCTCCTCCGAGCCGCGGGTCCCTCGGCCAGATCTTGGACGCTGACATCAACTCTTTGTCCGTTGAAAGCCGTTGGTCGGCGTCAAGGTGAGTTTGAATGGCTCGACTGTCGGATGCAACGGCTGCTAAAGCGCGCCTATGTCAGCATTCTGGTCTCGGGGTGGAGAACTCCAAGCATGGCCTTACCTCGTGGACATACGTCCAGTCGTTCATCTGTGTTGACCCGGCGGCGGAGAAAGCATGATCGACGAAGCGTACGAGTTCATTAAGGCGATAAGTAAACCCGACATAAGCGTCAGGCGAGAAGTGATGGTTTTCAGTTCAGGGCAGGTTTATGTACACTAGGCTTCAGTGACTAGCCAAGAACCACCTTGTTCCATACTCATGTGCAGCATCCGTTATGCCCAATCGCATACTCTCTTCGCTTCTCCGCTCTGTAACCAGACATCTTCAGAACATTCAGCCTTGGGAAGGCCCCTCCTCGCTCGCACGGCACAAGACCCAGGGATCAAATCTCGCACTTTTGCAAGCCCGGGCTCGTCATCAATACCTTAACTTGAGAGCAATTGCAGCCGGTTCCAGAGTCGCACGTCCCCGCTGATGATGATGATGATGTATTCATGCCAGAACATTAAGTATCTTCGTAAAGCTAAGTACGAGCTAACTCAACGACGGCGGGTATCCCGCATTCGGTAGACTATAACGGGGCCACGGCCTAGGCTAGTGTGTGGCGGGTCGCACGTCCCCGCGACTAGGACAGTTGCCCTTCGCGTTAACCGAGAACGGGATGTCCCGCAGATTCCATCTTTCCACCGGAAGCAGTATGGCGTCGCTGCGCTCCTCTTCCCAGCCCGCGCTTGTCG
The DNA here is from genome assembly GCF_022376455.1 of Epithele typhae. Taxonomy (NCBI): domain Eukaryota; kingdom Fungi; phylum Basidiomycota; class Agaricomycetes; order Polyporales; family Epitheliaceae; genus Epithele; species Epithele typhae. The sequence goes on along the minus strand of NW_025954193.1, from coordinate 1,653,370 downwards.
CCTCCACGCATGCACTCTGCCGAAACCCCCGCTTGAAACGGTGAAGCGGAATAGAGAGGTTTGGAAAATTGCAATTGTGCGCGATTGCAATGAGTGATGGCGCGTTAATGGAGTCCCGTCTCCAATGTGACCGCCACCGTGACCGGGACAGGCGAGCGCCGGGGCGAGAGATGCGACAACACAGTCCCTTACCTCCAAACTGAGCATCCAGCGACTAGTTCAACTTGCAGCCAGGACAGCATGCAACTATGAAGGCAGCCACAGGAAGCAGACGAGTGACAACGAGATGAAAGCACAAGCGCGAACCTCTCGTGAGCCTGTCACGCTGCACATGGGTGACGGGCGTTTTCGAGCGGGCCGCGATGCCGTGGAGCGGTGGGTCCGTCCCAACGGATTACAATCGCGCGCAATTGCCGTTTTCCAAACCTCTCTAATGTCGTTGAAACCCTCTTCGAAGAACCGTTCGCGCTTGCTCATCATTCGCGCTACAGCTCCCATGTTTGCGAGCGGGCGTTCTCGGCGTTCGCTCCAGCCGCCCAGGGACGACGCCTCCAGCCTCTCATCAACCGCTGTCACCCTCTAGACAGGATTTGGTTGGGCGTCGCGCCTCAACTTACATACATAGGCGATGGGGTGTGAGCTTGTCCAAGGAGGGGCAGGTGCGACACCCATGGAGTCACAAGAACAGGGGCGCCCCAACTTAGGATTCACATAGGATATAACGTGGGCACCGGACCTCGAGGGGCTCTCGTCCACGTCAGACCGCGCCCTTCCCTTTCATCTCTGTTTTCCTAGAAGCAGACGTCAGCTACAAGCATATGAAGATGTCCAATTTCACTGTCGTCGACGACTTGTACGCCTTCCCTCTTCCTTCCCTGACTTTGTTTTTACTCCGCCCTCCCTCCCCTTGCTCACTTTGTCGTCCTCAGCACGCACATCATCGCCGGCGCCAAAGCGCGCTCGCCCACCACCGTGCCCGTTCTCAACCCCGCAACCGCCCAGCCCTTCACTCACGTCCCGCTCGCGACCCACGCCCAGCTCAACGCTGCCGTCGCCGCCGCCGAGGCCGCCTTCCCCGGCTGGGCCGCGACTCCCTGGAGCACGCGCCAGCAAGCGCTCCGCAGCCTCGCGGACGCGCTCGACTCGCACCGCGACGCGTTCGCCGCGCTCATCGCGAAGGAGATCGGAAAGGACCAAGGCAGCGCGTGAGTGGCGCGCGCATGCGCTCCGCGATCTGGCGCTGACTCGCCCCATCTTGGGCCCGCAGCGCGTTCGAGGTCGCAATCTCGGTGCCGTGGCTCCGGACGGTGGCAGAGCAGACCCTGGAGGACGAGACGGTGTCCAAGCAGCCCGGCAAGATCGCCACGAACCGGTTCCGGCCGTACGGAGTGGTGAGCTTCTCGTCGCGAGCTTCGGAGTCCCCGCCTCTGACCCTGACCTTCCGCTTCTCAGTGCGCGGGGATCGTCCCCTTCAAGTGCGTTCACCGCTCAAGTAGCGTCCGCGCCTGCTCTACTGACCTTGCGCGCGGGCAGCTTCCCTCTAACGCTCACCATCATCATCAAGTTCTCGCAAGCCATCCTCGCCGGCAACTGCCTGATCGTGAAGACCCCGCCGACGGCCCCGTGCGTGGTTGCGAAGTTCATCGAGCTTGCCCAGTCTGTCCTCCCACCTGGGGTCGCATCGGTCCTCCTGGGAGGCGACGAACTGTGCGTCCACACGCACACACGCGTCACGTCGCTTACGCCGCGTCCGCAGCGGCCGATGGGTGGTTCGGCACCCGCGCATCCTGCGCGTGTCGTTCACGGGTTCGACCCCCGCGGGCAAGGCCGTCATGGCGGAGGCCGCGACGGAGCTCAAGGCGCTCACGCTCGAGCTCGGTGGAAACGACCCCGCGATCGTGCTCGAAGACGTCGACCCCGCCGAGGTCGCGCAGTGCGTCCTTCCCTCACTAGCACTTTCGGGCGGTCGCTCACCTAGGTCCGCGGCAGGACGATCGCGCAAGGCGCGCTGCACAACGCCGGCCAGACGTGCTTCCAGATCAAGCGCGTGTACGTGCACGACGCCGTCTACGACGCCGTGAAGCGCGAGCTCGTCTCGCTCGTGCAAACCATGCTCGTGGGCGATCCGGCGGACCCACAGGTCGTGGTCGGACCGGTGCAGAACGAGGCACAGCATGCGCGACTGACGTGAGTCAAGATTTGATCTTACCTATCGCCTCGATATATACCGACCCACTGGAACGTCGTGCGGCTTTTTTCACAGGGATCTGCTCGCGGACTGCAAGGCACATGGGTACAAGATCGCCTTTAAGAGCGAAGTCCCGACCGACACCAAGGGCTATTTTATCCCGGTCGTCATCTTCGACGACCCACCCGAAGATTCAAGGATTGTCCGCGAAGAGCGTGAGCGAGAATTTGCGTTTTCACGATGTGCTCGAGAAGGAGGCTCATCGCCTGCTTTCGCTATCCGTCGTCTGCAGAGTTCGGGCCGTTCATTCCACTGATGCGATGGAAGGACGAGGAGGACGTACTCCGGCGAGCCAGTGGGTCTTCGCATCCTCGCTCACAGCCATCGACGTCGTTGGCTCATGGCGTTTGACAGACGGCACAGAGTACGGATTCGGCGCGAGTGTCTGGGGGCGCGACATGGCCCGGTGCAAGCGCATGGCGGACGGGCTTCTCAACGGGATGGGTAAGCGATCCGGCCTCGCACACTCGCTTTTGGTGACATATCACTGACCCACCCGACTCTGCAGTGTGGGTCAACACCTGGGGTGCGGTCGGAGGAGACATGGTGAGTGCGCGCAATGTGTTTACCGGAAGTGCTCGTGCTCGCTCCAAGCACGCATGCGGTTCCACGAGAAGCGCCATCGAATGCTGATATGCGCATCTTTGTCGTCTGGGACAGCCGATGGGTGGTGTCAAGGTGAGTCTGTGAATAGCTTCGCGGCTTTCAACAAGACCTGAACTGGGACTGGCAGCATTCCGGCATTGGCACAGAGAACTCGAAGCACGGACTCACGGCGTGGACGTATGTTCAGTCGTTTGTCTGCGTGGATCCGGTGGGGGCAAAATTGTGAGCAACTAGAACTGTTGGGGGCTGTTTGTTAGCTGTTTGGGAAAACGACAATTGAAGTCGAGCATTACGCACTGGGTGGCAGTGACAAGCTGAGCTTATGCAATCATCATGTGATCGCCATTGAGGATTTAGGGCCGGCTCAAGTTCCAATTCTCGTTGCCTTGATTGAACTCATCGTCGACGATGCACCTCCTGCGTCTTGTCTCCGTGTCCGCGCATCCGAAGACCGCTAAGCCAGTTAATCCGGGTCGCTCGGAAAGCACACGTCTCAAAAATAATGTCGGCTTATCGCAGCTTGCGGCTCGCTGACAGGTGCGTTTTAGGGGGCGGCCTTCGAACCCAACACCACCAGAGTGAAGTGCAAGATCATTGCTAGCGCTGTTACTGAATTCCGTGTGGTAGCTGGGATTCAGGAGGGCCCTAAAAGACACAATGTCGCAGAACCATCCGTGGCAAGGACTTCGCGTCGCAACCCGGAGACCTCTGCATTTCGCTCGCGACGATCATCCACCCAGATACATCTGGTTTCTCGAGCACGCGCTCCCTGACTGTTCGGCAGCCCAGGAGCCGTGGTCTTAGTACTTAACCTCTTCTCGCACGAAGCGGATCAACACCCGGGGCGCGTGTGTGTAATGAAACTTCGGAGAGCCTGCGCCGAGCGGCAGCGGAAGGTGACCAGAATGGTAATGAAACAGCCGTCATCGAGATGGGTATGACCGATCGAATCCACCCCGCAGTCTTGGTAAGTAAATACAGACTTTTACAGCGTTCTGGCTTAGGGTTGAGCAGGTCCAGTGGCGAATGATAGTCCCAATTCATCAACCGCCTGGCCATCTGTGATTGCATCGAAAGTAGACATCATGGATGCATCACGTGTACCTTTTCGGCCGACCGACGAGCGCTGAGCGCAACTCCCTTTCTTGTCTGGAATACTAAAGACAAGCCTCATGCCACAATTTTGCCAGGCTTTGTCAACCATCATGAATTAGGCTCGGGACATCTTCCACGACATCCTCGATGTGTGGTTTGCTGCGACATCACAGAATTCGGGGATTTTTGTGATGGACGGGGGATGGAACATGTCGGCTATATTCGGTGGTCGAGATCCACCGGCTGTGTGCCGGCCGAGGGATGTTGCCAGGCCCGCTGACTACTACTCTCTCCCAGGCTGCCGCGGGCCCGCTTCCCTCGGTGTCCATGCACATATATGATTCTCTCCTCGGTGGCCACTCCGTCGCTAGCCCCGCTCCTCTGTCCGACCATGGCTGACGTCCACCAGCACACTGCAACCAGCCCAGAGTCTGCCACGCCCACCGTCAACGACGAGTTTGCCACGCTCCGGCCCGTAGACCCGGAGACAGGCGTCGAAGGGCACGAAGACGATAAAAAGATGTCCAAGGAACGTGTGGAGGACTCCCAGGAGTCTGACCCCAGTGTACTGATCGTCAATTGGGATGGTCCTGACGACCCCCTCAATCCCAAGAAGTGGGTTGTTTGCTCCCATCTTCACGTCCCTACGTACTCAACTGGAAGCTAACGCGCCTCTTTAGCTGGTCATCGAGGAAGAAGTGGGCCGCGACCGCCGTCGTGTCCGCATTCACCTTCATCTCCCCGCTCTCATCCTCGATGATGGCCCCCGCCAGCGACCAGATTGCCAGCGAGTTCGGCGTCACGAACGACATTGTGATCGCGATGATGACTTCAATATTTGTCGCTGCATTCGGTGAGCGCCTCCACGTTGTCGTCAATTGCCTCCGACGCTGACCCACTCTGGCTCCAGCATTTGGCCCTCTACTTTTAGGCCCGCTTAGCGAGGTCTACGGCCGCGCCCGCGTCCTCCAGCTTGCGAACCTCTTCTACCTCGGTACGTCTTCTCGCTCGCACCCTGTCGCCAATCGCCACTCAACTCACTTTAACTTTGGACAGCTTGGAATCTTGGCTGCGGGTTCGCACAAAATACAGGGCAACTCATCGCATTCCGCTTCCTCGCAGGCCTTGGTGGAAGCGCCCCGCTCTCAGTAAGTTTAACTGACCACCCTCTCCGCCGTGAACCGCGTGCTTACACCGAGCGCAGATTGGTGGCGGTGTTTTGGGCGACCTTTTCAGGCCCGAGGAACGAGGGGCGGCAATTGCCATCTACTCTCTCGCCCCGCTCCTTGGCCCCGTCATCGGCCCAGCGTGCGGCGCCTGGGTTGCTCAGAAGTCGACCTGGCGTTGGGTGGTATGTGTCCCCTCTGCTTCGTTTGCACACCTCCCACTGACCACGGAGACGTAGTTCTGGTCAACGTCAATTGCATGTGCACTCATCCAGGGTCTCGGCCTCATCTACCTCCGTGAAAGTGCGTGCGATCGTGGCACTACCGCACGAATCATACTAACCAAATCCGTCATAGCGTTCCCCCCTGTGTTGCTCGAATGGCGAGCGCAGAAAATTCGCAAAGGCCTCGACCCAGAGAAGGGCCAATACCGTGAAGTCCGCACCGTGTTTGACGGCGCCGATCGACAGTGAGTATATCTTTGTCTTGCCTCACCTGATTTCAGTCAACCTGACCGCACTCTGCAGCTGGAGGCACATCATTGCGAAAGCCCTTGTCCGCCCCTTCGCGCTCTTCGTCCGCGAACCGATCGTGCAGCTCCTTGGTGTCTACATGGCGTTCCTCTACGGCACGCTCTACATCTTCCTTACCACCATGCCCTCCATCTTCGAGGGCACCTACCACCAGGACGTCGGCATCGCTGGTCTGCACTACTTCGCGCTCGGCGTCGGCCTCTCTGGCGCCTCGCAGATCAACGCGCGCACGCTCGACAAGGTCTACCGCTACCTCAAGGACCGCAACGGCGGCGTCGGCCGCCCCGAGTTCCGTCTCCGTGCGTCTCTCTCTCTCTCCCCACACCCTCCACCAGCGCCACTAACCTCCCCGCTCCCCTCACACAGCGCCGATGGTGCCCGGCTCGCTCCTGCTCCCCATCGGGCTGCTCATCACCGGCTGGACCGCGCGCGCGGACGTGCCCTGGATCGCGCCCGACATCGGCATCGCGCTCGTCGGCGCGGGCACGATCCTCAACTTCCAGTGCATCCAGACGTACGTCGTCGACGCCTTCACGCTCCACGCCGCCTCCGCGCTCGCCGCCGTCACCTTCCTGCGCTCGCTCGCCGGCTTCAGCTTCCCGCTCTTCGCGCCCGCGATGTACCAGGCGCTCGGGTTCGGCAAGGGCGACACCATCCTCGCCGCGTTCGCGATCGCCGTCGGGATCCCCTCGTGAGTTTTTCTTCCCCCCTTTTCGTGTCTTTGTCTTTGTCGGTACCGTGTGGACGACGCTGACGCGCTTGTCGCCCCAGGCCGTTCTTGCTGTGGAAGTACGGCGAGCGCGTCCGGAAGGCGAGCAGGTATGCGAAGTAGCTCGACCCCGGACCGCGCGTTTTCACGTCCCATCTCACGATACCACGACTGTTCTCGCATGCCATGCTCACGTCGCCCCTGTCGGACGCTTGAGCTCGCCATCCCCGCATTCACGCACCAGTAGACGCTTACCATACCCTAGACTAGTCGGTATCATGCCCACTTGTATCAATACTACCCCGCATATGATATGATCACAACATGTATCTGGAGGTCGACTAGCTGGACGCTCTGCCATCCATTTTCGTTAGTCAGAGCATGAGAAGGCGGACAAAGAAGACGACGCGCTCTCGGCGTGCAAGGCAAAGCTGAAGACGAAGGAGGGGGGGCACAACGTCGTTCAATTCATTTTGTACGTATTTCAGTACAACGAGGATGCCAACGGCACAATGGGTGAATATCGAAATCGCGGGGCAGCCGTCGGGCGCGCCAGAAAGGCTCTTTCCATGAAGTCGTCCACCTCAAGGGCCGGTGTGTCCTTGATCGCTCAAGTTGTGACTTATCGACGCGCACCGGCAAGAATCTTCAATGAAAACGCCGTCTAATGATTACAGTGACCTAGTCAACCACATAGCGACACGACATGACAAAACATACGAAAGGGGGCTCGGGGGATCGAAACCATTCATGCGCTTGCCACTCCAACAGCAATGGCTGCTGCTGCAACGACAGGTACAGTGGCCGGCGAGTCCACGACCTTCTCCACTACTTCCTTAGCCGCGGTCACAACAGACGGTCCATCCTTGGAGGAAGCAGACGCCTCAGCGGCGTTGTGAGCCGTCTTCGTCTTCTTCTTCTTCTTCTTGAGCATCGCTAGAAAAGAACGTGCGTCGGTACGACAACGCGATCGGGGACAAGAAACAGACGCACCAACGGAGACAGCGCTCTTCACATTGTCCACGATTTCCCTGCTCTGCTCAATGTACTCCGTGTCCTCCAGCCGGTGCTTCCTGCCCGCGAGCGGGTCCGACGGGCCCGCTTCGCCCGGGGTGATGCCCAGCTTCTTCTCGAGAGCCTCGAGTTTTGCGCGCTGCGCCTCCTGTTGCGCCTTCTTGCGCAGCGGCTCGCTCTCGATGTACTCGGCCAGCCTGCGATGGCTCGCGTCAGTCAGCATGAAGGTGCACGGCCCAAACCGAAGAAACGACGCACTTCTTCGCCTCCTTGATCGTGCTGAGCCGGCGCCCGCTGAGGTCGCGGCACGAGTCGTTGTTGCTCGTCTTCTGGCTGCTCATGCGCCCGCCCGCGGCGCGGAGCTGCGAGCCGAAACCGCCCTTGCCGCCGCGGAGGCGGGGGACGAGCCGCAGGGATACAAGGCTGTGCGACAAGTCGGCGTCGACCTCGAGGAGGCTTGAAAGGGGGGCTTGAGCGTCGGGAACGCGGCCGGAGGCGGGGGTGAGGACGAGGTCGGCGGCATCGGAGTGGAGAGGAAGGCTGGGGTAGCGGTCGGCGAGAGCCTGATAGAGATCGCCAAAAGACGTGTGAGAGGGCGCAGAGAATGCAAGGGTGGGGAAAGGCGCGAATGTGGAAACGAGGACGGAGACGGACATGACTGAAGTACTGAAGCTCGAGTGAGTGACGCCTCCAACCCACTGCAAGGGCGCCACTGGATGCAAACACAGCCAAGCACGACCACGTGCTGAAGAGCCATTCCCGACTTGCGAAACTGCACTTACGAAGCCTTGAATTCGGAGACAGTCCGACGTCGTACTGTGCCCAGTGTCATTATTTCATTCCTGGCTTCGTACGATACGATGCGATCTGTGGGTGACGGAGGATCGGAAGTGCTCTGAAGCATTGCGCGACTGACGTCAGAGGGCGTGACGCGCGTCTCACGCTCCGCGGGCTGCCTACACGTACTTCAGGCCGTCGCCAGCTCGCTCTCCCCAAGACAACCGGCCATGTCTCCTCTTCCGCTTTCCTACAGCGGCATCCCGCCCACCTTCCAATGGCCCGTCAACTTTTGCCTCGCCCTTTCCACCATCACCTGGATCCTCGGGGTCATAACCGGCAACGTCTCCCAAGTCGACAGGGTTTGGACGTTCCTACCGGCCATCTACGCCGCCTACTACGCGTTCATCCCCTTGTGGCCCACAACTTCTCCTGTCCCTCTCTACCCGTATGTGCCTGAAGTCGTCGACCCGGAGATCGTGGACAAGTTCAGCCCTCGTGCGCTCCTCATGTTTGGTCTCATCGTACGTCCCCTTCCTTGTACAAATCCACTCCGAATGCTGAGTGTCCTCAGTTCACATGGATGTGCCGGTATGTCCGAGTTCATATGCATACATCAAGAGGAACGCTCATGTTCGCGTAGTTTGACCTACAACACTTGGCGCCGCGGGCTGTTCAATCTGTGAGCTGAACTTCTCTCGTTTGGCACGTACACTATGACTGACAACGCGTGAAACAATACAGTAAGGACGAAGATTACCGCTGGGAAATCTTGCGCAAGCAGATGTCCCCCTTCGTCTTCCAGCTCTTCAACCTCACATTCATCGGTAAAGCAATCCGTCCATAATCCCGCTACCTCATTCTGATGTCTGTCTTGTTCTCAGCATTTACACAGAACGTGATGCTCTTCCTGTTCGCGCTCCCCGTCCAAATAGCCGCCGTCCAACAGCCTGCGGCGCTGAGCACGTCAGACTATGTCCTTGCCGCACTGGCCCTCATCGACCTGGCGTGCGAGTTCGTGTCAGACAACCAACAGTATTCGTACCAGACCTTCAAGCGCTCCGGCGTCCTCGACAAGAACGACTGGCCTGGGGCGCGCATCCAGTGGACCGCAGCGGACGCGAAACGTGGCTTCGCCACGCGTGGGTTGTGGGCGTGGTCTCGGCACCCCAACTTCCTCTGCGAGCAGAGCTTCTGGGTGAGCCGTCGTGCATGAGCCAGTGACTGTCGCGGCCATTGGACTGACTGGCTTGCCTACAGGTCATCATCAACCTCATTCCCCTCCTAGGCCCCGAGAACCCTCAGCTGCCTGAGTTGCCGTTGACCAGCGTCACGCCGCTGTGGCCGCTCTTGCCGACGCTCACCGTCTGCTCACTCTTCTTCTCGTCCACGTTGTTCACCGAGAGCATCACCGCGTCCAAGTATCCCAAAGGGTACGCGGCGTATCAGCAGAGGGTGTCGATGTTCGTCCCCTTTTTGACCCCAGTATGGGGACTTCTTCTGCAACTGCAGGGGAAGAAGGAGAAGGTGGACGCGCTCGTATTTGGGCAGCGGGATGAGATGAAGAAAACGAAGTGATCATATTTGGACTGCCGGGACGCTCTCTCGCTTCCGTGGGACTCTGTAGTGATAATTGTTCTTGCATACACGGTACGAGCCTCGCTGACCATCTGCCCAGAGCTTGACTGAAGGGATGTACTTGAATTAGATTCATTTCGATGTTCTTTGAATCCCTGGCGCTCATCCCTCGAATGTGGGATACATACCTGCACGAATGGTTTCCGTCACCACAGCACGTTCAAGCCGACCTGGGGGTCATCTGACCTAGCAAAGGTCGACAACGGGCAATGTCTGTGGTCACTGACCGCGTTGAGGCTTCGCGAGATGCTTGGCGTGAGAACAAATGGGAACAGCGATAGAATATACAGCTGCTGGCCGCAACCGCTGCCTCTCCTATCGCAGTGCCCTTCCACAATACGCACGATTCAATGGCCCCAGTGAGGAATGGGCGCGTCCTGTTCAACGAGGTTCCTACAGGCACGCTTCAGTATTCAGTCTCAACCGTCAAGTTACCTCTTCTGACATCCCCAAACCCAGGCTTCCCTGAACCAGATAAGACCGTTGTCTACGAAGAGTCACATACGATCGATCTCGACACCGTTCCGCTCAACGGCGGCGTTCTCGCTAAGCTCCTCGTGATCTCTGCAGATCCGTACATGCGCGGGCGGATGCGTCCTGTGGACGTTCCGGGCTACATTGTCGGTGCCTTCCTCGTTCCTGCACGCCCGTTCCTGCAGCTGATCGGCGCACTCCAATAGCCTGCATTCCCACTCGGCGAACCGTTCGTCTGACCGCAAAGTTCATCCGTTTCCGTGCTCACTGATATTCGATGCTGGCAGGATCGATAACTTCGCCGTGAGCGTTGTCTTGCGCTCAGAAGTTCCAGAGTACAGGCCCGGCGACTACGTGTATGGCATCTTCCGTCAGTAGCCGTCGCTTTCTAGGCTTTCACACTGCCCTGATGCGTCTATTCGCCATATTCCAGTTTTCCAGCACTACTCTGTCCTCAAGAAGGAGCAGATTGAGCGCAAGGTCGAGAACGCGGAGAAGCTTCCCCTCTCGCTCTACGTTGGGGTCCTCGGCATGCCCGGACTCTCTGCTTACGCCCCTTGGAAAAAGTACGCTCCCACCGCGAAGCATGTGTGTTTACCACCACGCGCCAAATCCTCGTGGTGCTGAATGCACACTTCAGGGCGATATCGCGTTCGTCAGCGCTGCCTCCGGCGCTGTCGGCGCGTAAGTCGTTCATACTTTTGCGCCGCTTAGCTCACCCGCTAACGTAAATCACAGTACGGTCGTGCAGCTCGCCAAGGCCGACGGGTACAAGGTCATCGCGTCCTCCGGCTCGGACGAGAAGGCGGCTTTCGTGAAGTCCCTCGGGGCTGACGTCTCCTTCAACTACAAGACGACCGACACCGCCGAGGTCCTCAGCAAAGAGGGCCCCATCGACCTGTGAGTCCCTCGCCGCGCTCAACACCTGCCGCGCTCTTACGCGCCATCCCAGTTACTTCGACAACGTCGGCGGCGCGACCCTCGAAGCCGCCCTGGCCAACGCCACGCCCGGAGGCCTCTTTATCGTGCGTCCCGTCTCCACGCACGCTGCTTCTGGCTGACACCCCCCTCCCCCTTGGGCACCGCAGGTCAGCGGGATGATCTCCGCCTACAACGCGCCGCCGTACCACGTCAAGAACCTGATGGAGATCTACCAGCGCCGCCTGCGCGTGCAGGGCTTCCAGGCGCCGCACCTCGCGCCCAAGTACCTCGACGAGTTCCTCCGGACGTTCCCCGCGCGCATCACCGCGGGCGACCTGCGGTGGAAGGAGCATATCGTGCGCGGGCTCGAGAACGCGGGGCAGGCGCTGTACGACGTCCAGGCAGGAGCCAACTTCGGCAAGTGCGTCGTGCGGGTTGCGGACGAGTGAAGGCGGGGGTGGTCGGGAAGCCGACAGAAGCACTCGTAGTACTTGCGGTGTTCAACAGTAGTTTGAATTTCAGTCTACTCGTTTGTGAAGCGAGCTCAAATGCAGCGTTAAGCTCTTCGATCAAACCTTCCGCATTTGATTCTGGCACGAACAAGAGGGAGCGTGTGCATGTGTCGTCTGGAGTCACTCGGAAAGAGGAAGGGAGGAGCCCGAGGTCGAAACCTTCAGTCCACAAATTCATATCATGGTCAGCTGCGAGATCCGCGTCTTTCTCACTTCAATTGCTCAGTCCTCCGTGCTTGCATGCCCGTCCGAGCCATACGCTCATCAACGCTCACCGATCCTAGGTTGTCACACTGCCGCTGCATCCTGGGGCTCAGATATGATTAGGAGACCTCCTAAGATTATATTCTGCTTAGAGTAGGGCAATAAGTTAAGAAACGAGAGTGGGGGTCAAAGTCGAAAGGAGGGTGGCCCTCGGGATGAAATTCCAAATCATTCTCTTGGCACCGGCATCATTCATCATCGTAAAGCACGGCGGGCACGATAGCTGGGCCGAAGGCCGAGGGAGAGGTGGGGCCGAGTCCGCTATCACTCGGAGATGCCTAGTACCCGTCCCACGCCGCGTCGCGGTTGAGGTGCGATTTGCGTGCGCGGAGGAGGTGCGAGCCGACGTTCACGCCAGCGCTCCTAGATGCACGGATCCCGGCGTCAGCTTCACCCTCTGTGGACCGAACAGAGTATCACTCACTTCCTGTTCTTCATCCGCTCGTGGTACTCCCGCAGGAGCTGCGGTCCAAACTTGCCGTCGCTCGAGCGAGAGCGGCGCGAAGGACGCGGCAACGCGCTGCTCGTGGTCGTGCTCGCCGGGATCGACGACGCGGTCGCGGTCGCGGGCGCAGTCGGGTTCAGTACCAGGGTGGGGACGACCGTCTGCTCGGGGCTCGGGTCCGGGATGCCATCCGTCCAGGAAGATGTCGTTCTGCGCGCCGTCAACGAAGTTGTACAGGTCGGTGTAGAATGGCGGGGCAAAGGTGCCCTCGAACATCTGCGTGCGCGAATAAACTGTTAGTACACGGCGACGGGGAAGGAGAGGGGGGGAGGGAATAATGTACGTTGTTGCGCTCCTTCTGGAACCAGTAGAAGGGCTGCTTCGCGCCGTACGTGCAGTTGCCGGGGACCGCCTCGGGCTTCCCGAAGTTGGGATCCGCGCCGCAGCGGCGGGGCACCTTAGGTTCTGCCAGAGCGACGTCCGACTTCGATCCGGTAACGTTACACTGGAAGACGTTCATGTAGTCTGGGTCGACCACAAAGCCATCAGCATACTACTCCCCCCAAGCCGAAGACCGAAACGCTCACTCTGCTCGCTGCCGCCGTCAGGCTAGAAGGGCGGAAACAAAAAATCAGTACCGACGTCTCGCTCGCCCACCGCCCACGGTACTGTTGCCCACTCACCGCATGGATCCAGAACCACGCGCAGTGGCATTTTCCATCCGGACATTCTGGCATCCGCTCCGGCACCTGAAACTCCGTGTGCGTCGTCCACACGCACGTGTGGTTCACGCTGAACACCGCAAAGTCCTCCGGCTGTATCTTCCGCACGTCGCTCTCGTACGCGATCGCGAGCGCGCACCCGGTCAGGTCGTCGAACCCGGTCGTGTGCAGCGCCCCGCTCGGGACCGTGTCGCCCGGGCACGGGTTCTCGCCCTCGCGGACGTCGGTCCGGCCCTCGGAGGAGGCGAAGAAGGAGGTGAGGCCCTTGTTGCACGTGAGCTGCGCTGTCGCCGCCCCGCCCGCAGGGAGCTCGAAGATGTCGTCCGGGTGCGGGGGGAAGTCGAGGTGTCCGTGCGCCCACCATTGGTCGAAAGTCATGTCTTGTAGCGGGGCAACGGGACGGTTGTCGTACGAGAAGGTTTCGGCGGTGACGTTGAAGCCGTACATGCTGAGGTCCCAGAAGGCTGAGGCGACGGTGTGGTTAGTGTTTGAACCGAGGGGAAGGGAGTCTATGCATACCAATGTGCGCAGATGCCAGAGGCACAGAAGCCGCAACTGCAGCAAAAAGAGCGTGCGTGAGGACCATAATGATGATAGGTAGTGCGTCGGGTATGCGTAGAGAAATGAGAGGGCGACTTTAGTTGCTTAAGGGAAGCGAAAAAAAGACAGTGGGATATATAGAAGAACCAACAAGTGCACTACAAGTGCGAAGGCGAACCCAGAAGAGACAAATAGAAGGGAAGAGAATGTGGAAGATTGCTACGGGGCCTCGAGCTTTATAGTTTGGCTTCACCCTCTTCGTCGCCGCCCACGATAAGGCGGTTCATCGCTCACCGCCCAAAACGAAGCATGCTTGAAGCGACAATAGCGCCGTCCTCGCAAGGATCGCGGCGCGTCGCACCGGAGGCATCCGATGCTATGACATATTGGATATCAGATGAGGTTGGATATGCAAATGAAACACGAACATCCTGGAGTTCAAGCGTCCGTCGTCGGGCTGATCTGCTGGACCGGAGCATGATCACGATGCGCTCACTTTTTGTGTGGCCATGGAACCACACGAGTATCCGGTAAAGGTATATGTCCAACAGCTCTGGCGGCCGAAGTTCGTCAAGCAACTGTGCTGGGCGGTCACCAGGATGATGCGCCCGAGAAGCGGGCAGTGCTTTAGAGGTGCTAAACAACAAAAACAAAATGAGCGGTCGATATTTCAAATCCTGCCGGCGTTCTACACGAAGGACGCACCCAGACGCACCCCCGAGAACGTCGAGAGCGTCGTTTGAGCGGTGATTCAGCACTCCCGCTCGAGTTGCGCCGCTGGGGAATCCACAAGGGTCTTTGATCGACCTGTTCTTCGACGATGTCGGGGAGATGTCCGAGTGGGATTTGTGTTTTCACGACCAGACGGCCAGGATACGAACGAACTGATGTAGTTGCTCTGGTGGACGAGCGTGGGCAAAGGCGAGACACTCCCTGCCTAGAAGATAGTTCAAGACAATATACCGCCTTTGAAAACGACTCTCCCACGTGTCGGCGAAACAACGAAAAGGAGTCGAGCGGCGAGTGATTATAATGAAGCAGGTGATAAGCTTCGTGAATTATAGTACAGGAGGTCGCTGCCACTGTGTGCCCTCAGTCGGTGCCTTCTCTATAACCCTCGTCAGCGAACGTCGTTGTCAAAGACCACACCACGAACCTAGCGCGGCGGCATCCGTGACGTCTTCAATGTTAACGGCGCGAATGGAATCAATACCCAACTCATAAGGGCCTTCCACACCGCTGTTTCCGCCGAGGATGGATATGCCAATGGAGCGTACACGTTCACGATACATCCGTATTTGCTCCGGCACAAGCTCACCGGCATTGGTTAGCACAAAATCTTTGAAGGGTATCTGCGTCGCGAGGAGATGCTTCAGCGAGGGCACATGATTGCAGACATGGCACTTACAAATACATCTTCCCAGCTCCCGTCATCCTTTCTGAAGAAGAGACGGTGTTGCCAGAGGTCAGTGGTGATGGGCCCGTCTGTTTGGAGATTGACAAAGTAGGAATTGCGTGTTCGAGGGTGGCCTCGCGCAGAGACCCGGAGAGCAAGGAACCCATGATGCGAGACGTCGTCTGACATCTCGCCGAACAGGGTGGGTCGAGGCTACTCTCATCAGGGCATTGGGGGGCAGACTCATTGGAAGCGACAGACCTTGTTTCGAAAACCAGCATAACCGCCTCTGATCCGCTGCTCCAAACCAGTCCTGACACCGAGCTTCATTTCGCCCCAGAACTTCCCTGTGGGCCGGTTGACGATGACTTCATGCGGCGAATGGGGCTTCTCAGACGTAGATGGCGTTGCTGTAGACTCGTCGAGAGCAAAATTGACGGTCGAAGTCCCGCCTACATCTGCATCACATCCTTTGGCATATTGAGAGATGTCTTCATGGGAATTGAATGTATACAGAGAGATGGGGAGACGGGAGGGCATGTCGGCACCCTCCATAAGGATCACTGTGAGGAGACATGAGCAAGGCAGGCTCCTCCCAGTATACGAGATGCTTACTGCGCCTGGCAGTGTCCGTGAACACCTTGGCGCTCCGGTTCATATATGCGCTCAGACGAGACATGGCGATGAGGAGGAGAGGAAGGGGCAGCGCGTAAACGCGTCGGGAGGACGCCCAGCCTCACGTCATCGCGCGTCGGGGCTGACACGGAAAGCGGGCGCCTGTGAAACAGTTTCGGTCGGGGCGGCGGGGCGTTCCTTGGCTCTGTTCTCGACCCTCATCGTCGAAAGACAACCCACCCACACTCGCTACTCCACGCCCGCACGGCATCCACAGACACTATGTTGCAGCATCGGTCTTTCCTTGGGTTTTCTCTTCTTGTCTTGTCTTGTGCGTCTCCTTCTCTCGCCGGCTCCCAACACGAACCCCCCTCTGCCCTCGACCCAACCACTCCGCCGCCAAGTCCCCGCATTGGATCATCACCCGATATGCGCCATACTGCGCTACACCTCCGGGATCCCTTCCAGGACACCAACCCCCCTGTACTGGTCCCCGCGGCAAGCAGTACACCTCGCATGCTTTCCGTCTCGCCCCTCCCAGTCGAAGCAGCGCAGGCCCGTCCCACGGAGTCTTTGCCCGCTCATCCGGAGTCCGCGCTTGACCCGCAGAGTACTCTTCGCGGCGATGACCCTGACAAACTCGCTCTGCGCATCGAGCACCACTCGGACGGATTGTCAGCCGCCTCAGCCAGCGAGGTCCCCAGTGCACCGTCCTCGACGACTCGTGCAGAGGCTGCGTCTCACAAGGAGGATCATACTCTCACAGCTGCCGCCATGAAGTCCAAGGCGTCCCATATCTCCCAGGCGCAGTGGGCCGTCAAAATGCACTCGGCCGTTGCGTCGCGGATGAGCGCACACTTCAAGTCTCAATCCGTTCTGA
Source organism: Epithele typhae (assembly GCF_022376455.1). Lineage (NCBI taxonomy): Eukaryota > Fungi > Basidiomycota > Agaricomycetes > Polyporales > Epitheliaceae > Epithele > Epithele typhae. The sequence continues at coordinate 1,636,815 of NW_025954193.1, read as the reverse complement.
CTGCCACCGCCGTATCGCTGCTTGCATTACCGACTTCTTCTGCTGGTACTCTAGGCATCAAGTCCTCGACTTCTCTGTCCTCCGAGCCATTCGTCACTGCGCCTCCTGCTCCCGCTTCTGAGCCACCTACACAGGGCGCCATCGTGGACACTCCTAACCCAAGCTCCGATGCATCCAAGCAGAAGGACGAGCGGTCCCGATTCTCATCGCTCTTGGCGGTCTTTATGATCCTCGGCGCGCTGGTCCTTCTCGGGATCTCCACCGTCTGTCTCCGCTGTGGCGTCCCAGGCTTCAAGCGCATCCTCACGCGTCGCAAGAGGAACACCATGACGGAGCGGACGATCGAAGAAGGCTTCCGCGACATCTCCAAGTTCATCCCTCCTCATGTTGTGCAGAAGAAGACTAGTTTCCTGGTGCCAAGTCACCCGCCTATCGTGACCGGCTCTTCACGCACTGGTGGTAGCGCTTCGTCTTCATTAAGACTGGCCCCGACACTTGCGTATTCAAGTCGACCCCCGGACTCGAGCTCGTTACAAGCCGTTCACGGGGGCGTATATGGCAGTGTCCCTTCCCGCACCACCTCGTGGATCACTGAAGAAGGCTTCGAAGACGTGACACATATACTTTCCGCTTCCACATTCGCAGCATCGCGTGTTTCCGACTCCTCGACATCCTCCGTACGGCTTTCCGTGGCTTCGGTAAACTCCACACGTCTCAGCAGGCACGTGTCTGCCGGCCGTCGATTTACGCCCTCTTCGTCGCGCGCAAGCCAAGGCGCGGTCAGCGTCTATGCCCAATCCTACACCACTTGTGAGAGCCGCTACTCTACGCCTAGCATCGGTGCTGCCAGCACGGTCTCAGCCGCGACCGCGCGTGCGACATCGCCCTCGTCAGCCTCGGGCTCGAACATGGACGCAGGTCCTTCCACCTCGCACTCAAGCGCCGACTCCTTCCACTCTCCCGAGTCGGGCTCAAGCTCCTCAAGACTCTCCTCTTGTTCTTCTGGCTCGGCTTCCCTCTCCGACCTGCCTATGACCCCGCCCCAGCCGGAGTATCAGCCCTTGCATCATGCGGCGCAGACACCTTCACCTTCCCGACTACCCGTATACGCGAAGCTGGCGCCGATCGCGGAGGAGGTCCTTCTCCCCCACCCTGTCTCCCGCCGCGGGGTTGGGCGCGGGGTCGCGCTTCCCGACTGGCGCACGCTCCCGAGCGCGCCCAGTACGCGTCCGTATGCGGCGCCGAAGATCCCGCTCCCGCCGCTCCCCGCTGCAGCGCCGGTGCGACGTGGGCGAGCGGACACGCTGCGCCCTGGGGCACCGCTCGCTATGGGAAGCCGGACGGTTGTCCTCATGCGAGGATCATAGCCAGGGATGGGCAAGGAGGGAGCTAATGAACGCGCGAGATGACTCGACACGCACTACCTTCGTAGATTCATACGCACATTCTTTTCTAATTTCTCCATTTTGGCTCCGACTGTCTGTTATCACCTACGTAGGCGGAATATATGGACGCTCTACCTCATCCTTCCTTGTGGGCTTCGAAGTGCGAACCAGTTCCCGCTCGTCATGCGCAGCCTCCCGCTCGTGCATACACCATTCGAAGGCTGCAATGACGACCTTGCGATCCTCATCGTAACGCATGGGCCCTCGAGCAAGTCCGCCAAGGCCCGTGTCCTTGGGGGGTCGTGTTTACGTTAGGATTGCTTCAGCGAAAGCGGCACTGCATATAAACAGCTCGGGAGGAAAGAAACATGGTATACAACGAGAGCAGATACACAGCGAAGTACAGAGTTCAAAGGGCGGGAGGTAAATGACCGAAGAGCCAACTCAACCAACATACCGCCTAGTGCATTCCAAACTCGTCCATGCTCATGCCTCTTGTCACCCGCCGACGCACCTCGGGAGACATAGCCCCGTCGGGCGGCATACCTCCCATCCCCATCCCGGGGTTCATCACCATGCCGCCTCCCAAGCCGGCCATCGCAGGGTTCATACCCATCCCCGGTCCGCGCGACATGGGAGAAGGGGGGACGTCTCCGCCGTAGAACTGCCCGGGCGGAATGCCAGTCATGCCGCCGTATGGACTCGCCATCACTTGGTTGCCGCCTGGGGGAAAGCCGTGTCGTGGAGAAGCCATGCCCTGGGGACCGCCGTACATTTGCGCTTGAGCAAGTTGGGGGTTCATGCCACCCTGCATGGAGCCGGTGCGCAGCATTCGGGAAGAGCTGACAGTGTCGGGGTGCTGCCGCTGTGGAGGGTGGGATGATGAGGATGGTGGCTCCTCGTCTTTCATGTGTTCCCGAAGAGGCGTGGGGTCGTAGTACAAGTTGGAATGCACGTCGACGTGGAACCTGCGCCATGGTTCAGTGCGTCAGCACACAGACAGTAAGCAGTGAACGAGTATGCGTACTGTTGGGTCCCAATATCCCACTGAGGACCCCGTTCGGCTCTGGCAGTTATGAGGAGGGAATTCCAGTCTGAGGCACTCTCCTGAGTAAAACGTGAGTGTATGCGGGATATAAAGAGTGAATTACTCACAATAGCTTGAGCGAGGGCACTTGTGGGCTCAAGGGCCGTCTGCTTGACTTCCACTCGAATGCGCTTCTCGCGAGCCACCGCCTCCACGTTTGCGGTCAGAACGGGTCCGATACGTTGTGAGTTATGTCTGGGTACGCGAACTTTGATGTCACGATGGGGCTTTGTTGACCGCGCCATTGGACAATTAATGCGGACAGCAAGAACGGGGGAGTGGGAGGAGACAAGAGACAACGGCCGCAGGCGTCAACTGTACGCCGAGACTAGGCGTCTAAGGACTGCTCTCTTCAACGTCTTCCACCGCCAGCTTCATCGCTCCCCTCTCCTCCCGACCCCCCCTCCGCCTTCAAAACCGACAGGCATATCAGCATGGCTGACCCAGGACCTTCCACAGTCCGAATGCACCAGCACATTGCCCCTGCGCCCCCCGAACCCACCCATGCTGGTATGCCTCGCGCTCCGCTCCTGTAAGTATTCCGGCTGCTAAACTCATCGCGCTCGTTTGTGCTGCATAGCATACTTCACCAACATTCGGCAATGGTCCAACTCCGTCACGCCACCGCCCACGAATGGCAGGAGCAACCCGGCGCGGAAGAGCACTCGTCCTGCACGCAGCTCAAATCTTGCGCCCTCCCAACCTCATACTCCCATCCCCCTCGCCCGCACCTCTTCCATCCCCCTTTCCCAGCAGGCGCGCCATTCCGTCCCCACCCACGCGCAGGCAATGGCCCCCCCTCCGCTGCACCCGTCCCACGGGCCCCTCCGCACAACACCCCAAGCCCTGCACTCCACCTACGCGTCGCGCCTCCGGACGGGCACGACGCTCCTCATGCAGCCCATCCTCGCGCCGTCCTCTGTGGCCGCCGTCTCGACGCGCACCTCGCGCCGCGGCGGCGTGATCAACTACACCGAGCCCGGCTCCGGCGACGAGTTCCCCGACGCAGGCGCGGTCGACTCTGACGACTCCGACTTTGTCGCGAGCGGCGGGACGCGCCAGGCGGTCCGGAATGCGCGCGTCTCCAGCCGCGCCCCCGCTGGGAGTGGGGTGTTCCATGCGGGAGCGGGGAGCGGGATGCAGACCCCGGTCGGTGGAGGGCAGCAGTCGCTCAACCAGAAGGCGGAGTTGGATCAGAGCTACCTGGGACAAGTGCCCCCAGCTAGGTTCATCACGGCGCGGCAGGTCACGTCACTAAAGCATGAGTACTAGTGAGTGCCAGTTTTCTTCTTTGAAAGGCGCAATGTGAACGCGTCCTCTTGCTCGATAGTCCCCAGGTGGCACTTGATGCACAAGCGGCGAAGCCGACAGCTCTTGTTCCGATACGCGTCGAGTTCGAAACCGACTCGCACCGGATACGAGACTGCTTCGTATGGAACCTCCATGAAGAGCTCACCTCGCCGGAGAGCTTCGCCCGCATGTTCTGCTCAGACCTCGATCTTCCTGTGGAGCCATATGCAGACATCATCAGCAACCAAATGCGTGCCCAGCTCGAAGAACACGAGGGCGCCGCCACGATGTATCTTGGTGCGGATGCCGCCATCCCTAAGGGAAAAGACGAAACACCTGGAGACGAAATCAGTGAATGCCGCGTTATTCTCAGTGTATGTGGACTCTCCACCTGCAGCGCAGCCAAGCTCATCCCCCCTCCAGATCGACGTGCAGATTGCGACGCATCATCTCGTGGACCACATTGAGTGGGACTTGCTGTCTCCTCTCACTCCGGAAGAGTTTGCCGTCAAGCTCTGTTGCGAGCTAGGGTTGGCAGGGGAGGCGGCGCCTCTCATTTCACATGCTATACACGAAGAGATCGTCAAGCACAAGCGCGATGCCATCGAATGGGGTGTTATCGGTGGAGATACTCGCGAGGACGAAGCCACTGCCGACCGACCTCGCGACAAAAGTGGCCTGAGTCTACTGAAGGACAAGACAGGTCTTGGTCTCGGCTGGGGCCGAGCTCCGAAGGATGGACGCGGTCCTAAACCTCTAAAGAGCGTATGGCGCGACTGGGCGGAGGTTGAAGAATTCCGTACACGGTTCGAGGTGCTCACCGCAGAAGAGGTCGAGCGCAAAGAGCTTGAAAGGGAACGTGCCAGCAGGTCAGTTGTCTGTTGCGTTCTCAGTGTGCCTGTTCTGATGCGTCACTTAGACGTTTACGTCGCGAAACATCGAAGTTCCAATCAACAGCGCGTTCCAGGCTTGCAGCGCGGAGGTGAACCTCGGAGTCGATCCTCGACGTGTTCTCGATGTACGCATTAGATACCGCGTAGACGACAGTACCATACTCTAGTAGTCGCCTGTGCGAACCTATTCATATTGTAACTTACCATGTTGTCTAACGTGTTGTTGCCCAATTTTGAAATGTCCGCCGTCAGGTCGACTACTCAAGTCGTCTCGATGATCACGTGACTGACGCGTTCAATGCGACAACCACGCGCCTGAACATCGGGTGGTTCATCTGGGCGCGACTTCGCCCTCCACGACGACCTCAAGACCTCCTTGCGCCTTCTTGCTTCTTCTCTGCATGGACCCGAAGCTATCCGCCAAGCTCTTCCGACAGCGCGAAAAGTACCGCGCCGATCTGGTCACCGCCCTCGTGGAGGACGCAGATCCACTCGCGGCCTACGACTCATTCATCAAGTGGACGGCGGAGAACTACGGCGAGCACCTCGCGGCATCGGGACTGCTGGAGCTTCTCGAGGAGGCGACGCGGTACTTCGTCGCCGACGATGCGTACAAGAGTGACTTGCGGTACCTGAAGCTCTGGCTGCTCTACGCGAGCCATGTAGAAGATCCCACGGTGATCTACGCGTTCGTGCTCTCGAAGGACATCGGCAAGATCTATGCGCAGACGTACTGGGAATACGCAGATGCGCTGGAACGCAAGGGAAAGTGAGTGATTCTGTTTTGTGTGGCGGGGGTTTATAGCCCGGGTGCGAGAGATGGCAAGGGTGCGAGAGACGACAAGGATGCAGATGGCAAGGATACCAGTGCGCTGGGGGGCGAGGCTGCTGGAAAGTATCGGAGCTCCGATGTAATGCGCAAGCAGCTTCCGGTCCTGCTACTGTCCGGAAAAGACGATGTGTCCACATCATATCTCCATTCGTCGACTTTGGGTCCATCTGCCCCCGATACTTCCTCTCAAACTCTTGTCAGACCGCATATATCGACTCATGTCCCATCTCAACAGGCGACCCGATGCAGATGCAGTGTATCAGAAAGGTCTAAAGCGTCGTGCAAGACCAGTCGATCCTCTCAAACGTCGCTACGAAGAGTTCAAGACCCGCACCTCGCCCCCACCACCCAAGTCCACCTCCACACTCTCATGGGAAGATGCTCCGCCAGAGGTCCGTGCCTTGCGTCGAGCTCCCCTCAAGAACCATGCGTCCTCCGCCGCCGCCGGCCCATCCTCTTCTGGCCCGTCCGATCCGTTGTACAACCCCTACGCCCTCATGCTCGCCCCACCTCCACCGGGCAAACGGAAAGAGAAGCTCCGCTTTGACTTCTCCCTCCTCTTCACGAAGGAAGGCCAGGAGTACAGCATGCAAGAGGCACGGGCGCGCTCCATGGGTCTCCTTGGCAAGAAGTGGGGGCCGCCGCCTGCCTCCGGCCGCGTCGCCTTCTCCGACGCGCCTGGCAAGGGCCAGAAGACGATGACGCGCAAGTTCGCGGGCGCGGAGCCGACGGTGACGCTCGCGACGAAGGAGGCCCTCGCGGACGTGTTTGGGATGTACAACTCGCCGGAGAAGTCGATGCGTTTTGGGCCCGCGGCGGGGAGCAAGCATGCGCCCGTGAGGAAGATCGAGCCGGTCACGCCCATTCCGATGCCCATGCTTCGCTCGATGAGCAACGAGAATGCCGACGGTGCCTCGAAGTCGCGTATGTTCTGCGACCGCTTTCGCCTTCATGTCGCCGGTCCTGATCGTTGTCGCAGCATTCCGGCCGTTTGTGGATGAAAATGCGCAGCGAGAGAACAAGACTCCGGGACCTGCAGCCACTCCAAAGGTGAGTTCTTCGTAAAGCGTGATCGAGCCTCGCTGACCTTGGCCTAGATCGTACCTTTTGTTGACCCGGAGAATGCGGATAGCCACGCTCGTCCAACACCATCCGGTCGTCCCGCGCTCTCTCTGAAAGATCCCGGTGGTCTTCCTTTAGGTGCTCGGAACGACGAGAACGCGGCGGGTGCGAGGGAGAAGATTACCGTTCACATCGACGGCGAAGCACACAGACCATCTCCCGTGTTCACTCCGGCCTCAGCAACCTTTCAAAGTCGACAAGACATCTTCGGAGAAGGAAACGTCTTCCGACCGCCGCAATCGGCTGGAGTGCCAAAGATCTTGCCCTTTTCCGACGAGAACGCGCCAAGGGTGTTTAGTTTGCCTCCTCTGAAGGGTGAAAACGCTCCACCACCAGTGTTCACTCCCTTCTTTGACAAGGCGGAGAACAGGAAGACGCCGCTTGGCCCGACCTCGTCCTCTAGAGCCGTCCTAGGAGAAAGGGTCCCTGTCTTTTCCCTGCCGACAGAGCCAGAGCCAGCCGTCTATGAAGATGAGCCTGAGCCAAGACAGGACCCGGAGCCTATCACGCCCTCCACGAGCGAATCCGACGCAGACGCTTTCTCACAATACGACCCCGAGCATGGCAACGACCGGGACGCTTTCACCAGCGAGAGCTCAGAAGACGTCGACGACGACGAGGGATTTGCAGTCTACGAGCAGCCAGACGAGGACCAGTTCGAGGAGCACATACCACCCCAAGGAGACGAATTCGACTTCGACGGCGACAACACCGACGGCTACCGCGCTGCCCCGCTGGGTGGGCGGTTCGGCCAGTTCAACGTCATGACTCCGATCGTCGAGCGCACCTACGAGTACACCATGAGCACTCGAAATCACGGTACGCCTGGCTTCACCATCCATCGTGACGCCGACGCGGTGGAAGCTGCGGAACAACTGGCCGCGGAGCTGCAGGAGGTAGAGGAAGAGGAAGAGGAAGAGGAAGAAGAGGTGGCGAATATCGAAGAGCGGACTGGCACGCTCAGTCTTGCCGATGCACTCGGAGTTGCCTCGTCATTCAAGCCACCGAATCCGTGCAATCCGTTCGACCCGACAATCCTATCGACGCTCCTCAGTATGATCCCCACCGAATCCGGATTCCACGACCTGCGCATCAATGACGCGAACCAGTTGGACGTATTGCAGAAGTTTGCAAAGAAGAAAACGCGACGCGCGAGCGGGAATTCGACTTCGAACATCGAACGCCTCGAGATCCAGATTCACGATCGTCGCTTCGCGGTTGTCGACAAACTTGGTGAAGGCGGCTTCGGTGCCGTTTTCGAGGCTGTTGACTTGGACCTCAAGAAGAAGCATTCTGAGGATGACGATGAGGATGACGAAGACGATGATGATGACGACGACGACGACGAATCGAATCGCGTCGCGCTCAAAGTCGTCAAGCCGCGCAACCTGTGGGAGTACCACGTTCTTCGCCGGATCCACAACGCGCTTCCCACAGAGCTCCGTCGATCCATTATCTCACCACAGGCGCTGTACGCGTTCCGCGATGAGTCCTTCCTTGTCCTCGCGCTCCGCAAGCAGGGCACGCTTCTCGAGATCGTCAACCGCGCCGCCTCCGCCGGAGTGTCGCAGCACGGCGGCTCCCTCGACGAGCTTCTCGTCGTCTTCTTCACCATCGAGCTCCTCCGCGCCCTCGACGGCCTCCACCGCGCCGGCCTCGTCCACGGCGACGTCAAGATCGACAACTGCCTCCTCCGCCTCGACGACGTCCCCGGCCCCGCCTCCGCCTGGACCGCCGTCTACGACCCCACCGGCGGCGGCGGCTGGTCGCACAAGGGCGTCGCGCTCATAGACTTCGGCCGCACGGTCGACACCCGCCTCTTCCCCGCCGGCCAGCGCTTCGTCGGCGACTGGCCCACCGACGCGCGCGACTGCCCCGAGCTGCGCGACGGCCGGCCGTGGACGTTCGAGCCGGACTACTTCGGCCTCGCCGGCGTCGTCTTCTGCATGCTCCACGGCAGGTACATCGACGACGCCGCGCTCGCCGCGGCGCCGGAGGACGGCGGGCGCCGCCTGAAGCTCGCGACGCCGTTCAAGCGGTACTGGCAGGGCGAGCTCTGGACGCGCCTCTTCGACGTGCTCCTGAACCCCGGCCTCGCCCGCCCGGACGGCCGCCTCCCCGTCGCAGACGAGCTCGCGGTGATCCGCGGCGAGCTCGAGGCGTGGCTCGTCGCGAACTGCAACCGGGCGAGCAACAGCCTCAAGGGCCTGCTCAAGAAGGTCTCTCTCGCCGTGCTCGGCGGCAAGGACGCCCGGTGATCGACTGCGACTCGTCCGCAGAAGCCCAGCGCCGCAGGCGGACGCTGATGTAGGTTCGACCGCACTTTGCCCTCCTTCCCTGTAGACTATACCTAGCTCGGACTCTGGGTTCCCCTTTTATGCCACCACGATGCATCCTTCCACGGCTATTTGACGCCGCCCCCTTCGTGTTTCGTCCTGTGTGCATGCATCCTGCTCTAAATATTCATTCATACCGTTGGGTTCGTACCCTTGCAGCTCGGCACACGGCACACGACGACGTCTGATCCACCCGCGAAGAAATGCCATGATTTTGCGGAGACAATGCATCACAACAGATTGCGACTGACAACACGTGACAAACCAAAACTACACTGCGGGTGGGATCAAGAAAGGCCCACGTCGTGGGTGGCTCGGTAGGCAGCGATTGGTGGCGGAGAAGGGGCGGCGGGTGCGGGGAAATGCGTATGGGCAGACGAGCGGGCGGGGAAGGGAGAGAGACGGCGGCACAAAAGCGGCAGGCAGCATGCGGTTCGAGTCCCGCTCACACCGAGGAGCGCGTAATAAAACGCACACATCCTCGACTCCAGAGCGTTGAGCACGTAGCACGCGCCGCTGCTCTCGCGTCTCGTCAGGGGGAATGCGGGTTCGAAGTGAAGATCACTAAGTGGACAGGGGGATGGTGGGAGAGGGATGCAGGACGAGGACGATGTGCACGTGTTGGGCGACTGCGGGATGCAAGTATGAGTGATGAGTATGTAGGTAGTAATAGGCTATCGACACAGAAGGGTCCGTTCACCACCACCTAACCTAAAAGCCGACCGCCGACCTAGGCGTGGCTGACGCCGCCCATGGGAACCGGAGGTGGCTGCTGGTTGGGGTCGTACCCATGTGGCGGGACGGACCCAGGAGGAGGCATCATCATCGGGTACGGCATGGCATGTTGCACTGCGACAAAGTAACCGTCAGTCATCATGGGCTGTCCGGCAGGCACCAAGTGAACCGAGACGGGCGTACGTTGAGGGCTTTGGTGGTGGTAGTAAGGGTGCGCATGCGCCGGGATCGGGGTAGGCGGCATGGAAGGACGAGGACCGCCGCCGTTGGGCTGGGGAGGAGGAGGATAGGCACCAGGCGGGGGCTGCATGTATGCTTGAGGAGCTGAGAAAACGCGAGTTAGCCACTCGTGAGACATGGTGATGCTTAAATGACATACGAGGCATCTGCCCATGCGGGTACATCCCTGAAGCAAACTTGTTAGCTAACGAACCCTGGTGTATGGAAAACATGTGCCTTACCATTTGGTGGAGGCATAGGGTAGTGCATAGGCTGCATATATGGACCAGGGATGTAAGCACCCGGGGGCGGCGGACCCATGCCAGGCATCATCTGGGGTACCATCTATTCCACATTAGTATACATGGGCAGGTTATAGAGAACGAATGACATACCTGTCCGGGGTATGCGTATGGCGGGTACGCGTACACGTAGCCCGCACGCGCCGCTTGTGCAGCGGGGTCTTCCTGCTGGTATTGCTCTTGAGGCATTGGCGGTGGCGGACCCGGAGGACCGGGGGGCGCCATCGGCGGCGATTGCTGCTGAGGCTGGGCTTGCATTGGAGGGAAGACGTGCATGTAGCGCTTGCCGTTGAAGGGCCACGACGGAGCTATAAGACCCAGATAACACGCGCCGCAGAGCTATCGGTCAGCATTCGCAGATCCGCTGCGGCAGCCGCTGTGGTACGCACCAACTTGGGCAGCTTCGATAACCTTGTGATGCTTGAACGGGTTGAAATCGTCCTTGACGTGAACGAGGGGCGTCTTCTTAAGCGACCGCGTGCCGAAGAAGGGATTCGGAGGGCCTTGCGGCGACGAATTCTCTGATTGCTGCTTGTTCGTGGGTGTCGACGATGACGTCGCACCATTTGCGCCCGAGCCTCCGCCCTGCAAACAAGGAAGCGAGTAGAAGGAAGGGAATAGTCCAAGTCAATGTCTAATCAGGCATGCGCAAGGAATGGAACGGATCAGGACGTACGGGAGAAAATGGTTTGATAGGCCGGAACGAAGAAGCGTTGACGTTCAACCTGTTCTGCGCCGCCGGCGACAGTGGGCTTGCCGGAGGCTTCGCACTGCCATTCGACGCGGGCGCGGGGGCAACGCCGGCGGCAACCTGGAGCGTGGGTGCAGCGGCAGTCGACGTGCGCTTGCCCTTGAACGGAGGGATGGTCTGGATGACCATTGGGATCTTCTTGGAGCCGTCGCCAGGCTTGCCCGGCGCTGTCGAGGTCTTCTGCATCGCGCTGGCGGTGCTGGACTGCTTCGACGGGACAGCGCGGCTGGTATCGCCTTTGCTGCCCGCAACCGGAACATTTCGCACACCAGGCGCGGCCGCAAGAGTCGATAAAACGCCGATGGAACGAGCACGGGAGTCTTCGGCATCCTTTGAGGACTTCTCCTTGATCTGCTTCTGCTTGTCCTCGTCCTTGGCGAGAATGGGAACGAGGTCATCGGGAATGGGCTTGTTCAACTTGAAAGACTTGGAGAAGCTGACAAGATCAGAGAGACGTCTGTCCATCTCGCTCTTCATGAGCGCTTGCTTCTTCTTGATGAGGCGGTCCTTCTCGTTGGAGACGAAACTTCTGAACGCGTCCACCGGCTTCGCAGTGCCCGTAGCACCGGGAGCGGGTGAAGGCACCTTGCTCGCGGAAGGAGTCGATGCCGTGGTTCCGCTGGGAGTGACACTCGTCCCGTCAGGGGCGTTAACCGCCACCTTGGGGACCTCCGACTTTGCGGGAGGCGTAGTGGCGGGGCCTTGCGACTTTCCACGAGCGCCCGGGGGAACGTAGGCGTTGGCACCGCGAACAACGGCACCGTACCTAATGCTCATTGAACATCGCGACGCGTGCAGCCAAATCAACGACTCACTTGTCTTCCTCGTTTGCACCGGAACCATCCCCAGTCAGATTCATGACCCGTTCCTCGGCGATGTGGACATTAGTGGTGGTGGACTATAGGAGACGCAGCACCACTGGTGAGATCGCAATCACGGTAGGGACACATCCGAAGCTCACGCTCATGATCTCATTCGCAACTTGCTGCGCCTTCCGCTCCCGCTCCTTGAAGTCAGGCGCACTCCTATCCAGTTTGGTGGTGTAAACCTCCTCGTCGAAGCGAAGTTTGACGCCGAAGCGTTCTTCGTTGACCGCGAACTGGTCCCACGAACCACCGGAGGCTCCGGGACCGAAAGTAACCTCGTCAAGGTTACGAGTACTGACAGCGCCGGCTGCGGCGGTGGCCGCGTCGCCCGAGTCTGGCTGCCAGGCTTGAAGCTGGCGCTCCTGACGAGGCCCGGTCTTGGAAATATCGGTGTCGGTTTTGAAGCCTACGACAATGCGCACGCGATCGCACACGGGCGCACAAGAATTTATGTCGGGTACAGAGTGGATATGAGATAACCGAGAGCACAGCCATTAGCTTCCCGGTCGGAAGAAAAGGAAGAGCACGCACTGTCGGCGCCGTTGGGAATCTTCGCATCAGCAGGGCCCGAGGACCACTCTTGGATGTTGGTCGCGGCGATGAAGAACGTCTCCTTGAGCGGGGCGCCTGGGTTGGTGACCTCCTTGGCGTCCTTGAGAGTGACACCGGTAGTGTCGCCCTCAGCCTGGGTCGAGAGCACGACGCCTTCGATGCGAGTGTTGGTCTTGGTCGAGATGGTGACCGTAGTACCCTGTATACCCGCCCCGAACGCAGTCGTCAGTTCCATCGTCGTCCGGCTCCCAATCCTCCCGCCCGCGCGTCACAACGGAAGAGCCTCTTGAGCGATCACGCACCGTTAGACCCGAGATCTGCGTCAGTATGCGAGTGTGGTTGGCGTCGACCGGGGCGGGGCGGGCGCCGCCGTTCGCAAGGGGCGGGAAGGCACTAGGCGGACCTTGCTGGTTGCCGTTGGGCAGACGGGCGTTGGCCGGGCCAGGAGAAAAGGTGGGCGACGAGCGCTGTCCGCTCCACGCGCCAGTCGGGGGACGACTGTGGGTCGGATGGACGTCAACGCGAGCTACGGGGGACGAGAAGGAGGTGGGCGTACCGGGCGTTGGGGTCAGGACCCTTGCGGGGGGGCTTCGCCTGTCTCGCGGTAGTGGCCATTTGAGGAGGAAGAGAGAGCGGGAACTAGAGAAGAAACAGAGAGCGGGACAGCAGAGAAGCAGAAAAGTGTTGCGAGGCTACACGGAATACGACAAGCGCAAACGGAGAAGAGAGAGGAAGTGCTGGGCGATAACAGTGGCAGCGAAAGGGCGAGGATGGCGAGGAAGGGCAGCCGGCGGATGGAAAGGAAGTGCTCGGCAGCGTGCTCAACGGCGCAGGGTCGTCGATCGAGGACGGCGACGGAGGGAGAGCGTGGGGGCGGAGGGAGACGGGGAGCACAGACAAGAGGAAGTCGTCCTCGTCGACTGTCCACAATTCTAGCACTCCGCGGCCAGGACCCCGGGACCCCTCCGTCCTCCTCCACCCCCGCTCCTCCATCAGCTCCTTCTCTGGCCTCGGTGTATGCGCTCTGTTCGCACTCAACGTGTAAACCTTCCCTGTCTCGCCGCAGCTGAACCTAGCCCGTGTTCGTGGCCGTGGCGGGGGCGACGGGGTGGTCCGTGCTCCGCCCAACGCCAGGCTGCCTCCGGGGTCCGCTCGGCGCGTGTTGCCATTCGAGAGTCGAGACTTTGCCTCTTCTTGTCTTCGAATGGCGACCCACCACCATGAGCATCCGCTCTGCCTCCAACTCTGCTCCGCCTCTCAGTCGCCGTTAATCCACGCCGTCTACCATGGCGGTGGTGGCCGTCAAGGGCAGCATGGGCCTCGCGCCGAAGCATCTGTTGTGGGGCTTTGTCCCGCTTGCCAACGGCGACGCGAATTCCGCCCGCCTTCGCGTCGGGTCCGTGTGTCCTCTGTCGCCCCGTTGCAGCGTCTTGACGTTCAGATTACATGCTGAGATCAAGAAGCCAGTAAGTAGTTGGCGACCACCTGCGGGAAGGATCATCACATAGTCTGTTTTCCTGCCATCGCCGCGGCCAAACTATGCAGAATCGGAAGCATTCCCCGAGAAACAAATTCATTTCGTCTCTGTATAGTACGACTCCCGAGTGCGCATGTCCGAGGAGGTCGTCCTGTTCTGTCGAGCGAGCTCGCTGCTCAACGACACAAGGACGCAAACCGAGCAACGACCGTCGATACCATTACCGTCCCGGTCAATAACAATTCGTCATGGTGGGATGAACTATACTCCCCATCACTACTCCAGTAGTCAAACAGCCAATCACCACCGCCAAGTGAACGTTTTTCTCAGCTCATGTCGATCGTCTCCGGTCACCTTGAGAACAACAGGTGCCTGCGGAGTTCGTACAGTGCCATGATGGATTTGTTTGTCAAGGTGCAACACAACAGACGGGCAGTGCTACTCCCGATACCATCGACGTGCCTACTGTCATCCTGTGTCGCTCGATCGTACATGAGAGCGCGTCGCCTGCACACACGAACCATTCGCCTCTCACCTCTCAGCGCCCAGCCCGGAACCCGACGCATGACCGCTCCCAACCTTCTCCAGCTCCTTGCCCATTCCAACCAGCACCCCTTGCTCGAGCGTCGTCTCCCACAACGCGACCTTGGCGCGCTCGACTTCAGCCTGCAATCTTGCCCGCATCGCCCGCGCGTTCTCCAACACCGCCTTCCTGCCCCGCCTTTCAGGCTGGATGCCCACCGCAAGCCCAGAACTCCCGCCAGAGAAGGTGGCTCCAGCGTTGATGACGGCTTTGCCCTTTCCCTCCGCCAGGGACGGATGGACGGCGTCCGGTACTGGACCAGGAAGAGTCGGGTCGAGTAGAGGCGCCTCGGTAGGCGGTGCGGTAAGGGGAAAGCTGGTTGTCCAATCCCAGCATGGAGTGGTTGGTCCTGCGTCTGCCGACTCGGCCAGAGACGTGATGGTGATGGAGGGGGAGTCGACGAGAGAAGGAGTAGCGGGATGACCATCCCGGGGCCGCTTCTCAAACACCGAATGGTTTGGGAGGCAGGTGGTGATGTTAGAGAGTGCAGAGGTGTTGATAATAGGGAGAGACGAGGAAGCTGGTGCTGCTGCAACGACATCCGTGGATATCCCGAGGAGGGCAGGGTCAATCATCCCGTCCGGTGTCGCAGCAATGACGCTGTCAGACAGGTCTATCGGAGAGCGCGAGGTGCTCGGCTGACCGGAAGCCATTGGGGTAACATCGGTGTTGAGGACGGCTTCTGGGTCACCAGGAGGGAAGGCAGTCAACATCTCCAACCACTGGTCGAAGAAAGCTTGTGTCCCTTCGTCGGTGAGATCTAAAGCCTCTACAGAAGTCGACTCCGCTGTAGGATCGAAGGTGAATTCTTCCGAAGCTCCCTGCTCTGGCTGCTGTTGTTGGAGGGCGAGAAGCGATTCAACGAGTTGATCGAATGAGCCAGCCGTAAAATCAGGGGGTTCATTGGCGGCGGACGCAGCGGGGGGAGGGGTAGGCGTTGGGGCATACGAAGGTGAAGAGTCGAAAGGTGATGCAGTGTCGATGCTCAGAGACGACGAATTTACTACTTCTGGCGGCGACACTGGAGGGGCCGGATTTGGACGAGTCCGAAGCCCTCGTATCCTGTTGAGACCATAGTACATAGTCGCAGGACGGTAATACTTGTTCACGGTAGGCGTGGAACCGTACCCCATTGTTACACCGGGTCGTCGTGCTTGTTGCTGTTGGAGCCAGTCTTTCGCTGCCGCCTTTTGGGCTGCGCTTTGAACGAGGTGAACGAGGTCCCCCAGAACCTGCTTGCCTCGTTCTCGTTCCCAATTGGTGCGGTAGTTGTCGGGACCTTGGCCCTCCTGGAACGGATAGGGGACATCCCAGTCTGTCGCCCCTGCGGGTACGTTGTTGAGCTTGCGTCGCTTGACAGGGGGGGCTTGAACGTTGGCTGGCGGATAATACCCTTGAAAGGGCGCAGAGCGAAAGAACGACCCCTGAGGCGGTGGACCCGGGGGAGTATAGGACGGTGTGGAAGAGGGTGGGGAAGGCGTACCCGCAAGAGCGCCAGGAGAGAGCAGGCGAAGCAGGGAGATGATGACGGGTAAGACATTCTTTTGTTGCAACAGAGAGCCAAGGATCTGCTCGCTGGTAGGGCGAGGAAGACTGGAGGGATCCAAGGACCCCGCCTTCGTGGGGTGCCTTCCTATGAATGGCTGCCGCATAGGCTCGTCCTCTACAACGATCGGATTCTGCGCGGTGGTCCCTCGGGTACGGCGAGCCTTGGAGAGATTTGCAGGATTGACACCGCTCACCATTCCGGCTAGCCCAAGCAACGCCTGCTGATTCCTCAAGAAGTTCGGCGGGGCGATTTCGTCCTCAGCGGGGAGAGGAATCGAGGGTGGCGCGGGGCGAGACGTGCTGGACTTCGCACGCTCTTTTCCTTTCCTTGCTCTTCGCGCTGTTTGTTCCGATCGAGGTTTTGACCTAACCGCCTCCGTGTTTTGTGGAAAAGGCGGGCGTGGCATCGGAGGAAGGCGGTGCGACACGGAAGTGAGAAGGGAAGAGGTGGAAAGGGATCCAGTCGGAGATGGAGCGAAGGCGGTGGAACTCAACGGCAGGGACGCTGACGGAGTGGCTGGTAGTTCAGCTACAAGGTGGGAACCAGGAAGTGCAAGAGTCCCCACATTTTGTGCTGTTGCGCTTGGGAGTGCTAGCGGTGATGGTGACCTACCTCCGGAGGGCGATGAGGGTGGGGAGCCAAAGAGGGAGTCATCATCGCCGTTGAGGATAGATGGATGCGACATAGCACTGGAAATGCCAGGC
This sequence comes from Epithele typhae, assembly GCF_022376455.1. Lineage (NCBI taxonomy): Eukaryota > Fungi > Basidiomycota > Agaricomycetes > Polyporales > Epitheliaceae > Epithele > Epithele typhae. Next base: position 1,620,132 of record NW_025954193.1, on the reverse strand, counting down.
GCAACACGTCAGAGTGGTGGATGGTGTAGGACGAAGGCCTTGCAATACCTCGGCCGAGTGCTATCGATTCACGGTTGTCGCAAGGGTAAGGTGGGTTAGGGAGGCAATCCAGCTTGAGAATGCTACAAGCCGAAGTTTTCGTTAGAGCAAGAATAGACAGTATCGTTTGGATTGGTCGTACCTCAAATGCAGCAGGGTTTTGGTGACTTGCGCGAGCAAAGCAGGAGGCTTTGAGCAGGAGCAGGAAAGCAAAACTTGCCGCATTCACGACTTGCACGAGGCAGTCGGCCTTCAGACTCAGTTTGACGGTCCGGATTCTTTTTAAAAGCTCTGATTCAAAATCATTGGTTCGCATTGAATCTCCGACGGGCTCCGATAGAAACTCTGAACAGATGGGGTAGGCACTTGAATCTCGATCCCGCCTATGCTGAAGGTCAAGCGTTGGGTCATACATCTGTGCTGGAGCTTTGCAGCCTGACCTGAGCATAGCGACCTCCCCATGCTTATCTGCCCCCGACGTCTCGTCAAGCTTCAAGCCTCAAGTGCAGTGCGCGCACCGCTTATGGCCGTGCAAGTAGCGAGCGCCGCGTGACTCCGGCTTGTATGACTTTGAGGACAAGAGCGATGAAGGTATGTGCTGAACGTTGAACACCCCCTCCCCGCTTCGCAACAAGTATCCACCACGGACACGCTTGTAGCCGTCTCGAAGGAGGCAACGGAGAGACTGCTCTGCTCGTGCCTGGAGGCCAAGTCGGCCACCGGACCGCGATTTAGTATCAGGGCCGGTGCGTCATGGGTGGCTGCTGCGCTACCTGCACCCGACTCATTCCCTGCACCAACCGGCAGCTCGCGCGCACTGCGCTCTCTCTTCCGTCTGTGGCTGACCCATGGCCCACCGTCCTCGCCCCACCTCAGCATACCTCCTGGCGCCGCTCCCCCAACCAACCCCTCCCCCGCCGACTACGAACAGCCCGCCTCACCAATCAACGTCTGGGCAGATCGTCGCCACCCCATTTACACTCCCTACACGCCTTCCTCCTCTGCCGCCGTCCACCCCCTCGGATCAGTCTCGATGTCCCAGGCAGCAGCCGTCCTCCTAGCCGAGCCACAAGCGCGTACGAGGCCGAGTCCTCCCGCATTTCCATCCCCGATTCCCCCCTCCATCGTTCCTCTTCACAGAGGTCCATACACAGGTCGTACGCTCTAAAGACACACAGAAGCACCCACAGCGAGTCACTGTTGACTCCAGACAGCATCTTGACACCCACACAGCTCTCGTACTCTGATTCGACTTACAGTCGTTCAAGACCGCCTTCAATCGCCGACACTGCAGAGGTACGCCCCTTGTCCTGTCGTTGCAGATCCACCGCAAACGAATACAGCCCAGTCTGCCGCTAGTTATCTTTCGTCGGAATTGGCGGATCTCGCGTACGTCGGAGTGTTTTGCGTGTGAAGCATTGGTCGCTCATTGGTGCATAGTTTGCAGGGCGAAGAAGGCATCAGGAAGTTCCAAAGTGGTGAGCTTCCGGAACAAGACGCACAATGGTGGCGTTTAGTACCACAAGAGGCTCGGGACGTACTCTCGGAAAAGGAGGTCAAGCGTCAAAATGTGTTGTTCGAGCTGATACATTCGGAAATGGAGTATGTGTCGGATCTGCAGCTCGTGAAGGATGTACGTGTATTCCGTCCATTCCGCAAGCATGTCCCCCAGACACAACCCTTTCCCTCCGCTCCGACTTTGACCATGCATTTGGCTGCGCCGTACTTCGTTAACACACACTCACTTGCATACTCTGCAAGGTCTTCATAAACCCCATTATCGACACGGTGTCTATCCCTCAGAGTCGAGCCAGGACTTTTATCAACGAAGTTTTCTTCAATATGGAGAAGATTTTAGCTCATCACCAACGAATGCTTGATAGACTGTTCGAGAGACAGCTCGAGCAGTTCCCTTTGGTTCAAAGTGTCACAGACATCATCATGCACTGTACGTAGCCTCAGAACGCACTCCGTCGACAAGGACTGACAAGATCGCAGATAGTCTCGAGTTCAGCCAGGAATACGAGACCTACATTAAGCATTACCCAATTGCTGAGATGCGTCATCGCTCTGAGCTTAGACGGAATCAACGTTACCAGGACATGCTACAGCAGTGCGCACAAGACCCGCGGGTGCGCAAGCGCGACATCATCACCTTTCTCTCCCGGCCTGTTACCCGTCTACCGCGATTAGAGCTCTTGCTCAGGACGATACTCAAGCACACGGAGCCTGACCACCCCGATGCAGACGAAATCCCAGTAGCATTGACGGTTTATAGTCAAGTGATCAAGAGCACGCAACCTGGGATCCAAGCGGCCGAGGAGAAGGTCAAATGTTGGACTCTTTGTGAGAGTTTGGTGTACCAGAAAGGGGAGATTATCGTACGTTACCGTTCACTGCGCTTCTGGGCTCAACTAATCTTTCCTTGTCAGGATTTGGATCTTTACGATGCAACGCGGTCGTTGATCCATCAGGGTCCTCTCGCACGACGCTACAGCAAGGATCTGAATATGTACTGGGCAGACTTACATGTCGCATTACTGGATCACTATCGTATGTCTTCCGATTTCCACCTGATGTATGCTCACCATCATACTCCTAGTCCTACTGCTGAAGCCTGACATCCGACATTCTGAGCGTGTGTTCTCGATCGTCAAACATCATATGGTCTCACGAGTATGTCCTGGCACTACTCGTGTGGTCGTCACGATCTGAACGAATTCGAATAGCCCATACCCCTGGATTACCTCCGTCTCGGCATGTTCGACGGTTCTCCCGAACATCGAAAAGAAGTGACCCATGGAACCGGACTATTCCGCAAGTACGAGCATAGGACGGTTTATCCTCTCACGATCTACCATGCGTCGGCCAAGATGACGAGAAGATACACCCTTTATGCGTCTAGCGAAGGTGTACGACAACAGTGGCATAGTGAGATTTCGCATGCTCTGAACATGCGGAGGATTCGACAGGAGAATAATATGGTGTGTTGCCACACTCGATCTTCCTTTCGACCAGCTCTCACAAGAGAAGTAGCTTTTTGCCCCTTCTGTTCTCAGTGACAACTTCTTCAAGCGAGTTGCGAATACCGCTGTGAATCTGAGCACGAATGCCGTCATACCTAACTTCACTGGGTATGTCTCCGCCGTGACGAAGTTCTGTACGTTTGCTTTTCTGTCCTCATTTAAGCTGTACGCTAACTGGATGACGACATAGCTTCGGGCTCCCACAGGTTTCTGGCTGTCGCATGTTCAACAGGCGTGTATGTCTCGCAGATAGACAAGGAGCCGTGTATGTTTTTCTCGTGATCTATGGCGAGATGGCCCTCACCCCCCTTGCTAGCATTCCGCAAGGTTCTTACCACCTTAAATTCGTCATGTCTCATAGCGCTACCTGCCGTCAACAAGTTCTTGATCCTGTCAGATCAGGGGTTGTTTGCCTACTCGCTGGAACTAGTTGGGCGTGCCGCTCTCGGATCGGCCACTTCACAGACCCTAGAGGCATCCAGAGAACGTGTTGCGTCTGATGCCATCCTTGTTCGAGCTGGCAGAATAGGACACCGGCTGGTTGGTCAGTGTTCTCAGTGGAATATTGCTTCTTCTTTTGACGCATTCAACATAGTGCTATATACTGCCAAGAGCTTCCTGCAGACATGTCTGTACGCACTGGAAATCGTGAACACTGCAGAGGCAAGCCCCAGCTTGAGACGGAGGGGCAGCGGGCTCTTCTCTTTCCGGTCATTTGGAGAGGTCAGTCGAATTCATGCGGCACATTCTATCATAACGCCCTCACGACGATTTCAGCCAATCACGATTCCGAAAGACACTCACGGCATAGCCTTTCTCAACCGCCGAATAGTCGTGTGCTCGGACAAAAGCCTGCTGATTGCGGACCCTTCAAAGTGAGCACATAAGCCTCTGCGTGTTTGTGTAAACCCACCCTAACGACCCCGCATAGCCTGACACTCAGCGCTCGGCACACGGCCATCCCAGACTTCTCCGACGCCGACTCTGCCAACAACCTGCCGATGGGAACGCTCAAGACGCGCTGTGCCGCCGCCCGCCCGCTGGGCGTCGTCCGCTGCGACAAGTCCGACGAGCTCCTGATCGTCTACGACGGTGAGTCCGCGCCCTTCCCGCATCACTCTGCCGCGGCGCCTGGCAGACCCACTGCGCCCTTGATTCCCCTTGGCACTCGCGCCGTTGTCGTCCCCCCATCCGCATCACCGCCCGTGTGGGCGACGGCCCGCGCCCCTCAGAGATCCGCGCGCCGGACTGACCCCTTCCCGCGCAGAGATCGGCTGCTACACGGACAAGTTCGGCGTCCCGTCCCGCTCCTCCGGCTACCTCCGCTGGGAGTCCAAGGCGGCCGCGTACGCGCTCCGCGGCGAGCACCTCCTCCTCTTCTCGCCCGAGTTCGTCGAGGTCCGCACCGTGCGCACCGGCAAGCTCGTCCAGACGATCGCCGCGGAGGACGTGCGGCGGGTCGACGTCGGCCTGCTCAGCGCGGACCGCGAGCCGACGACGATCGTCGCCATGCGCGGCCAGGAGGAGCAGGGGCTCGTCGTCGACGACATCTGCGAGCTCGTCGAGACCGCGGACCTCAAGGCGACCGGCGCCGCGCAGCCGCCCGAGATGTGGGACGACTTCGACACGATGTAGTGATAGTATAGCAGGCAGGGAGGGAGGGACGTGGCGTATCTTACTTATTGCCCGCTACTTAGAGTAATGACCCTCACGAGCGATCCTGCATTGTAGCAACGAGAAAACCAATGTGACATGCCCACGGACAGGTATATAAGTAGTAATAAACAGACATCGAACGCCGCTTTGCCGAACTCCATAAGTTACTCTGTACGCGCACAGGGGTATAGTCGGGACGAGTCTTCATGCGAAGGTGGTCATGCCCTGGAGGTTGTTCGCGTCTGCGCAGTTCACGCACTCAGCTCGTGGCTCAAGGGAAGAAGGGAAAGAGACGACGCACTGATGGTGATGCCCGCGGCCTTGGTCGGGCCCTTGATGTCGAGCGAGTTGAGGCGCTGGACGAGCCCAGGGGAGTCGATGGAGAGCACGTCGACGCTCGTCGTGTTTGCAGCTAGGACGTAGAGGAAGCTGTAGCGCGCCAAGCCGAGGGGCGGGGGCGGGGAGGGGAGAAGACGAGCATCATCAGCGACGTGCGGCGCGGTGTCGGGTCCTCGCGTGCGCGGCACCGACAACAGGAAACTAACGACGGCACTCACTCTCGTCCGTTCACCGTCGCGATGTCGAGATCGATCGTGGCCGAGCCGGGTCCGAGTGGGTGTTGCTGTGAGGCGGAAGCAAAGCGTCAGGGTGCTGTGCGTGGCGCGGGGTCTGCGTACGCACCGCCACGATCGAGCCCTTGAGGTTCTTGTCGACGTTGACCTCCGTGACGGTCGAGGTGCCGATGTCGGTGAGGTAGAAGTTCCCGGTGGCCTTCGAGAACGTCGACCAGCACGTCGCGACCTGGCCGCCGATCTTGTTCGCCGTGTTCTTGCTCTTGTCGTTCAGGTTCAGGTTGAGGACGTCGAAGCCGATGCCCGCGTCCGTCGCGAGGATCGCGTTCTTGCCGGGGATTACTGTCATCGAGAACGGCAGGAGGCCGCCCTTGCCGGGCGCGACCTTCTGGAAGTCGGCGGTGAGCGAGCCGTCGCCGTTGACGCCCCAGACGGCGAAGAAGCCGGGGTCGTTCGGGGGCGTGCCCTTGACGGAGACGATGAGCTGCTTGCCGTCCTCGCTGAACACGACCTGGCTCGCGGTGTTCGCCGGGCCGGCAGGCGGCGTCGTCTGCTTGATCTGGTCGGTGAGCAGGCGAAGGCCGTTGACGATGGCGAACGGGCCGAGCTTCTTGTCGATCTTGTAGCAGTTCACGCCGTTGACGAGGCCGCCGTTCAGAACACAGAACTTGGTCCCGTCGGGGTGGAAGGCGAGCGAGATCGGGAACTCTCCCTCTGATGACACAGGGTCGCCGAGGGGCGTCAGGTTGGTGGGCTCCTTGGGATCGATGTTGAAGAGAGAGACGGTGTTGGAACCGGCCTTGAAGAGAGTAACGTGTTACTAAAGTATCTTGCATGGAACATACGGGTCAAACTCACGTTGACAACCCCAAGAACCTGCCCCTTCTTGGACGCCTTGATGGAGCCTTGAGAGAAGAGAGGATCGGGCCCGTCAGCCTTGCCATGCGAACCACGACCACCAGCAGCCACAGCACGGTCCATGTTCTGGGAAGTCGTTGAAATATAGCTCCTAAAAATGCCAAGGATTTGACGCACCAGTGTACCGTCAGCGTTGATAGAAGCAGCAATGATCTGGTTCTCGTCGGGCTCGTTCGTGAGGACTATCTTGGATGTCAAAGAGTGAATGAAAGATGGTGAGCACTCGGAAACTCACAGTAGACGGCGCCAGAGGAATCGAGACGGGTGGTCCCCATCTTCTTGGTCACGCCAGTGCCGGCGCGACGTTGTGGGGTGAGCCGGGCGGATGCGACCATCGCGCAAACGAGGACAGTGGACATAAGGGCAGAGAACTTCATCTTGACTAATAGAGTGTTGTCGTAGAGATTAACGTGAATGAAGCGAGTGACGGAGGTTGGCGTAGAAAGAAGTCGTGAAAGAAGGAGCGGAGGTACGAAGATGAAGGAAGCTCAGCTCCTAGGTCGAGAAAACACGAACACAACAAAAACAGCGCCGCGCACCCAGGCGTGAAAGAAAGAGGAAGAAGAAAGCGAGGGCGAACAAGACTAGAGACGGTCGAGTCCGAGAGGGACGCACTTTATACACCCGCCGGATCTGATGAAATGGACACGGCAGCATCACTGACGGATCCCTGGCGGCGACTGCAAGCGTCAAAGGTAGAACACCTGCAGCCCGAGGTGTCAACTCCGGAGGGCAGTGTGGTGCCGCGGTCCAGGAACGGCCGCCCGGATGCAGACCGAGGAGAGCAGAATGACAGGACCATGTCAAGAGCTGTGTAGAGGCGGACCATGAGTTGCAAGAGCACGCGCTCAGCGCTCAATCACGATGATGTCGAAATGGGCGTACCGCCAGGGCCCTGCACACCGCATGCAGTTGGTAGAACGTTGCAAATAAAGCAGGAATTACTGCAAGTAAAAATGCATGACGGTGTTGCCCCCGAGCGACGAGTTTCACGCGTCGAACCAGTGGGCGGCGACTCCCAGGTGATGACTGGTCCACGGGAGTCGAATGCTAGAGTCTGATTTTCGCCGGTATGAATGGTCCCAAATATGTGTCGATACCTCAACCGGAAGAGCCATGGACGTTGAACTGCGACCTTCGTTGGCAAGTGAACGTTTGAACGCTGATCGCGATAATGCTGCCATTGGAACTTCAGCTTGCTTGAAGGGTCGGTCCCCACCTTGAATCTTCGAGGAAAGCTCAACGCTCGATCTGGATTGCACATAACCACGGTCGTTTGAAACCAGCATATAGTCACCTTGAAGTTGCGCAGGTGCTCGAGATCAGAGTTGGGTGCCTTGACCAAGAGCGAGTTGCGACGCGGACTGAAGAGCTCGAGGTTGTAGCGCCTCACACGATCACGTGAATACTTTGACCAACTTTCAAACATCATCGCAGCGACTGCCTCGCCAAAGCCCAGATATCACCATCACGCGTACTCTCTCAATCCACAGGATTAAATGGTAGGCCATGCGGCATCTGAACATGCGCTGGCTTTCCGTCGCCCGCAGACGCCATACACACCTCGCCGCCCGCCCCATCAATCACGAAAGTGCACGGTATGACCCCCTCCCATCAACGCCGCCCGATTTTTACGGCGCAACATATCCCGGCGCTGAGCGCGCACTCTTCGGCACGCTAGCAACAGAATGGCATGTCGATGGATGCATTAAGTATGCGCCATCATGACGACGAGCCCATCGCCGCTCAAAGGTGTGTTATCGGGGCATTTTCACAGTGGGACCATCAGCTGATATGATCCATCCTAGAATATGTACCGTGTCATCTAATAGTGCTTCTGCCTCATGGACGTCTGTGTACGCTTTCAAGCACACTTCGTTGCAGAGCAATAAATCCAGCATTTGGCCTTGCTTCATCCTCGAATACAACGCCCAGCTCCCGCATGCTCCCGCAGACGGCTTGCCACGACATCAGTCCCGCGCTTTCAGCCTCAAACAGCATGCCCGCCCTCGCCACCCATCAAACCAGCACAGCACGTCCACCGGTGGCCAACGTCTCGGACCCCGCCCTTGTGGGAGTGGCAGGCCCAGTTGCACCGGCCACACAGCCCGACTCTGGACTTCAAATCCTCGCCTGCCCGCCTGCACCTTTCCGCAAACCCCTCTCGCCCACCAGTGGGACAACTCGACTTTCGCCTTCGTCTCCTTCGGTTCTTGCGTCCTAACGAACCGGACCCGGCCCCCACAGCGCACCCCAGGCCGTCTCCTGTCTGCTGGCTAGAGACTTTTGCCGAATCTGCGCGGTTTCTCGGGAGCACCTCCGGCCAGACGTCGACGTCGACCACGCGCCGAAGAGTCTACATACCGCCGCTCAAACAGGGTGGGATCATACGATCAAGCATTTTCGGTTTTCCGCCGCCGCCTCCTACATCGGCCCCACCCGGTGCTCTGCGCTCCACCCCACGATCGCCGCGGACGGGGCCTGCGTTCCACACGCGAGCCGTTCCGTGGAGCACGCGACCCGCGATCCCGCCGCTGACTGCGAATCCCGTCGTGACTTACGCATCGCACCTCCACCCTTTCTGGCGCCATCGCGGAAACACAGAAAACCGAAAGCCGATGAGCGGGTGCGAGGGTGCGATGCCGAATGGCTGCGTGCTGTGAAGACCATGCTTCCTCAATCGAAGGGGCCGTGTCGTGCTACGTGGCATTTTCAACGCTCAAGGGTGTCCTCCCACACCGTCGGCGAGGAAGGACAGGCCAAGATTTCGCGAGACGAATGTTCATCCGCGCGGGTTCTGCCGCCTTCTGCGCCCTCCATGGGACTCCGTGGTTCCCTGCGAGTGGTCTCGCCCCCAACCGCTCCGTACCGCACCGCACCACGCTCGTGGACGGGACGAGACCGCTTGCGACCACTAGTGACAGTTTCATTGCGCGTGGTCGGACGCACGAGTCGCGCGGCCGCAACCCCCTGGTCGCCTTCGACCGCCCGAGACGCGTTGACACTCCAACCAGTACTCCTTGAGTGCCGTGCGGAGTCCAGACGGCGTTTCCCCGACCGCAGTCATGGGGAGGGCCGAAACAGAGGAGCATGCGAGCTCAAGCCACGCTAGGGTCGGGACCCGAGTGGAGCCTGTCTTGGCACGCCATGTGCAATCTCATGCGGCCACTCCAATGTGCGATCGGCGGCGTGTCTGAGATCTTGAGTAAGTACTTGAGTGCCCCGCTGAGCTCGAGCACTCCCGATCGAAGACAGAGAGCCTGGTCGACGTTACTGGGTAGCTTACTGCGAGCAGCCGAGAGAGAATGGAGTTGGGAAAGACGAGCGAAGACGGCTGGCATGAGCTTACAATGGTGATCTGGAGGGCATACTCTTCTCCACAAAACAACATGGTGCCTGCGCAAACATAGCGCGACTTATCATCCGCGTCACGAGGACTGGCGGAACGAACGAATCGGCCGCGAAACCCCCCGCCAAAGTTCAAACGGTACTCTCCTCCTCCCAGCGGAGTACTTACACGATCACGCGGCGGTTACCTGTTCAAGCGATGAACGCGCACCTTGGTGCCATGCGCCCACCATTCCGTTCCAACGTGTCACATCCGCAGAGGCGCCAGATAAACACCCTGCGGCGTAAAAATGCACAACCCATACACAGAAGTACGTGCACACGCGGGGCGGAAGAGGCAGGGTTACGGATCATCATAAGCGTAGCGTTCACTGCAGGTATACGGTATGACGCTACAAGGGAACTGTTCCGGGTATGATCCATGCCAGGACGCGGGGCACGAGGGGACATGGAAAGCAAAGAGAGTATGGGTGACACAGAAGGAGCAACGTCCAACACTACGGCATTAAAACAACAATTTAAACGCGGATGAGGTGCAGGTGAGAGTGTGGGATCAGTACCGAGCGGCGGGGAGGGAGAGTGGGCGCCATCGGGAGGGGGTGGCCGGAAAAGTGTCTCTGAGGCAAACGTTCGAAGCGCCCGAGTCGCGAACAAAGTCCCCATTTTCGCGCGGCTTGTTGGCAGCTTAGGCGAGGAGGGCAGCGGCGACAGCGCCAAGGACACCGACGAGGCCGACGGACGCGCTGTTGGCGAAAGCGGCGCTGTTGTTGCTAGCGCCAGTAGCCGATGAGGAGGAGCTCGATGACGAACTGGCCATAGCCTTTAGGACGAAGACGACATTCTTGAGAAACAGCCACACTCACGAGGATTTGGTGCTGGTCTGGGAGCCGCCGGAAGTGGTGCTAGTAGTGCCGCTGCCGGGGGTACCAGTGGTGGTCCCGGCAGTGGTCCCGGTCGTGCCGGTCGCCGCCTGGGAGGTATCAGTCGAGGCAGCTTGGCCGTTCAGGCAGCTGCTGTCGGCTGCGTAACGCTATTCAGCACGACATCTATGAAGGAGGGACGTTTCACTCACGACCGCTGGCAATCTGGAAGGTCCCCGACTGGACGGTCGCGCCGCTGTGGTCGGTGAGGGAGAGGCCAAGGGAGGTACCTACGAAACATCGGTCATCTAGAGCCTTGCGGACAGGCAAGGTAACGGGAATATACCTGCCGAGATGTTGGTTGTCCAGGTGAAGGGGCTCGCTTGGAGGTTAGAGTACTGCTGGAGAGCAGCGGCGCCCGGGATACCGCCAGGAACAATTCTAGGAGGAATGGATGAGCGCAGGGAGCGGGGACAACGCCGTGTCACTTACTGCTAGATAGAATGAACGAGGAATGGGGCAATGTCATCAAACTCGCAATGACGCAGTAGGGGCACGGCTTACGAGGAAGAAGGGCGCTGAGGACAGAAAGGCATGAGAACGTGGCTGGAGTATGCATGAATACGACGAAATAACATACCTTCGCCGCCAGTCCAGGAGAGCTGGCTGGTGACACACTGGACGGGGGGTGGAACACTACCGAGCATAGACGGGGTGAGGGCGGAAGAGATCGGAAAGGAGGAGGATACGCACGGGGTGTTGATCAGGAAGGACTGGGCGGAGGCACCGGCAACGCAGAGCGCGAGGGCGACGAGGGGGGCAGAGAAGGACTTCATGGCGGCGAGAGCGGGTGGGGGCGACGAACGTGCCGGAGGGGGGAGCGTGGGCGAGACGGGTGGGCGGGGCAACGAGGAGGGAAGGGAAGGCGGGAATATATACCGGCGGCTGTATCGCGCTGTTTGTTTGGCCCGCAGGCACTCGATCGAATTCTCGCGCGAGCCTGACTTGGCCTCCATCAGCCACGCGCGCCGACTTGCCGCCTGCCCCGGCCGCGTTTGTTGCCAGCAACGCACGTCCCCGCCCAGTCGCGGTCGCGAGTCGCAGTCAGCTACTCCCGTACTGGGCGTGCAGGCCGCAGCTTGGCTCGGCGACCGCAGCGTGAGGATACTCACCGGGGAGCGGTCGGGGGAGGGACAGGCCGGCATGTGATGGGAGGTCATCCATGTTGACCGTGCGTCTAGGCTGATGATCACTTTGGCGCGGCATCCGTTCTGTTCGAGTCCACCGTCCGCGGGCCAGTCGACCTAACCTCGCGCACCTTGCGACGGCCCCGGTCGTGTGCCTAGGCGCAGGCTGGTGCAGGGCTCTCTCGACGCTAAGTTATCGCGTCCGACACCCTGTCCTCCGTCCTTCTCTCGCCGCACGTCATTGACTGCGGCCTGCTCCCCCACGCACGCAGAGCCTTCCCGCGCTCTTCTCGCCCCCCGCTCGTCGCCTGGGCTGCGTCATCTCCGCGATACGCTATGACGTCAGCACGCTCGCCACGCACAGCCCACGCTCAGTCCAGAACGAAGCTCGGCCTGAGCATGGCAACGCCTTCTTTCTCTGTCAGTGTTCCAACAGTGCGCGCTCCGCGAACTGGAGTCCAATGATAGCTTATGTTACCATCCGCGAAGGTACACACAAGTAAAGAGCGAGAACATGTGCGCGTTCATCCTTGTTATCCTACATAGTATACAACAGCCGACCGTCAGCAGCGCTCAATCCAACAGAAACAAGTCTCGAAGCCCATTTGCCGCCTGCCAACCAGACCATCAAACGATGTCCGCGTCCGGCCCGTCCACGGAAAACTCCTCAGGCTCGTCCGCCGCCGCCGTCTCCTCGTCCTCGCGCGACACCCCCACCTCCTTCCCGTCCATCCTCTCCAGCTCCTCCACCATCTCGCACACCACCCCCAGCCCGATCAGCCCAAAGCTGCGCGCCCCAAACGTCTCCCGGTACCTCAGTCCAAAGTCCCAAGCCGCCCACCCCCGCCTCAGCGCCGTGACCACCTCCTCCCGCGTCGGGCCCTCCTCCGCCCCGCCGCCCTTGCCCTTGCCCTTCCCGCGCACGAACCGCGGCGCGGCGAGCCCCCGCGCCCGCTGCCGCACGTCCCGCACCAGCTGCCCCGCGTGCTCCCGCATCCGGTACGCCCGGCTCTTGCGCCACCGCGGGTCCGGGCACCGCCCCAGGATCACCCCGAGCACGACCTCCTCCTCCGAGAGCCGCACGTCCGCGCCCTCCCCGGGCGCGTGCGCGAGGCAGACGTACGCGAGCTCCCGCGCGAAGTGCCGGAAGAGCGGCTCCAGCGCCGCGAGGTCGTCCGCGTCGTGCCGCGCCGCGCGGTGCTGCAGGTGCGGGATCAGCGCCGGTCGCAGCGCGCGCGAGACGTTGTCGTCCAGCGGCTTCGTCCTCGCGTACGACGGGTGCGGGCGGAGGGGCTCCGTGTGCGACCTCGGCGGCGGCGCGGACGCGCGGAGGTCCTTGATCTCGATCGAGCGGAAGAGCGCGCCGAGCGCGCGCGAGGACTCGTAGAAGTCCCCTGGGCGGCCCGCGTCGTCTTCCGGCTGGGGTCCCGGGAAGGGCGCACGATGAGTTTCGCGACAGACTCCAGGTATGTCACCCGCGTACCTTGTTCCAGTCTGGCTTGATCTTTGTGTATGCCTGTGGCATCGCATCGGTGTCGACGGGAATGCCTTGCTTGGGATAGTCCACAGCTTGGCTGCAGAGGTTTGCCAATTCCAAGCAACGTTCGTCAAACACGCCTTCCTGTTGAGTAGATGGTGAGCTCCATGTCGGTACTGCAAAACGGATCGTCCTACTACCTTCGACTGATCTATAGACACATGTGCGAAGCAGGTGAGTCGATTGGAAGATGCAATTGATGACACCGCGAAGCCTTACCGGCAATCTTCAGATGCTGGGAGGCCACCAGACCCTTGAGAATCGGTTTGTTAGAGTAAAACTACACAGGGTGGATATTCTAACAGCTTACCACCACGTCGAACTGCATGTACTTCATGAAAAAATCACATATGTCGTCCACAGTACTGGGGCGATCACGAGGCTCTGGCTTGACGGCTTCGTAGTTGTTCGGCTCCGACATGATTGTGGGAAGGAGGGTAGGATCCTGGATGATTAAAAACTCGTCTCTGAGGTAACCACGTCGGTCAATATGCATCCCATGCGAGCTTGTGATCTCACCCGTCGACATCCCCGCCAGCCAGACAGGACGCCAAGGAGCGTTCTCCTGCCCACAGTGAACTAGTCAGTCTACGTGCGTGCTTCGACGAAGGGCAACTTGCCTGTGGAGGGCATGACCACGACGTTCTTGATGTTCCGAAAGAAACACTTCTTTCCTGCAGGTGGCTTCCCGATCGCTCGAACTCGCTGGACTGTCCGTATGAAAGTTAGCATTACCACAGCCATATGCATTTCATAAACGCACCGTCCCCAGGGTGGATGTGTGGAGACCGCGAGATAGAAACGTTGCCTGTTCCGTGTAAGACGAGGTTTATAAACTTGCAAGAGTCACTTGCCTTCGAGATAATGCATCTCTTCCTTGTCCGGACTCTGCACGCAAGCTGTATTGCACCCCAAAAGAGTCAGTGTTCCCAAACACGAACAACACGGATGGGAGCACACCAAATATTTCTCCCTCTGGCAGGCAGTAGACGTTCTCACACCCCGCCGCGACCCACGCCGGTCCTTCGTCGACGACACCAACGAGCTGATAAGCTTTCTCCAGCGGGATACGCGTCTCGTACTTGAACTCGCGCAGGGCGTACGTCTGCGCGTACTTGACGATCCCCCTGATGAAATCGTTGTCCAGGAGGAACTGGCCGGCCGAATCGTTGGCCCACATGACCACACCAGAGCGGGCGAGATGCTCGAGCGTCCAGCGCAGCCCAAATGCATCGCCCAGGCCGTACTTCTGGATCAGCTTCTTCGCGACGTTGAAGAGCGTGTCGTGGGCTCCCACTACGTCCGCTTTCGCGTGGTTCTGGATGTCAAGGAAGGCCTGCTGCTCCACGCCGAGGTCTTCTAGCACGGCGACGAGTGGGCTGCAAGCGCGCCGGCAAACAAGTCAAGGTCAATCAGTTCCGAGATGGCCTCATGACGGCTCACCGACACAGCCTGGCAGTCCCGGGCTTGATGAACGGCTTGGCGATCTCAATCTCGGCTTCCTCGTACTCATTTGCTTTATACTTGCACATGGATGGCCTCAGGCGCATTGCAACGCCTTCCAAAGTCTCGTCCACCACCACCATACCCTTGTAGCCTGAAAATACCGAGTTAACGGCCGTCCATGACAACACATGTGACATACCAAGGAACCGAATCTGGTACTGTATCGAGGACGTGTCAGCTCGGGTCATTGCTGCACGTCACGTAGGCACCCACCGCAGACGGCTTCAGCAGCAATCTCCCTCGGGCGGGGCGCTCTTCGATCATAGCCCCCCAAATCAAGTCGGCCAGCGCGGGTGAGATCGTGCCCTGGCCGTCCGTGTGCTGGTACGGCTCCTTGCCCAGATCCGGGATCCCCTTGAATTGATCGCACCGAATTCGAACGGAGGGACTGGTGCTGCTGAACGCTTGCGCGAGGCGAGCGGCGTACTTCGAAGGGACGTACTGGCAGTCCTCGAAGTCACCGAGGCCCCGGCGGATCCCTTCGGCGGTGACGCGCCCCTCGGTCGGGTGGTCGAACTCGGCCATGAACCACGTCGTGTGTTCGCCGAGACCCGACATGGACCATCCCAGGAAGTAGAAGCGCCGCCCTGCGACGTCCAGGCCGTTCTTGAGGATGTCGCCGAACCGTCCTTCGATGAGCGACGCGGCATTCACCTGCGCCCAAACGTGAGGGAAAAGCCGGCACGGACGCCCCGACGTCACGCACCTCCTTCGGCCACCTGAGAGTCATCTTGTTCTCTTCGCGGAACTCGACCCGGATGAAGTACTCCCTGTACTCGTAGTATCGGCGCACGATGCGGTTCGACTGTGTGTCGTAGGGGCCCGTGAGGAGAACCCGCGAGGGCGTGACGACGGCGTGCGCGCTCTTGACGGATCCGAGGAACTCGGGCTCCTTGCCGCCGTCGAGCGCCGTCGAGTCCGCGGCCTCGGTCTCGAGCGCGAGGCGGAAGCAGTCGACCACTGTCTCCGAGCTCCCGCGCGTGAGCAAGCGCGTGGACAGCCGGCGGAGGAAGTCGACGGCGAGCGCGGGCCGCTCGTCGACGAGGTCCTCGATGTGCGCGCTGAGGTGGTACAGGTCGCGAGTGGTGACGAGGCTGTTGGAGAGGAGCGCCTCCAGCTGGAAGCGGATCGGCCACGCGAAGCGGCTCATCCACTCGCGCGCGGTCGCGAGCCGGTCGGGGTGGAAGAAGTCGCGTTGTTCGACCTCGATCCGGCTGCGGTGTGGCCCGAGTTCGGCCGCTTCGCAGAGAAGCTTGAGCTTTTTGAGCTCATCGCGGCGTTCGTCGTGGGACTGCGGTGCGAGGAGCAACAGGCGAAGTTGGTATGCATATGGGGTGACGAACTCGTGCAGACCGCCAAGATGTGGAAGACGTTGTCGGAAATGCTTCTTGTCCTTTTTTCTGTCGTGAGTATAGGCGCGGAATCGGGTCTGCTGTTCGAACCGAGGGGGGTGCCAAAGTTCCATGCAAACGTCTATAGGGAGATCAGGCGATGTCTCAAGGGGAAGACACTTGACCCACAATACTGTCCGTTGTCGTCTTTACCATACGCAGTCTTCTTGATGTTGCGAATGTCTATGATGATGAGATTGGTGTTGTCATCTGTGACGGGATTGCCACTCTTCACATAAGTGTACCGTCAGCGATGTGCTCTGATAATTCTCAGAGGAAAGCACGCACTTCGACAACAAACTCCTTCTTGTTGTAGTTATATATAAGCTCCCCCGAGACGGTATCTTCGCGGCTGATCTCGTGCTCGGCGGAAAAGGTCCGATTGGCGGTGTTAGGATCGCCGTCCCTGCGGAAGTAAACACCGAACTGGATGGCGTCGAGCCTGACGGCTACGGCAGAGATCTCATCTAGTCTCTGCAGCCGTTTTTCCTCTTCCAGAGGCTGCACGTACGGCGTTTTTAGAAGCTCTTGTGTTTTGGCTTTGTTGGACTTCGAGAGACCGCCCTCTTTCATCTTGAGAAATAGACGCCGTCCACCTATGCGAACGCCAGTGCTGCCTCGCTTCGTCGCCCATCGGAAGAAATCTTGCCCGAGAGCGCGATTGGACAGGATGACACTCCCTTTCCCGTTGCTGGGGAGGCAGTTCGTGCTTTCTTCGAGGTACACATGGATGTTTCTGGTGGGTATATGTGGGTGAGAAGACGGCGGCGCGATCGCGTATCTCAGCCTCTGAGTACTTACTCTGGTCGATTCGGCGACCCTGGATCGTGAAACGGCGGGTTGTGTAGGATCTCACCAAATGCATGCTTCACCTCCCATCTTGTTGCAGTGAACGGAAGGTCTTCGATTAAGATCTCCATCGTTGGGTTCGAGGAGTGAATGGAGGAGACTCCGAGAGCGTTGGGTGGCGGCTCTGAGACAGACGCGCGGTACTTGTAGACAGACACGACCGCAGCTCAGAGGGACAGGAGAAATGCCGCAGGATGTCCTGCAGTGCCGCAGGATAGCTGTTACGGCGAGCGGCACGAGAACACTGTGTTCAAGAGCGTTCCCACTCTCGGGTAACCTTGTTGCTGCGGTAGCGTGCTTAAAGTTTGCGCATACAGGAACTGTGCTCACCGATGTACTGTGACATGACGCATCCTCAAAAGCATATGGTTTCATTCATGAAGGAGGCACATCCAGGAGTAGCACGAAGGTGTTGCAATGCAAGTACATAAGTAGATGGGGCTCGGAGGCTGGTGCGTCGTAGTGGGCGCTTCTGCGTATCCGCTGTGGCGTGGAGCCGCCCGGCAGTTTCCGGTGGCGAATACAAGTAACATTGAGAGTAAGAGTTGGACGAAAAAATGACGATAGGGCTACAAGCTGGAGTAGGTAAGAGTAACGCTACGCGAGAAACTATGGTGATACACGGTATCAGAGCGAAGTCACAAGAAAGCAGCATAGCAGCACGACAAAGCAAAACGTTTCATTGTCCAACGTGACGGCACTCGTCGCAGCTCGACTCGTCATAGGCCCTGAGCGTAACCAACACCGCCAGACCACGATGGTCACTCGCCCACGCCCCACGGCCCGTCTTGAGGCCTTTTCCGATCACCTTCACCCTTCCCGTGTCGAGCGTCCCAGGCAGGGTGTACACCCTGTCCAACCGCCCGGGCGGGTATTGTGTCGGTGGCTGGTGTCCCCATGTGAACGCCTTCGGGGACGTGTCGCGGCACGCGTCCGCAAGCCCTGCGATGGACCCGATCGGTTCGTCCGCAGGAGAGATGATGTTCATGTCCCCGCCGACGAGCCCCGCCGTGATCCCCGGAGCGCGGAGTACGCGCGCTATAGCGGAGAGCTGCACCGATCGCTGCCGCTGCCCCTCCGGCAGGCTCTCGAGATGGGTGTTCGCGATCCGGAGCACGCCCCGGTGTCCATCGCCCCCGGGGATGCACATCTCGACGTCTACGAAGAGCGCGCCGCGGCCCATGCAGCTCCCCGTATACGTGAGCATCGACGAGGAGAGGATGCGCGCGTGGCGCGAGACCAGGGTGGCGACACCGTAGGAGGACCCGCGCGGCCAGTACTTGGGGTCGCTGGGTGTGATGGCGTAGTGCTCGCGCACCCAAGGATCGCTGAGCAGCGTGGCGAAGCTGTCCTTGTTGAGCTCCTGCAAGAGGATGCACGAAGGCTGGGGTTTTTCGGTGAGAGTCCGGCGACGGAGATGTTCGAGGATGCACTCCATCCGCGGGGCGGCGCCGGGGGCCATGAAATCGACGTTCCAAGTGACGACCCGGAGGCTGTGGACGGGGGTTCGCGCCGACTTGTACCGCGAGGACCAAGTCTGTTTTTCGGGGGAGTAGGCCTTGACAGGGATCTTGTAGAGCGGGTCGCCAAACATGTCGGTAGGCTCGGAATCGGAAGGTTCGGAGACGGTGGGGGTGGGCGGAGGGGAGGAGGCGTGGGTTATACCCTGGGAGGTGGGAGGCTGTAGGGGGACCCCCGATGCGCTGGGCTCTGTGTTTGGTGGTGGCGAAGGCGGCTGGAAGAGCGGTGACTATATATGAACCGGGCGGTTAGAGTGTGCCCACGCATCAGAGATACGGAAGAGAAGTCCGCACGTCAGGTCTATCACCGTCATCTACGCCGCCAGGAGGCAGGGTTTGGGGCACATCATCCGGGTCTCGGGACGACATCGACGGAGGGGCGTCGCTCATCGGCGAACTCTGATCAGCAGATTGGTCCATGCCCGGGCTGGGCTTCTCAACTGAATCGTCTGGGGGACAGGCGAAGATAGTTAGCGTCTGGCCAGGGGTAGGAAACCGAAGCGTAGATCCACACCAGTAGAAGCTGTTGGACGCTGTTCGGTGGATCGTATACGGGTAAAAGGCGGGGCCGGGGTGACGAAAAATACACCCACAAACTTCCTGAGGCGTTTCATCGGCACAGTCGCACCTCGAGGCCGCCTCCAGGTCTCAGCCGTGGGCGCCCGCCACCACTGTGCCACCAACGGTCCCACGCCCCAGGCACGTGCTGCGGCCCGGCGGTCCCGGAGAGATCTGACCGATCCGTCCCGTCTTGACTCGCAAAAAATATGGCGGGAGCGAGCGCGAGTGCTTTGGCATCGAAGAACCATCACAAAGCGTCCTCGCTCGCCTGACTCAGCACTCGCTCTCTGTTCAATCGCGGCGCATATAAGCATCTGTGCGCGTGAACATCAACGTCTCAGGCTCGCCCACCGCTTTCTTCTATCCCGATACCCCACTCCCGCATACCATGGTCACCGAGCGCGTAGAGGACGACCACATTGAAGATTTAGAAGAGGACCAGTTCATCGACCCCAATGATGTCCTCGGCGAGGTGGAGATGGACGGAGACCTGCCGATGGACGAGGACGAGGAGGACGGCGCAGCGGGTGAGCACCCGCCAGACGAGGAGATCGTGTGGGAGGACAACTCCATGCAACACTTTCCCAATCACAATGGATCTGTGTTCGCCATAAGCACACATCCTGCAGCCCCAATCGCCGCATCTGGGGGTGAAGACGACTTGGGTTACATCTGGGACATCACCACTGGAGACGAGCTCGTCAAGCTCACCGGCCACACGGACAGCGTCACTTCGACTGCATTCAGTGCTGACGGAGAGCTCGTTGCGACTGGTGGGATGGACGGCAAGGTGCGCGTGTGGAGGAGAGTAGGAAAGGACAGCTACAAGAGCTGGGAGTTTCTGACGGAGTTGACGGGCCCGGACGAGGTCATGGTGCGTGTTGTGTCTGTGGTGGGCTTTGCGCGGCTGCTGATCACCATCGGCACTCCGCGCAGTGGCTAAAATGGCATCCCAAGGGCACGGTTCTGCTCGCGGGGTCGAACGACACGACCGTTTGGCTATGGCAACGTACGTCATCCGATGACTGATGCTGCGCTCACATGCTGAACGCTTTTGTAGTGCCTTCGGGTAACACTATGCAGGTCTTTGCCGGACACATGGGGCCCGTCGCATGCGGAGACTTCACACCAGACGGAAAGCGCATTATCACCGCGGACGCGGAGGGCACCCTCATTTTCTGGGATCCGCGCTCCCCCACTCCCGTCTTCAAACTCTCCCCCTCGAACGGCCGATTCGCCTTAGACGGAATCACCTCTCTAGCCGTGAACCCCGCGTCGACTCTCGCGGTCGTTGGCGGTGCGAATGGAGGAGTACGCGTCATCAGTCTCAGCAAAGGGGAAATCGTCGGTGCACTCGCAGGTCACCAAGAGGGAGAGAGCGTGGAGGCTGTCCAGTTCGTCGAGCTTGCGGCGCCCGCGCCGTTGTCGGGGGCGGCGCCGTCTGCGGGCGGCGTCGTCGTAACTGGTGCAACGGACGGCAAAGCGTGTGTGTGGGACTTGAGCACTATGCGGCTGCGCGCCACGCTCGAGCATGGGGTGTGTGTTTTGGTGTATCTTTGCGGACGACTTGGATCTGATACGTCTTGCACACAGGATGCGGTCACTTCTTTGCACCGTCTTCCGCCACCGAAGGCCCATCTTATCGTGTCTGCTTCCGCAGACAAGATACTTCGCACATGGGATGCGCGCACGGGGACGCTGGTGCGGGAACACAAGGGCCACAGCGCTCCTGTATTGGGCGCCGCGCTCGGGATGGGCGGCGATGTGGTTGTAAGTGCAGGAGACGAGGGTGTATGCTTAGTGTTCCCCACCGAGTGAATGCCAAGTTTAGTGCACCATGATGTATCGCTACTATTTTATGCAGTGTATTCAGACAGTCCGTACTTGGACAGTATCATTACATAATCTCACTCTGTCTTGTTTGTGTTCATGCATATGTGGTCTTGCTCGAGGTTTCAATCCCATGTCTCACTAGCCCGTTGGGATCGCCGTTTGGCGGAAAGATGCGGGCCGTAGCCGACCGCCACGGGCGCTCACCCGGCCTGCCAACTTCCTGCTCTCTTCCTGCTCCCGCTCTCCTGAGTTCGCTTTCCTGGCAGCTCCTACGCGATCACTTGGCTTCTTGGGCAGTGTCATCGTAATGAATCGCTGGATACTCATACCGCAGGCGAAGGAGGACTAGAACACCGCGAAAGGGTCCGAAGACGTCAACTTAGCAACACGTCGCAGCAATGCCGACCAGCATCCTCCGAGGGGGCATGGATGCCAATTCGGGTCAAGCGTATATCCGACGGGTCCGCTGCTGTTCTTCCGAGCAAAAACGTGATCAGCTCTCGCGTGATCATAGAGCAAGACGGTCGCTTCGCCTTACAGCGCAAAAGCCCCGCTAGACCAAAATGTGGCCACCGCCATTGGAATCGCAGGCGACTCTCATGTCATGCACTCAATCATGGGATCTGACGGTTCGTAGTTTTTGCATAGCCCTGCCAGCAATCTTTAACGACTTGTTGACATCAGTCCATATATGGCTCTCAGGGTTACGCGCCACACGCGAGGTATTCCCGACGGTCTCGAGGTTCGTTAGTCCAGCCCCACCGCTCGCCTATCAGATGCGCTCTCTCGTGGACTGCGGCCAGCCGGCCTTTTTCCGCGTCTTGCACGCCCGTGATCCCCCGCATTACCCCAGACATCATCCCGATCTCTGCGCCGGTGCGGGGCTAACCTAGAAGCGGAATCCCAGCAGGCTTCGCGGTCGCACCTCTGAGCTTGTTTCGAAGGGTCGTAAAGCGGGCGATCGTCCGCGCGTTTGGTATATAGTCGATGCGCCTCCGCGCACCGCGGGAGATGGTCGTCTCCCCCTCTTCCCGTCCCGCCCCGCCGACATCAAGACCCCCGCCCTGCCGTCTGCCCCTCTTTGACCCGCGAGGATGACTGCATCTGACGATCCACCGGCATGGACTGTCGTCGACTTCATCCACCGGGGGCCATGGTGGAAGAACAGCAGTGCGTGCGCCACCTTCTAAATCATATACCTGGCGTTGAATTTGCTGCCCCGTCGCTTTGCTGCGCCTGCAAGGCATCCGCACCCTCAACCTTCTTCTTATCATCCCTCTCCTCACCGCCTCGATAAACGGGTTGGACTCATCTTTAGTGAACGGTACGTCTGCATATGCCAGGGTGACGGTCGCGTGCTCACGCAGCAAGGAAAGGTCTCCAAATATTGCCCGCATGGACTGATTACTTCAACCATCCCAACGGCAAGACACTGGGTACGTCCCGCGGCATCCCACGACGCAGAGTCCGAATCTCCGCAATCCTAACCCTCTGTCCACAGGACTCATTAGTGCGGCGCAGGTTATTGGCTCTATTCTCGTGAGTACGCGCAGTACCTCCGCGAGGTACTCCGTGTGACGTACGGCCTGAATGTAATGGCGTCACCAGGGCCTCCCGTTCACACCTTTCTCGGCGGATATCTTCGGACGGAGACCAACACTGTTCATAGGAGCCGTGATCATGCTCCTGGGCGTTGCTCTCCAAAGCGCGGCGTTCAGGATCGAGATGTTCATAGGCGCTCGGGTTCTAAGTGCGTTCCATTCCGCCCTCTATCTCCCGGTTCCTGAACCTCATGACCTGTCGTCGTCTGCACAGTCGGCTTCGGACTGACGTTCGCGCTCAACGCCGCGCCGCTGCTCATCACTGAACTCGCCTACCCCACCCAGGTGCGCTTCATCCCCGCGCCCGCCTCTGGCAGAGCCGCGATTGACGCGCACGAACACAGCGGGGCAAGCTCACCTCGATGTACAACGCTTCCTGGTACTTCGGCAGCATCGTCTGTGAGCGGCACCCCCAGCCCGTCAGCTGACCGCGCCAACTCACCGCCGCTTCCCATGCGCAGCCGCCTGGACGTGCTTCGGCGCGTACGAGGGCGCGGGCACGTCCCCGTGGTCGTGGCGCGTCCCGACGCTCGTCCAGGCCCTCGGCCCGGTCCTGCAGGTGTTCGTCGTCTGGTGCGTCGCCCACCCGTTCCCCGGTGCCCCTCGCGCTCACGGTGGCCGGCAGGATGGTGCCGGAATCCCCGCGCTTCCTCGTCGCGCGCGGACGGGAGAGCAAGGCGGCGGCGGTCCTCGCGCGCTACCACTCGCTCACCGGCGACGAGCGCGACCCGCTCATCCAGTTCGAAATGGCGCAGATCCGGCACGCGCTCAAGGTCGAGAAGGACGCGGCGCACAGCACGAGCTTCACCACGCTCTTCGCCACCCCGGGCAACCGGAAGCGGATGATGATCGTCGTCGCGCTCGCGGTGTTCTCGCAGTGGAGGTGCGTGGGCGAATGTTGGCGGTCTGATGGAGCTGTGCTAAGGAGGGGTCGTGCGCTTTTAGCGGCAACGGGCTAGTGTCGTATTACATCAACTTGGTGCTCGAAGGTGTGGGCATCACCGACGCGGGCACCAAGGCGGCGATCAACGGAGGGCTCCAGGTGAGTGCAACCTAATATGCGAAGTCTCTCAACTAACTGTGTCTACTCAAAAAGGTGTGGAATCTGATGGCTGCAATGTCAGGCGCCTTGTTGGTAGACAAACTTGGCCGAAGAACACTCTTTATCATCTCAAATGTTGGCATGTTGATTGGTACGCTCACTTTATCCCTGGTATCGACACATTCGTTCATGAACGGCGCAGATTTCGGATGTTGGACGCTCACCACCGCTCTTTTCAACTCTTTGGAGATCAAGGCTGCCGCCAAAGGTATGTAACGGGCTGAGACTTCGGTTCCATGATACTCATCTTATGCGCTCCTACAGCTACCATTCCTTTCATCTTTATCTTCTACTTCTTCTACGACATCGCCTACACACCTATGCTTGTTGCATATACCCTTGAGATCTTGCCATTCAGTATCCGCGCAAAAGGCTTTGCCGTCATGGTGAGTAAGTACCACGCTCGTGGTGTTT
Source organism: Epithele typhae (assembly GCF_022376455.1). Taxonomy (NCBI): domain Eukaryota; kingdom Fungi; phylum Basidiomycota; class Agaricomycetes; order Polyporales; family Epitheliaceae; genus Epithele; species Epithele typhae. Next base: position 1,596,212 of record NW_025954193.1, on the reverse strand, counting down.
AAATTGACCAACCCTCCGTAGAACCTCGTTGTCTCTCTCACCCTCGCCTTCAACCAATTTGTTAACCCATGGGCGCTCGACGCGCTCGGATGGTACTACGTGAGTGCTCGCCCTCATGCTTCGTCCCTTCCCGTGCGTTGACCTCGCGGCTCCCTCCAGTACCTCGTCTACTGCGGCTGGCTCATCGTCGAGCTCGTCTTCATCGTCTGCTACATCATCGAAACAAAAGGTGCGCGCCCCCTCCCCCTTTGTCCCTTCACATGCACTGACCTCTCCCTCCTCCCCTCCTCAGGCCGCACGCTCGAAGAGACCGCCGCGCTCTTCGACGGCGAGCAGCAGCCGCACGAGCTCATGCAGACCGGTGGGGAGGCCGCGCACCTCTCGCGCGCCGCCGCCGCCGCCTCGCGCGGGCCCGGGATCTGGATCGAGCAAGAGAAGACGTCCGCGACGGACCCACACGACCTGCACGCCGCGTCCGCGCCCGCGGCGGGGCGGCGGCGCCTCGCGAGCATCAGCGTGAGCCGGTACTCCGCGGGCGGCGCGGACGAGGAGCCGCACACGCCGACGGTGTACGGGTACGGGTACGGGGACGTCGACGCGGGCGAGCTCGGGGACGCGGGCTCGCGGTCGGAGCACTCGCGGAGCAGGATCTGCGAGGCGATATGATGGATGCGCCGTGCGCTGGGCGGCGCCCACGCGTGGTGTGGCCCTGCTTGTTTTTATTGTTCGGTCTCGTAGTGTAGTGCTCCCCACCCACAGTCCTTAGCCGGTGTTATTTCTCCCTGTTGTCATCGCCCTCTGTCCGTCGATATTCGTAGCCTCCATTAGGATGTATCATTAGAAAACGTCTGGTATATGATCAGCACATCTACGCGCTCTCCGGCTCCTCCGGCAAGTCCTCTTCCCTGACCCACACCCGCAACCCGCCATGAGGACAGGTGAACGCGCCCCAGCCGTCGCCGTCGACCCGCACCATCTCGTCGTGCGAGGAGACAGGTGCATACGCTCGATACGTCGCGCCGGCGTTCGCCTGCTCTCGCCAGAGTCAGCTCTCGTCCACTCCAAACCTGCCGCCCACAAACCACTCACCGAGCCCACAGACACGCGTATCGTGTGCTTCTGCTCCCCTTCCGCTGCGGCCCTGTCCACAACGACGACGACGCACGCTGTGAGCGCGACGCTTCTCGTCACCAAGGAGCGAGCACACGTACCCGCTAGTCGCTCCTGCCGCTTCTGGCACCGCGGGCGCGTCGGCGTTGCTGATGAGCACGACGCAGCCCGGCCTGGCGCGCTTCCCCTGCCCGTCCGCGGGCGCGGGCGCGCCCGCGCGGACGAAGCCGACGCAGTTGCGCTCCGCGCGCAGGCAGTCGGTGCGCGCGCCGTAGGCGAAGAGCCGGCGCGCGGCGATGAGGCGCTTGACGCCTGCGGCGGTGTCCGGGTCGTAGCACTCGGGCTCCTTGTTCGGGTAGAGGTCGCCGTAGAAGACGCAGCTGTGCGTTTAGAAATGGAGTATACGGCCGTCGGCGGTCGCGGAGACGTGTCGGCACAGAAGGGTGGGTGGTTGCGTGCGGGCCGGTGGTGGTGGGAAGCGAGGTGGTCGCGTGGGCAGTTTGGGGAATAGAGGTGTGAGAGAGGCGGGTGCGGGACCGGAGAGGGTACTCACGGCTGGCCGGAGCCGTAGAGAAGAATGACTGCGTACGCCTGGAGCTTGAAATTGGGTCCGACCTGGGAAGCGTCAGATGATCCGGGGGGCTTTGGAGTGGATGCATGCCCCGGGGGAACCACGCACCCAGCTTTCCAGCGTTTGTCCGACTTGCTGCGGGGCAATTGAGTGTGAGCAGAGCATTCGGCGAAGCAGTGGAAGGAGTCGGAATTTACCGTGCTAGAATCACATGTGGTCAGCAGAGGGTAAACAGGTAAAGAGAGCGGCTTACTCGTGGTTGTCGACAAAGGTCACGGCGTCGTCTGGACGGAACTGGAGGACGCTGCCGTCAAGGAGGCGCCTTAGGTCGTACGCAGAGCCGGCCTTGCTGGCGTTGTGGAAGTTGTAGTGCAGCGGGACGTCGAAGAACGTGACCTGCACGCCCATCAGTGGGTTGCGGACGGGGGGATGACATCGTCATCGCTCACCAGCCCTTCGAAGACGCGGATGTACGGCTTGATCAACTCGAGGCTGCTCTCTGTCAGCGCAAATCAAGGGGACTCGTCGGACACTCACTCGCTTGACCAATATTCCGCGACTGAGAATAGGTCGTCGCGCCCGAGAGTTTGCCGGACATGCTTGATCTGCGGGGGGTCAGCACGGAAAGCGGACACAGGAATGACGTACAAAGCTAAGCAAGAATCGCCTGTCCATATGCTTTATGGCATCAAACCGGAAGCCTGCACCGCCAGTAGTCTGTCGCGTTCATCAGTTGAGTCGCTATCCCTCCGCTGCTTCTGTGGCCGATTACCTTGAGAACCCAGCTGCCCCACTCGAGAAGATCTTGACGTACGTCAGGATGCCTGTGGTCTATCTAAAATACTCGTGGTCAGTGTTACGTCGCCATTACCGACAGAGACGGCTTACGTCTATGCCTAGGAGATAGTCGTAGTTGCCGTTCTCGGAGTCAACCCATTTGGACCATCCCTTGTGTTTGTCGCTTGTGATACGGTAAACACCCTTCGTGCGTGTCCTGTGGTCCCAGTCGAGTCCCGTAAAATGCTCGTGCGTCCACTTCATGCTGCTGTACTGCGACTGTGTCAGGCGTACGAGAGTTGCATCGTGAGAAACTGCCCACCTTCTCTGCTCTACCGTCGAAGTCGAACGCGGTCCAGCCCTAGTATTAAATTAGCATGTGAATGCGATTCGTAGCAGCACGCGCGACTCGCCTCTATCTCCTTGGGCGGACCCAGGTCTACGAGGCGATTGTCAGGGTCAACCATGGTGGCCATGAACTTCTCCGGTCTATCCGCGCCAAGCTTGTGCTATGCAGGTGGAGAAGTCAGTACGTTTGTGCGTTTGTTCGTGTGATGGCTTACGTTGAGCACAGCGTCTACAAGGACATCGATCCCGTGAGCGCGCGCGGCAGCAACTGCGCGGACGAGTTCCTCCTTGGTGCCCCACCTGGTCGGGATTGTACTCTTCTGGTAGAACTCGCCGAGATCCCACTGAGATGTGCATGAGCACCTCAAGGGGTCATAATGGTCGAAAGAAGACTGCGCACCAGATCGTACGCGTCATAGCCCTGTCCTTGCTGTGATATTCCGTGAGCAACCCGCGTTGAGATGAAGAGCGTGACATGCCTTCCTCATCGCCTTGTTTGGAGGGGGCAGCCAGACCTGGGTGATGCCCATGGCCGCAAGAGTAGGCACTTCGGTCTCGAAATGCCTCCACCAGCTCATCTCTGGGTGGGTAGCCTCCCATGTAAAGAACTGCATCTGCTCAGACCGAACGTGTGTCAGCCCCGTGCGTCGTCATGCCGCCCACTCCCAAGTGCGCACCATCAGTGCATTGTCGCCATCGTCGCCCGCAGGCTTAAGACGCATGGTCGGTATCGCCGGAGGAGGGTATCGCCAGAAGGTGAGGAGCTCCCAGAGACGGACGAGGAAATCGGGAACTTGGCTGTCGACGGGCATGATGGGGCCGACGGGAGGGCGCCGTGGGCCGCTCGCGCTAAGTCGGGACGAGGTGACGATCCGTAGAAGCTCCAACCGGGATCTGTGCCTGTGCCAGCTCGTCGAGGGGGGTCGCCACCACCGCTGCGTTGCACTTGGCGACTCCTTCGTGTCGCGCGTAGGCGGAGCTGCTCCGGTCCGGTCATGTGCCGTCTCTTGCCGTGGCATCGGAGACCAAACTTTTCACACTCCGCGAACCCATATACTCTACGCGCCGTGGCAGTTTTTCTTCATCTATGGCCACCACGCTCCTCTGCCGTCCATGTCTGCGTTCCGCACGACGCTGGGCGGTGGTCCGGGGGCGCTCTTGAAGCTTTGTGGTAGGTTTCGACTGAAATGGCCTTCTTAATCACTCCGTTCACTTTGCATCCACGTCGAATGGAGTTTCATGCCTGGGCGACATCACCTCATGTATGTAGTACTGCCGATACCCTCTCGTAATGAAATCGCTGGCGAGAGTCAGGAGCACAAGAAGCGTGATGTCTATTATTGCCCTCGATGAACATGCTCTGTTGTGTTCCATCTGAACCACGACGTGTGGGTGGCACTGGGTGCACGTTGTGGTTGTGGCGGACTGGGGATGGTGTGCGAGATGGTGGAGCGGCCGGAGAAGATGAACGGGAAGCTTGAGGCCTCAAGGAGATAGAGGTGTCGCCCGAGGACGAGGAGGCGGCGGACGAGCCTGAGGAGTTTTGTGTGGGCGGGCCGCACGGGGACCTGGTCTGGCCAGCAGGCGGCAAACGGGCTTCGAGATTCGTCGTTGAAAATTTTGTCGAGCCCGCCTGCCACTTCACGCAAAATTACTAACTTTCTCTTAGAGATTGGTAGGTACAGAACCGGCTACATCTCCTAATCGTACAGATAGTGTACATTTCCTTCGATCTCATTTGCAGTCCCGTATCCGTGATCCAGGTAACACTATGTGTGCGGCATGGCGCAAAGAGCTAAGCATGTGGTAATGTGGGGGTTAGCAGGCAGGACGAACGAACGAACACAAACAACTGTGACACGTATGTACAGGGGATCCAGCGATACCGATATCATAGTGACAGCAATCTGAAGTCAAGAGCAGCGAGCGCACAGCACATGGACACACCATAAGAATACGCGTAACAGATCGTCGTCGGCATCTACTCAGAAGTTGGGAAGGGAGATCGTCCGGACCCTGACGCCCCCGGGCCTGGCGTTCGCGGCGGGGCGGTCCGTCTTCTTCGCCCTCAAGGGGTATTTGCGCGTGTCCGGTATACTCCGGCCGATGTCGGGCAGCCAATCGTCCACTCGGTCCGCGCCTGGGCTGCGACCAGAGTGGACGGCCGCGAGTCACCCACGCTCTATCACGTCCATCGCGGAGTCGAGGAAGACCTTCGGGAGGAGCAGCGTCCTGTTGTCGAAGGGATCCGCCTCCGCGCTGTTCTCCGCGTACAGGCTGTTCCTGGCGTCCCTCCGGGTGACACAGCGCAGCCCGAGCTCGGTCGTGCACAACACGTGTCCAACGTCGGGCGTCGCAGCTCCCCCGTGGCCGAGGTGGTGGTTGCTGGAGAACCCGACGTCCGCGATGACGGAGCCGTGGTCCTCGTCGTGCTCGCCTTCGCGCATCTTGTTGAGCATGCGTCCAGGCTCGAACGTCTGGCCGGCGTCGATGAGGAAGACTTCGAAGGTAGTGGACAAGATTTCTTCACGTGTGACGCGTGCGAGCTTGTACACCGCCTCTGCGATCCGGCGGAGCTGGGGCTGAAGCGCGGCGGAGGTGGTGATGGAGGCGCCGCTTGAGCCGCATATACTGAAGACAGCATTCGACCAGCGTTGCATCGTAGTGACTAGTTCTGAGATGGCATAGTCTTCCAGGCCCGGATACAGTGTACGGATCGCACGGTGGGTGAGGGCGCGCCAGCGCGAAGACGTTGCTTGCGGCTCTAGATCAAGAGAGGTGGCTCAATAAGGGGCAGCAGGGAGACGAAGCAAGACGACGCACCTGATGATTGCATGTGAGTTAGTACACGGGAGAGGAGAGCGTCCAGCTTGGAAGGGAAACCGATACAGAATAATGTTAGAGACCGAGCGCAGCAGGTCACGATGCTGGCTTGGAGAGCGAGTTGAACCAAAACGGGGTCTTGGGTATGATCGCGGAGGGCGAGGATGCGAGAAAATGCAGGGCCGAGCCAAGGGGTTGTGTTCTCTTGTTCGGAAGACATCGCCAAAGGAGCCTTACCGGCCGATCTTCTGACAAACGAACACGAGTCGGTCACGGCAGCGGCGAATTGGTTGATCTCGGCGTTGAGGTCGTCCACAGCCTGAATGATTTGCGCACCCGACCAGTTGTCCGTCTTTGTGAGGAAGACGTCCATGCTCCTCGCCCTCGCAAAATGCTCCGCCTCCACAGTCATCGATGAAACCAAGGGGATGGGGGGCAGGTCGTCCGACCGTCTTGACCTGCGCTTGCTCCTGCTCCGGTCGCGAGTTCTGTGGTGGCGGTCGCGATCGTCCGTAGTAGTCACGTACGATGACCTGTCCCTGCTCGTACTCCTGCTCTTCAAGCGGGCCTCCTCCCGCTCTGCAACGAGGTGATCGCGCTCGGCACGAAGAGCGTCAATCTCCCGGTCCTTCATCCGAAGGGTGTCCTGCATGTCGCGGAGAGTGCGCTCGAGCGCCTTGTAGCGCTCCGCGAGCTTCAGCATCTCCGCGTGGACATGTGTCCGAGCAGCCTCGCGTTGAGCCAGCACGGTATCGAGTGTGTGGGCGAGAGTGGAAGTGGTGGAGGGAGGGGTGCGAGCCGAAGGTGGCGGCGGCGCGGGAGGTTGGAGGCCCTGGCGGGAGGCGGAGTTGCGGCCGCGACGTTCGGCGGTGGCCAGCTTCAGGCGGAGGGCACTGCACTCGCGAGTAAGCTTGACGATGGGATCCGCAGGCGGGCCAAGCTCTGCAGGGTCTATGCGGATGCGAGGGCGGGTGGGATTGGCGATGTAGTCGTCCCGGAGGGAGTAGAACTCAACGGTGGTGTCTGAACGGGACTGGAGACGAATCATCGGGAGTAAGTGAGTGGAGGATGGGCCAGAAGCCGGGGAACTGGGACTTACGGGCGGGGCGCACGGTGAGAGGCTGGCTATATGCACAAGGATCGTGGTAGGCAGCAAACACGTTGGGTCGCGGCGGCCCCAGTTCGGACACGGAGTCACGGAGTCACGGATGCGTGCCGCGAGCGCCTCTCTGCTTCCCCGCATTCAATGATTCCGCAACCGTCTTCCTCTGCAGCTCAAGCCATGCGTATGCTCATGGCGGATGTGCTCTACCCTGCGGCCTTTGGTGCGGCACTTGCAGTCCTCAGGAACAAAGCAGGACCGATAGCTTGACGTCCAAGTCAACTTACATCACTTCGCGCAGTGCGTCCCATGAGGCAATTTGAGAGACGCACCAAACAGCGTCTTCTGAAGCAACGAGGAAGCTCTTACTCTGCCAGAAACCTGCACAGATTCGAACCAAGCGTATCCTATTCGTCCTAGATGTGCTGCGGCATAAGGAGTCGCCGAGTCCCGACTCGTGCTTCTTCGGAGGGCTCATCCCTGGCGGTTCTGCAGATAACAATAAAAGCGACGCGTCTTTTTAATTATCGCGAGAGTGCTGAAGCGGTGCTTGAAGCTTTGAAAAGGCGGTTGCGCAGGGTCACACTTACACCCGCCCACACTTCGTGGCCACCACCTCCCGTTTTCCATCCATACATCTACTGCAGTGCCCCTGGCATGTGGCTGGGCATCGTAGGGTGAATCATCGACATCGGACATCGATTGTCCTATTGGTGAGACAGGCTTGGGAACGTGCAAACCGAGGACGCGTGCTGCAGCACATGGAAAGACTGGGCACTAATTCTGCGTTCTCGAACCCGCGGCAGTGCTGCGGCAGCCATTCCGCAGGGCTTTCTTCGGAATCCGGATACGAGGACAGGTCCACTTCTCAATCCCCTGCTCAGCCTTCAGAATCGTGTGGAGCCCTGACGACCACAGAAAGCTCTCTTCTCACCTGGCGTGCGTGTTACGTGAACGTCCACCGGGATTCTTGCCGACCGCATGCACGCCCACAGTACAGGCTGGGCGAGCGCAGACCTACGCGAGATTGTCCCGATGACTCACAGCAGAGCGATCTTCATCTCCTGACGGAGCAGGGTACCCGTCTGAGCAGGTGGACGAGCCACAGTGACAAGGGCCGGAGTCGACGATGCATGCCACGAACAGCGTGTTGCTTATGTAAGGAGTATCGCACCATTGTCCGGGCACCTCCTGCCACTTTGGGATGCCGTATGCACGTTGCGGACGAAGATTCAGAACATGTGCTGCTTCTCCTCCCCTCCTCCGCAGGAGCGGCCATATAAGCTCCCACACGTCCCCGAGCCACCCTCTCTTTTATCTCCCCGCTTATATCCCTAATCCCTCACTGGCACGACCCCCCACGACCCCATGAAGTCGGCCACTGGCACCCGGAAGCCGTACATCGGCAACACTCGCTCCCTCGTTATCGCCCTCGACGTCGGCACGACATTCAGCGGTGTCTCGTATGCCATCCTCGAGCCTGGCGATGTTCCCAAGATCCACGGTGTAACCCGGTGAGCGCTCTTCACTCTCCCGGCCTTCACGCTCGTGGCTGAACACAATCAAGGTTCCCCGGTCAAGAACATGTCGCAGGCAACTCCAAGATTCCTTCTATAATGTATTATGACTCTAATGGCGAGATGCGAGCGGCCGGCGCGGAGGCGGAGGGTGCCTCGGCCATCGCACAGGCCGAGGACGAAGGCTGGAGCAAGGCCGAACTGTACGTCCCACTATCTGCACGCCGACGCGCTCACCAACGCTCGCGAAAGTTTTAAGCTCCGGCTGCGGCCCAAGACGATGAAGCTGAAGATGAACGGCATGCGCCTAGCACCTCTGCCCCATGGGAAGACCGCCGTCGATGTCTTCGGCGACTTCTTGTCCTATCTCTTCCGGTGTACGCGTTCCTTCATCATCGACACCCACGCGAACGGCGCCGGCCTCTGGCGTGCTGTTGAACCCGACATCCAGCTCGTCCTTTCTCACCCCAACGGCTGGGAGGGCGCGCAACAAGCGAAGATGCGCCGCGCCGCGGTCTACGGAGGACTCATCACCGACACGGATGAGGGTCGTGCGCGGATACGTTTCGTGACGGAGGGCGAGGCGAGTTTGCACGCCTGTGTACTCAATGGGCTCGCCGCGGACGTACTGTCGGTGAGCTCGATCACGATCGCTGCGGTGACGTTGTCGCTAACGTCGCGTTAGAACTCGTCCGGTCACGGGTTTATCGTCGCCGACGCTGGTGGAGGAACACTCGACATCAGCTCGTATGCTATCCGCGCAACTGCACCCCTTGTCATCGAGGAGATTGCCCCTCCAGACTGTGAGCGTTTGCGTTCATGGGCCCAGCAGTGTTCTAACCGACTATCCAGGTGTATTCGCTGGCTCCGTGTTTGTCAGTCGACGAGCGCGTGCGTTCTTTGAAGGTGAGCTCGTTATATGCGTGCTTGGAAGGACCCTCGTTGACTTGCCCTGCAGAAAAACTTCGGAACTCGAAGTACGGGACACCCGACTCTCTGGAGCACATCACCAAGCGATTCGACGAGACCACCAAACGCCTCTTCCGCGAGCAGAACACGCTACAATTCGTCCCTTTCGGCTCTCCTCTCGACAAGGATTTGAGCGCGGGCATTCGTAGCGGGCAGCTCAAGTTGACCGGGTGCGTACTTCGTCTTGCGCAGCTCAGGTACATATTAAAGCTTCGCCCCATGATAGTGCCGAGGTCGCCGCACTCTTCGAGCCTTCAATCGAGTCGGCGGTACTGTCGATAAAGTCTCAGATCGAAGCGTCGGGTGGAGCCGTCAAGTCTGTGTGGCTCGTGGGTGGTTTCGCCGCGAGCCCCTGGCTTTTCGCGCAGCTGCAAGAGCGTCTAACCCCTCAGCAAGTCACTGTGAGCCGACCTGACACTCAAACGTAGGTACTGCAACCAAATCTTTTGGCGCATACGTTGACCCAAAACGTAGGTCGAAAGCAGTCGCCGACGGGGCAATCGGCTTCTACTGTGATCATCATGTCAATGCCCGGATCTCGAAGTTCGTGTACGGTGTCGAGTTCTTGCGGGAGTACGACTCGAAAGACGAAGAGCATGTCTCTCGCAAGCACCGTCTCTTCGAAATGCCCTCCGGCCCGCGCTTGCTCCCCGACGCCTTCGATTGCATCCTCGCTCGTGGGGTCAAGGTTAAGGAGTCCAACGTCTTCAGCCGCAAGTACTGCACGGAGGTCACCAGTCTCAACACACTCTCCGTCTTCGAAGTCGAGATTTGGTGCTACCGTGGCAACGACGACATCCCCAAATGGATCCATCGGTCCTCCGACGACTTCTCCACGCTGTGCTACGTCCGCGCAGACCTGTCCCCGTTGTCGGGAAGTGCGCAGGCGAAGCAGAGCCGTAGCGGGAAGCAGTACTGGACGATTGTGTTCAGCATCGAGATCCACTTCGGTCTAACAGAGTTCAAGGCACGCATCAAGTGGGTCGACAACGGCAAGACGAAGTAGTAAGTGCAAGTTGGTCCTTACTCACAGTTTACGCTAATCGGCTTTTGCAGTGGTCCTGCCTCTATCGTGTACAATGAGGGTGGCCACCGTGCAGAAGAGGACGAGCCCGACAGCTCTCCGGAAGACAACGCCTCTGTTCTCTCCACGCCATCGGACCGTGTTGGACCGTCGCGCTCCGTCTCTCAGCCGCAGACACGCGACAACAGCAGGCGCCCCTCTGCCTACGCCTCCCCCCGAGTTGCGCCCCCACCTCTCGAGTCCCCCGTCGCTTCTCGTGGCTTGGAAGCGGAGCGTTCACGGACGGGCTCTGCTTCGTCGTCGAGTCACTCAAAGTCCCGTTCGCGCGACCTCCAGATGTCCGGTGGACCGACACCCCGTTCAGGCCCGCCTGTTCCCGAGCCCATGCGCTCCGGAGACCGCTCCGTCAACATCTCTGGCCGCTCCGCCGAGTCTGGTCGTAGCGGCACCACACATCTCGGGGAGCAGCTTAACGCTATCTGGGGATCAGCGCCCAGCGTGTCGTCCCCGCTCGCGGAGCAGCCGCCTTTCAATGCGTTCTCGGCTCATCCGTCCCACGCACCGTCGCAATCCTACTCGCACGCGCCGTCGCACCGCGAGACGAAGCCCCACACACCCAAGATGCCATCTCCGCCTCAGCAACTATCCGTCCCGCAGACACCGGGGATCTATGGAATTCCCCCAACGGCTTCGAGCATGCAGACTCCCATCATCACTCCTCCACCTCTTGCCCCTCATGAGCCGCCGGTGCCCCGTCCGCCATCAGTTGTCTCGTATGCGACGGTGACTCCGTCGGGGCCTCCCGCTCCTCTCCCCGCCCTCGTCGAGTCCGCTCCGGAGCCAGAACTGGAGCCAGAGCCAGAACCGGCCCCGGTTCCTGTGACGCCCTCTCGTGCGGCGTCGACGGCCTCCAAGATCCCTACAGCTTCCAAGCCCCCAACGCCAGCCCGGGGCTCCAAGGCCGCGACTCCCGCCTGGGGCTCTAAGGCTGCTTCAAAGGTTGGCACCGCCGCAGGGTCCAAGCTCCCGACGCCTGCGACGTCCAAAGCCGCCACCCCGAAGGGACGTTCGAAGGCTGCGACTCCGCGCGCCATGACGCCTCCACTCGAGCCCGAGGAGGCTCCCGTCGAAGAGCCCCCGGCCGCGGTGTTCGAACACGAGCACGCGGCCCCGCCGCCGCCTGCTTCCGCTCTCTTCGGCGACTTCGGTGCTGTAAGTACATTCTCATTGTGAGATGCCTTTGAAGACTAACACTCTTCTCGCGCCCTCCGCAGGGCGGTCCTCCTGGCGGCTTCAACGAAGACCCCATGCCGGGCGAGTTGCCTGCCTTCGGCGAAACCCCTGCAGCCCCCGTCGGCGCCATGTCACCCATGGCAGACCTTTGGCAAACCCCCGTCCTCGAGACCGAGAACGCGGCCCAAACAAGTCAGGGTCTCTTTTCCGACTTCCTCTCCGGGCCGACGTGGCAGAACCCCGCGGCTGCGAACAGCACGGCCAGCTTCGGGTTCAGCAACGCGGCCGCGCCCCCTGCCGCGGCCCCCACGCCCTCTCCGGGGGCTCCCGCTGCGCCCGCACAAAACGGGACGGGTGGCAGCCGCTGGGGCAGACTCGGTTGGGGTGGTTGGAGCGGAGGCGGAGGCGGCAACGACGCCGCAGGCGAGGAGGAGCAGCGCAGGCAGGAAGAGGAACAGCGCAGGCAAGAGGAGGAACAGCGCAGGCAGGAGGAGCAGCAGCACAGGCAGGAGGAGGCCGCGGAGCAGGACCGCCAGCGCATCATAGCCGAGGAAGCTGAGAAGAAGCGCCAGGACGACGAGGCCGCCGCTGCTACCGCTGCCGCCGCCCATCAGGCCGCCGAGCTGGTCGAGGAGGATGACGCTTGGGGAGTGTCAGCGAGGAAGAAAGGGCCAGCGAAGAAGTTGACGAAGAAGCAGCAACGCGAGGAGGACGCGCGCAAGGCTCAAGAGGAGGCGGACCGCGCTGCCCAAGAGGTGGTCGACGCTGACCACGCCGCTGCGCAGGCAGGCCTCGCGGACGCTGCGGCGCCGGCCGATTGGGCCAACGGCGAGGTTGCGGACGCGAACGCGCATGCTGCGAATGCTTTGTTCGGCGGCGGCTTCAGCTTCGGCGGCGGTTTCGATGGCGGCCCGCTCGGTGGTGGTACAACGCAACATCAGTTCGGTGAGGGCGAAGCGTATGGGACCGATGCCGAGGACAAATTTGAGGAAGCCAGGGACCAGCAGACTGACAATGAGGAGGGCAAGAACGCGAACGAGGATCCGGACGCGGCCGATGCTGTGAAGAAGGCGGCTGAGGTGTCGATGGAGGAGGAGTGGGGTCTTCCGGTCAAGACCAAGAAGAAGAAGGGCACTGCCGCTTCCGCCGCCATGTCGGGTGCTGCGTCTGAGGCCGACACCGGTGCTGGCGGCAAGGGCAAGAAGGGCGGCAAGAAGGGCGGCAAGAAGTAAACCCGCAGGCGGACACGCATTCGGTTAGTGATATGTTCTGTGTCTTGTTGTACGACGATGGGGCCGTCGAGCGCGCGATCTACGATCTTCTACGATTAGTTGCTGTATCTCTTGGGAGGCCGGATCTTTCTTGCATTTTGTATACCTAGAATGTATGCTTTCGTTGGTGCTGTGCTATCGTTATGCGCTCATGTCATAGATATCAGGTTGATTCTGTGGTTGCTGCTAGATGCACTGTCTTGAATGCATTCTGTGTACCATGTTCTGCTTGATTCCCTTGTGCCGCGCACAATCCTGGAATATTTGCATGCACCCAGTCTACCGCAGCGCTTGTGGGCGTATAAGTCACATGACTTCGACGCGTTGAGTGACCCGACTGGCGCCTTTCCTCCTTGCATCTCATCCTCATGTACTCGTGAGTGCATAATCCTGCGTCCCCTTTGTCCCCCGCCCCTCTATCTTCCGGCGGCACCCTCTCTCTTGGTTTACACCTGTGCACGGGCCCCACCTCACAATCCTCCTTTTTGCAACTCTCACCTGCCTGCCACCATGTTAGGCGTCTTCCGCTCCTCCTCCAACGCCGACCCAAACGAGGCCATGGTCGCCTCGCAGCAGAAGCACATCACAGAGCTCGTCGCCAAAACCAAGACGCTCGAGCACACGATCGAACGCCTGCGCGGCGAAGTGACTGCGGCGGAGACGCGCGGGGCCACCGCCGCCGCCGCCGCGCGGGACCGCTGGGCGGCGGAGCGCGACGAGTGGCGCGCGGGCTGCGAGGAGCTCCAGGCGGCGCACCGCGTCGCGCACCTGCGCACCGCCGGGCTGCTCGACCGCGAGCGCGCGGCGGGGCTCGCGGCGCGGGGGGTGCTCCGGCGGGAGAGGGAGGCGCGGCTGCTGCGCGACTACAAGCTCGTGATGTTCCAGGCGAAGGAGCTCGAGCTCGAGGGCAGGATCGCGGCGCTCCAGCGGGAGCGGGCGAGGGAGGTGGAGGAGCGGGCGGCGGAGGAGGAGGAGAGGAGGGAGGCGGCGAGCGAGACGGCGGCGGTGTTGGAGGCGCGGTGTCAGGAGCTGGCGGCGAGGCTGAAGGAAGGGGCGGCCGCGCAGGTGAGGACGGTGAAAGAGAAAGAGCAAGCAGAGGTGAGTGGCTCTGTCGCCGGGGCGAGTGACTGCATCTGAGGTGGTTGGACGATCTAGGATGCACTCGCTGTTTTGCGTGCGGAGCATGCGACGCTGACGACGGCGTCGGACCGGACGACGCAAAGCCTGGAAAGGGCGTCGTTGCAGCTCGAGGCTCTGAAGACCACCAATGCCGATCTAGAGAAGAAGTACATCGAATCGGAGGCCAAGGTCACCGGTCTTAACCGCCAGATCCAGCAGTGGGTGAACCTCGAGAACCGCGAGAACTCCGAGGTCGAAGCGCTGCGCAAGAGTCGTATGGAGCTGGAGCTGAAGACGCGGCAGCTGGAGGGAGACAAGACGGAGGCTGAGAAGCAGCTGGCAAGCGAGACGGCCAGAGCAGACAAGGGACAGCGCAAGATCGAGAAGTATAAAGAAGCTTGGGATGCGCATGTGGTAAGTTCATGTTACACTTTCTGCGTCGTTACTAATACTAATTGGCAACTTCAGGCTGAGACCGAGCAGGCTCAGAGCGACGCTGATAAAGCGACCAACGATCTCCGGGAGATAGAGGAGGCTAACAAGAAACTCAAATCGCAACTAAAGGTACTCAAGGAACGCATAGAGGGGCTTGAGGAACGAGCCGGCAATGTCCACGAGGCCTCGGGCTCTAAACCACGAAAGCAGGTACGTATACATCTGTTTACCTTATTCAATCGGAGTACAAATTGCGTCGACAGACAAAGAGCCCGTCAAAGCGTGCGCCTCCAGTATCTGACGAAGAGGAGGAGGAGTCCGCATTAGCTCCGAAGAAACGATCCAAGGTCAAGGCCGCACCCCCGCCCACCGAAGAGGACGATGACGACGACGACATTCAAGTAATCCAGCCGCCGCCGAAGTCGAAGAGCAAAGACAAGGGGGCTGCGAGAACAAAAGACAAGGCGCGGGCACAGCAGTCTGACGACGATGTCGAGGAAGTGGCTCTAAAGCCAAAACCGAAGCCGAAGACGGCCAAAGACAAAGACAAGAGCAACGGGAAGGAGGACGGGAAGGAGAAGAAGGCGCGCAAGAAGTCCACCACCGTTGACGACGCCAATGACAGCGACGTGCAGGTCATCGAGTCGAGTTCGATGGCTACTGGCAAGGGGGCCAAGAAGGGCAAGACCAAGGCGGATTCAGTCTCGGCCTCGGACGCACCTGCGACCAAAAGAGGCGGGAAGAAGCCAGCTGCCGTTGATGACGATGAAGAGCGCCCCCTGCCGAAGAAGCGGGGACGACCACCCAAGGCTAAGGGGAAGCAGGCAGTGTCCGAGGACGAGGACGATGGTTCGACGGCGCCGAAGAAGAAACGGAAGCTTAACCTCTTCTCGACCTCACAAGCAACTACCTTCCAGTGGAACGGCACTCTCAACGTGAGCAATTCATGACGATGGCTCGTCGTTGGATATCGGATACTGATCTATTGATTGCCCTCTAGGGAGAAGGTGGACTGAATATCCCAACCGAACTCTCGCCCGTCAAGGTGAGCGAGGCCGCGCAGCAACCTCGAACAAGTTTCGCATCAATGATGGGTAGCCTCGGACGCCGTCGTTGATCTACTGTTCGGCCTTGGGTCGTCATGTCCTCGCTGTGCACAAGTTTCTTACAACTTCTCCATAGACATGGTGATGTACGACTATAGGGAGAGATCCAGAAGCAAGGCATATCTATATCATCATCACGCAAGTTTTGCGCAGGCTTCTGACCGCGAAGAGCTGCAGGTATCTTCATTGGGCGTGGCGAAAAAACCGCGGCCGTAGAGGAAACGCGCCTCCGCTCCCGTGATCCTTCTGCATTGTTACATGGTATGTTCGTCGTCGAGGGCCGCCGGATAGTCGGTGTTTGCGAAAGGCCGCAGCTATACTCAACCAAAGACGCACGTGGCTGTAATGCACGTGGGGCCTAGGCTCGCAATTGACTACGACGAGTCTGCCCATAGGAACGTACGCAGCACCCAGGCCGCATTCGAACCGCCCGCAGTTCGGGTTCGGATGCAGCCTGAGGACTGCGGATTGAAGGTGCCGCCAGGAGAGCCGACACGGCCACGGTTGCAATCTCGACCAAAGACTGGTGAGTGTCTCCGCGCCCCCACATCCGAAGTCCCTAAGGAGCCCGGAGCGGATAGAACGCAGAACACGCCGTATTCTTCAACCCGCTCCGACCTCCTTAGAGGCTCAACGTACAGGAGCTCGATAGGTCCCCAGAGCAGTATAAAGGTAGGGACATATCGCCCCCAACCTACATTCTCCACAGCCTTCATCTTTCACACATTATCTCTTCTACACTTGCTTCTCTACTTCCACATCTATCTCTCCCTTCGCTTCTTCCAAACCCTCCTCCAAATTCTCAGCGCAGTGTGCTATCGGTCCATCAACTTAACTACGTCTCTCTCCGCTCATTCAGGTATGTTACTCCAGGCTGCTTCTCCAACATGCGCATTTACTGACGACCTGCTTGCTCTTCCAGTACAAACATGTCGTCCACTCCTGCAACTTGCTCTTCGTCCGCCCCCGCCGGCCCCGTCGTCACTCGAGCCCACGCCATTGCCTCCCTCGCCTCCAACCCGAGCCACCGCCCAAACAAGCACCAGCTCCTCGCAATCCTCAGCAGCGCCGGGTCCCGCATCCACCACCGCCACATCCGCCAGGGCGTCGCGCACGGCGGCCGACAGATCCCCATGCCCCGCCCTATCGTGCGGCGGATGCCCGTCCACGAACCGCGCTCCATGCCCGCGCTCCCCCCGCGCTCTCCCACGCTGGGGGTCGAAGAGAACCCCGCTCCTGCGGACGTGGAGGACCAGGAAGCGGTCGCCGAGAGCCCGCAGTCGGTATGGGCGGACGACGAGGCGGGCAATGATGCCGACATCGAGTCCAACTGTGGTGACGACTCGGAGGACCACAGCGACAGCGACAACGAAAACGGCGGCGACGACGACAAACACGACGACGCCGTCGTCTGCAGCGCCAGCGACGAGGACGTGCCCATCCACCGCGACGCGGCCCGCGAGATCCTCCGGGAGGCCCTCGAGGTCCTCATGAACTTCATCTCCACCCACCTGGAAGATTCAGAGGCGACGGAGTCGACGGAGTCGAAGGCGTCGGCTTGGACGTGGGACGGCCCGTCGGAGGAGGACGAGGTGGTGGACCGGGCCCGCACCCGCCCCGCGCCGTTCCGCCGCACGCCTGGCGCACCCGCGGCCGACACGAGCCCGCACTTCTTCCTGCCCTCGGGCGTGCTCTCGCCCATTTCCCCCAAGATCCACACGCCGTTTTTGGTCCCCGCGTGGGCGAGCCTTGCTGCCGCAGCTGCCCGTGAGGCCGAGGCCGAGGAGGACCGCGAGATCATTGGGCTAGGGTTCTCGGGTTTCGACTATACGTCTGAGGAACCCTCGAGCATTTCCGAGGAGCCCTCGAGCGTTTCTGAGGATCCCTCGACCAATTCCGAGGATGTATTTGGTGATTCAGATTGATATGATTTCCGCCACACATACAAAACGGATGTTGTACTTTACTGTGTTGCTTAGCTTGTTTTACTGTACGAACCATAAATAGATGCCGCATGCTTTCCACAACTATAGACCTATAACGAGCTATATTGCTGTCTTCCAAGTGTGATACCGGCGTGAAATCCATCCCGACGATGGGAGGATGAGCCGCCCGTTCGGACGTCGCGAGGCGCCGAGCGCTGTGCTCGTGGCTCGGCGTCTGCTGTGCGAAGTGACGTCAGGCGAGGTCAGCGCCCAAGCCCCAGTCTCAAAAGCACCTGCGAAGCCCGACCAGCACCCACACCACACCTCTGCCCACCTCCTTCTGCCAAGCCTTGCTCCCTCTCTTCTCTTTCTTGGCCGCCTCCCATGTCCAACCTCGCGATCACCGCCGGCCGCAAGGTCTTTGAGCGCAACTTGAAGAACTATACCCCCACAGACCCGCTATACGAGACCTACACAGACAAGAAGGGTCGCCAGAAGCGGCGCACCGTACGTGTTTTTTACCCTCTCGTGATCCCCGTATGTCTATAATCCAACCGTCCGACCAGCGCGCTACACCTCCCGGTTTGTCCAAGCGCGATGCGAAGATCCTGCGCTCCGTCCAGCGGCGTGCGCACTACCTGGACAAAGGGTTCAATATATGCGGCATGCGGTTCGGGTGGACGTTCATCATCGGTGCGTGCTTTTCCTCCCCCGCATCTGGCGAAGGCCTTACCGTCTCATGAAGGCATCATTCCCGGCGCGGGCGACATCGCGGACGCGTCGCTCAACTACTTCCTCGTCGTTCGCAAGGCGCGACAAGCAGAGTGCGTCCCGCTCCTCCCTTTCTCTCCCGCGCCTCGTTTCTCACTGACGCCACCCATCGCCCGCGCCCTCTTTCCTAAATGCCTCTTCCTAAATATATACAACGCTACGCCCACGCGCAGGATCCCGAGCTGGCTCCTCCGCCAGATGCTGCTCAACAACGCCGTCTCCGCCGCGGTCGGTCTCATCCCCTTCGTCGGCGATATCGTCCTCGCCACCTACAAGGCCAACTCGCGCAACGCCGCCCTCCTCGAGGAGTTCCTCCGTATCCGCGGCGACGAGTTCCTCAGGTCGACTCCGCCCGGGCCGAGGACCCAGGCACG
The DNA here is from genome assembly GCF_022376455.1 of Epithele typhae. Lineage (NCBI taxonomy): Eukaryota > Fungi > Basidiomycota > Agaricomycetes > Polyporales > Epitheliaceae > Epithele > Epithele typhae. The sequence goes on along the minus strand of NW_025954193.1, from coordinate 1,577,737 downwards.
GTCCGTCCTGGCGCCGGCCGCGAGGCCGACGAGGTCGTGCCGGGCAAGAAGCCCGAGCGCGGGCTCACCAACTGGTTGCGGCGCGGCAGTAAGGGCGGGAGCAAGAAGGAGAAGGGTGCGGCGGCGGACCCACCACCGACTAAACCTTCGGCTGACCGGGGACGGTTCGTGGAGGACGTCCCTGCGAGCAGTGCCTCGGAGCCGGCGAGCAAGACCAAGTAGGCGAGGAGTGAGAAGAGACAAAGCACTGACCGCACCATGTGGGTGCGGCGCTGAGGGGCTTTGGAAGATACGATTGTGTTCTGTTAGTGCGTATACCCTGTTTGCTCCCACTCTTTTGATTACCCATTTGCCATGTATTCTGCTCTTCACGCTTGAGATGATGTCGCGTATATAGTACACTGGACGATGGCTCTCTAGCGGATTGATTGGCTGAAACTGTAGAATTATATTCGTAGACAATATCCGGGATCTATGTGTGTTTCATACAGTACAATGAACAAAGCAATATAGCACAGCACATTACAACGTCCGTGTCGTAACAGTCCAGTTGCGTGTCCAAGATGGGCTCAGGCCTCGCTGAAGAAACCCCCAGCCACAAAGCAGAACGCCGGGAACCCGAGCCCAATGACCTCGCGCTCCACCACCTCCTCGACCTCGGCCTCAAGCTCGGCGATCACGCTGGGAGGCCGCGCCCACGCAGGGACCGGGATCGGCGCGTAGATCTTCGGGGACACGAGCGAGAGCAGGAACGAGTGCGAGCCCCTGGGGGCACCAGGCGTGCGGCGGAACGACGCGGGCAGCGTCCGCGCCGCCCGGCCCAGCACCTCGTCGTCCTTCGATGGGCCGTCCCAAATCGGTGGGGTGCGGATGGCCGCGGTCGTGGTCGTGGTGGCGGCGTGGTTCGTCCTCGGCTCGATCTCCTCCGTCTCCTCCTCCTCCAGGGTGGAGATGAAGTGGGTCATGGCCTCGAGGGTCTGCTGGAAGATCTCGCGGGCCGCGTAGCGGTGGATGGGCACGTCCTCGTCCTCGCCGACGCCGCAGACGATGGTGTCGTCGTGTTCGTCATCGGTGTCGTCGTTGTCGTTGTCGTGTTCGACGTCCTTGCCGACGCTGTAGACGATGATATCGTTGTACTCGTCGCTGGCGGCAGCTGCGGCGGCCTCGCTGTCGTCGCTATCGTCGAGGTCCTCTTCCTCAGGCTCGTCGTCGTCAAAGTCGGACTCCGTGTCCGCATCGTTCCCCGCCTCCTCGTCCTCGTCGTCCGCCCAGACCGACTGCGGGCTCTCGGCGACCCACCCCTGTTCCTCCACTTGGGGGGACGCGGAGGACCGGGGGAGACTGGAGGTGATCCGCCGGGCGTTGGTGGGGCGGAGGAGGGAGGGCCGCTGACCGGCGTGGTCGGCGATCCCGCGGAGGAGGCGGAGGCGCGCGCGGACGTCGGCGCACTGGAAGAGCGCGCGGAGCGCATTCTTGTTCAGGCCGCGGTTCGGGGAGGCGGAGGCGGAGGAGTTGGTAGAGGACTCGGAGACGAGTAGGCCAACCAGGGTGGGGGAAGGGGAGGGGGACGAGAAGGAGGGAGTGGACGACATGGCGGTCGGCTGGAAGAGTACGCAGGGTGTCAGCATATGCGCATGCCGAGATGAGCACAGCGAAACATACCTGAAAGGGTCAAGAGATGTGCTTGAAGGTGATTAAGTAGTGGCGTCCTGCGCTATAAATGATGGAAGAAGTTGAAGATAGAAGTAGGTTTTGAAGAAAGAAGTATGTGTAGAAGAGCGAACGTGTAGAAGATAAAAGTTGTGAGGATGGAGATTGAGGGCGAAATGTCCCTGCCTTTATACTGCTCCGGGGACATTTCGAACCCCTGTACGCCGGACGCTAAGGAGGTCGGAACGGGGTCAAAAGACGGCATGTTTCGCGCTGTACCCGCGCCCCGCGCCCTAGGGACTTCGGATGTGAGGGAGAGGGGGTGGCACTCACCACCTTCGGCCAGCATTGGAATCGCCTCCTCGCTGAATGCGCACCCCTCAGGCTACATCCGAACCGTCCGCAGTCGCGGTTCGGACACGGGCTGGAAACTGCGGACCATCTGTATCTGTTCCCAGATGCTTGCCGCACCCTATTCTGTCTGGAGCGCACATTGCGGGATGTCATGCTAGCGACATACTCCGCCCGCTATCACAAGAATTATAACCCAATTCATTTCCAATCACCACGGACGACGTAAGTACACACCTTGAAACCCGGCATTCACATCGTTGAGGACCATGAGTCTTCGATATGTTTCGGGATCGCGAATATCGCGTGTCCACTGCTCGAGTGTTTTTGCCTCGAATCCAGAATATCGGAACTTCATACTCCTGTTCATTAAATTCAAGATGAGAATGAGTCCAATGGCTTGCCATTCCGCTCACCTTGCGGTCTGTAGTACGTGAGCGCAACAGCGCTAGGCATAGGCCCGAGGTGCTGCAGAAAAAGTTACGTCGGAAACAACCAACGGCGGCCTGGGCGAATGTTATGGATCGATAGAAATTTGCGACGCAGGCCCCGGCGCGGCGAGGGGAAAAGAGGAAGTCTAATTGTGATGCTCAGACTATCATACAACGACCCACAACAAACCACCCGCCTACCCCAGGTTATAGAGTAGAAGCACATAATAGATCCAAAGCGTCTTTACGACGCCTGGGGACTCTCGATCTACGCAGCCCTCGCATCCGCGTCGACGCCCTTCTCGACGTGGGAAGAGCTCTCGCTCACCGCGTCCGCGTCCTCGCTCGTGATCGCCTCCTCGATGAACGTCTCCTCCGCCGGCCACACCAACGAGAGAACCGAGTACACGACCAGCGAGACGAAGAACTAGCGCACCACGTGAGCATGCCACCCGAGGAAGAACGCGTCGCACACGTACCCCAAACAGCCACGCGAAGCTGAAGACCTTCGTCGCCCCGCCCACCGCGATCTTCGGGTTGATCGAGTTGATGAGCCCGGGCAGGTTCGGCGGGACGGAGACGAGGATCGTGACGACCGCCCGCCAGTTGAAGCCGCCCGTGTACCGGTACCGGCCGTGGGGGCGGTACATCGACGGCACGTCCACCTTGCCCTTGTGCACGATCCAGTACTGTGTGCGGGACCGTCAGCGAAGCCGGGCGCACGAGGGGACCGCGCGCGCGCTCACGTCCGCCACCATGATCCCCGCGAAGGGCCCGAGGAAGACCTTGTAGCCGCTCATGAACGACAGGAAGCCGGACGCGCTCGCGAGGATCTCCCAGGGCGCGAGGGCCCAGCCGCCGAGGATCGCGCAGAGGACCTGGCCGCGCCGGATGTCGATGTAGCGCGGGAAGAGGACGGTCATGTCGTTCGCGGCCGAGAGCGAGTTCGCGGAGATGTTCGTGCCGAGGGTGGCGAGGAGGAAGGAGGACGCGGCGAAGAAGGCCGCCGCGCGGTTGTCCCATTCGTTGATCAGCGTGAGCGGGTCCCAGAGCACCTTCCCGTAGAGCACCATGCCGGCGGAGGTGACCGCGATGCCGGTGAACCCGATGAGCGTGAACATGACGGGGATGATGATGAGCTGGACGTATTGCCTGCGACACGTGTTCAGAACATCGCATCGCCGTTCGCAGAACTACGATCACTTACGCTTTCTCGTTCTTCGCGTAACGCGTAAAGTCGGGGATGTTGACCGCGAGCGTCGAGTAGATTCCGAGGGCGCTGTTGAGCGCATTCAGCCATGCGTACGACAGCGCGCTGCCCGACAGCGACGAGTGCTGGTCGAACAGGCCCTTGTTCGCCGGGACTTTGACAAACGCCCAGATAAGCATGGCGAGCCATGCGGGGGGGACGATGAAGACCTTCACAACGAAGAGCCATCGAATCTTCTGCGGCGAGATGAGCATGAAAGGAAATTGGATGAGCCAGTACAAGAAGTAGCACATCATTCCTGTTCGCTGCGTTAACTCCGCGTAGTATGACATCAGTATAGAGCTCGACTCACCTGCAGTCGTGATGTTCGCATTCTCAGGTAAGTGGTTCGGCAACCGAGCGAGAGACGGCCAGATCGCCTTCAACATCTATCGCAGCTCGTCGTTAATACAACATAGCCATACTTTCAACTGGACACTGCACGCACCTGGTACACACACTCCGAGCCGGTGTAGGTTTGGATGCCGAACCAGAACATGGACAGGATGACACGCGAGATGACGCTGAAGTAGCTGAACCAGAACCCGAACGAGGACCGATTGAGGACCGGAAAACCGACGTGCAACCGTGCTCCGATAGTGCCGTTGAGGACCATCACCACCGAGATGATTATGTGCCCGACCGCAATCGCGGGCAGCGCCTGACGCCTGCGCAGACATCTAAGTCAGCACTCCTGATGCAGCTAGCTCGTGACCACGCAGAGTCTCCCCAGGAAAGAGGTGAGGAAAGGGGGGGCCAGTATTCTTGGCACGGGAGACGGAACGGAACGGGCACGCACCATGACAGCCCGATAGCGAGCATGCTCGACGCGAGCTCCCACACCGCCGAGTTCGTGGCGTCCGAGACCCAGTACGCGACGTAGTTGAAGGTGGACCACGTCCGCTGCGATCCGCGCACGGCCAGTCAACCCCTCGCGCGAGAAACGGAACACGCACGGACGCACCTTCTGGGGCGGAACGGGGTCCATGTCCTTGTTCGACCACTTCGAGCTTGGCGCGAACGTCGAGGACTCTGGCTCGAGTGCCCACGCCGACGGGCGCGCGTACGCGGACAGTTTCTCGATCGCGGAGGTCATCCTGTGCTTCCCTCGCAGGCGTTCACGGGCGGACCGGGGAGGGCGAGCGGGTAGGAGGAGGGTCGGAAGACGCTCTGTCACGGTTGAAGCATTTCGTCTGATTTATAGGAGCCGGTAACGTTATCGGGGCGCGACGAAGATGGAGCGTGGTGGGAGGGAGCAAAGCGGCATTTGCTGGAGATTGCAGGCGCGCGAGGCCCTCAGCTAGCGATAAGCTTCGGCCTGATAGCAGCTCTGAGACCGTGTTGAAACCGTTGGGTCCGTACTCCCTATCTCGACATGTACACGCTAGTACTGCTACTACCTTCTACCGGCTCCTGGCTGAATGTTCACTCAATATCCAAGTACGATGCTTAGACGCATCCCGATAAATGGCGTCGGAATCGCAAAGCCGAAACGAAGAAACAAGACTCGGATTTTAAAATACAACATACACATCTATTGAACAGTACAGATTCTGAGAGAGAGCGCCAAGTTCCGCTAGTACACCATCCATGAATTCAACAACCCACCAGTGAAACTCGGCGCAGTCAATCGCTGGACGCAGGCCGGCGGCCTCGCCCCTAGATCCCCGGAGTCCAGATATGTAGCCTCATTGCTCAACCCACAGACGATATACCATGCGCCACACCATCATCTACAGCGACGCGCCGCCGCAAGTCTTGATCGTCTGGCCGGTGATGTACTCGCCCTCCTCCGAGACGAGGAAGGAGACGAGCTTCGCGACGTCCTCGGGCTCCTGGATGCGCCCAAGCTTGATCTCCTTCTTCACGCGCTGCGCCTTGGCCTCTCCAACCGAGATGCCCTCCTGTGGACGGATACATGCACCTGAGCGTCAGGATCATGCACACAAGCGGGCGACTCACGATGCGCGCCAGCTCGCGGTCGATGTGGTCCCACATCGGGGTGTCGACGATCCCAGGGCCGTACGCTGGCCGACGATGAGCACCCAAGCGAACGCGAGCACGCACGGCCACGCACCGTTCACGCGGATGTCGTACTGCGCCCACTCCTTCGCCGCGGCCTCGGTGAACCCGCGCACGGCGAACTTGGTGCCGCCGTACGGCCCGAGGTTCTCCGCGGTGCGGTACGACGCGATCGAGCCCGCGCCGAGGATGCGCCCGCCGGTGCCCTGCTTGACCATCTGCTTCGCGGCGAAGATGTGCGTGTTCATGAGCCCGAGCAGGTTGATCCGAACCTCGTTCTCGATCCACCTGCGCAGCAGCGTCACGTCAGCTCCCCTACGCGACGCCCGGCGGGGGGGGGGGGGGGGGACGTACTCCGGCGTGCACTCGAGCAGCGGCTTGACCTGGGTGACCCCCGCGTTCGCGACGCTCACGTACAGCCGCGGCCCGAGCTTCTCCACCGTCTCCGCGATGGCCGCCTCGATCTGCTTCGGCTCGCGCACGTCTGGAGGGGTCGCGCGCGCGCGCAGTCAGGCCAAGTCCAGCACCAGCGAGGCAGAGGGCAGCGTGCTCACCCGCCTGCACGCTGATCGCGTCGCGCCCGAGCGCCTTGATCTCCGCGACGACCTCGTCCACCTTCTGCTGCGCGGGGGGATGTCCGCGATCGCGACGTCGTACCCGTCGCGCGCGAGGCGCGTCGCGATCGCGCGGCCGATGCCCTGGCCGGCGCCGGTGACGAACGCGATGCGGTTCAGCGAGGCCTTGATGGGGGCGACGACCGACATTCTTTTTGCAGAGCGGGTTCGGCGGGAGAGCTGGGAGGAGAGTCGGGAGGTGGAGGCCGGGGGTGGGGAGGCTGGTGTTGGATACGACCCCCCGGCCAAGCCTCGGACCCGTCTTTTAACGGCGTGGGGGCGACGGACGTGCGCGGGCCGCCATCATACGGAAGAGGGTAGCGAGGGACGATCTGCGCAGGCGGACCGGGAGGCAGGGACACGGTGCGGTCATGGGATGGACGACTCGCATGCGGGAAACCTCGCTCTCGGCGCAACGGTGCGGGCACCGGTAACGCGTCGCGTCGTGTCACTGTCATGTGATGAGAGGACTGGGGACTTCTCCGGAGTCACAAGCATATCGTCCAGAGCTCGATTGGGAACAGAAGCGGATCAGATATCTGGCATAGCAAAATGGGCGTGCCACTCACCATGTTTCCTCATCCTATACTTGTCAGACAGTATATCGTCAAAGCCACGCAAGGGCACTCAAGTCTCACATGCACAGACACCGAACGTGCTCGAGCACGCACCTGATTCGCCTGCGACAACGCGCTGCCCGGGTCAACGTTCACACCTGCACGCGCCCATTAGTCAACAGTATGCTTTCGATTGTGTTCACAGAAACAACAACGGCCCGCACGCGCCAGCGCACGGGGGTCCTCTTCACTACAGCACAGTGAAGAAAACGCTAAACATCAAGCGGCAGGTTCAGAGTCGAGAGAGACAGAGAGGGCGGAAGTGTATCTACACTATCTTGCGAGCTGACAGCGCTCTCGCGCCCACGACGCGCACCCTGGCGCGTCGGTCCCATGGCGGGCGCGCGCTGCAGCCGGTAACATGTCGCAGAGGCGGCATCGGGGGACCAGCATGGGAGCAAACGGGGTGGGGGGCGAAGGGAAAGCGGGAGGGGAACAACGAGCGGGAGATCTAAAGAGCGAAATTCCGAGCCGGGGGGATTTACGTGTAAGAGCATGTACGGCGATAACGAAGGCGTACGGGACCCGGCCGCGCACGTGGGTATGGTCATGCAGAGCGCATTGCGCGCGACTGCCAGGGCTACAGGCGATGCGCGCGGCTTAGTGGTGGCCAGCGAAGTGGCGCGCGTGCTTCTTCGCGAGGTCACGCTTCCGGGCGTCGGACGAGCGGCGGCGGCTGTGCGAGAGACAGTTAGCTGAATGAAGACAGGAGGCCTGGACTAGGACGAACCAGCTCGCCGTCGCGGACGTGGATGCGGCCTCGGAGGAGGTAGATGCCACTTTCACATCGCCGGCTTGCGTAGAAGCAGCTTCAGTAGTGGTAGTAGCCTTCGTAGAAGCAGCCTCAGCCGTGGTGGTAGCCTTCGTAGAAGTAGCCTCAGCCGTGGTGGCAGCCTTGGTAGTCGTCGCAGCTTCGGTGGTGGTAGCAGCCTTAGCTGTTGTCGCAGCCGTCGAGGTAGCAGCGTTAGTCGAAGAAGCAGTCTTCGAGACGCCGAACGAGGCAAGAGAGGCAATCACGCCATTCTCGAAGATGTCAGTCTGAGGGCCATCAGAGAAACCGTAGAGGTCGTTGTAGTAGGGCGCGTGGTAGGTGTCCTCGAACATCTAAATGGATGCAATGTCAATGGCGAACGAGAACTAGTATGTGCGGCGCGACTAACGTTGTTGCCATCCTTCTGGTACCAGTACATGGCAGTCTTCGCACCGACGGTACAGTTGCCTGGGTTGGCTGTGGCTAGGGTCTCGCTGGGATCGCTACCGCAGCGACGGGGAACAGCGGGGGTGCCAAGAGCCTTGGTGCCAACATCGCCGGTCACCTTGCACCTGAAGGCGTTCTGGTAGACTAAGATAAGTTTGCGTTAGTACCGTACCAACGAAGTAGGCGGTTTAAAAACCAACTCTGCTCAGAACCGCTGTCGATCTGTAGTCACACCAGTCAGGACATACAGAGATCAGGATTTTGAATCAGACTGACCGAGTGAATCCAGTTGAAGGTGCAGAGACAGCCACCATCCGGGCAGGCAGGCAGCTGGGGGACTTCGAACTCGGTGTTGAGCGTCCAAACACATTTGTGGTTGACGGAGAAGACGACGAGATCGTCAGGCTTGAGGTCGTTTACATCGGACTTGTACGCGATGGCGAGGGCACAGCCCTTGACGTCGTCCTCGCCGGTGGTGTGGAAAGCAGATGTTTGGGCACCGGGGCAGGGAGAATTGCTCCCGTACCCAACGTTGCCGCTATTGTGTACGGTTTCAGAGTGGGCTGGGCAATTGGACGATGGAAGCAACTCACCCCTGAGAGGAGGCATACCAGCTAGTAGCACCCTTATCACAGGAGAGCTCGGTGTTGACACGACCGTTGGCGGGGAGCTCGAAGAAAGCGCCTGCATCAGGAGGGTAATCCTTGTGGCCGTGCTAAAGGTTCTGAGGTGGGCAACTGCGCAGGAGGAAGGGAAGAACGGGCGCTTACAAGCCACCACTGGTCGTAGGTCATGCTGTACAACGGAACCTGGGGACGATTGTCATAGCTGAAGGTGTTGTCGGTGACATTGAACCCGAACATAGAGTTGTGCCAGAACGCTAAGGAAGAGACTGAGACGGGTGATGCGGGCTCGGAGGGTGCGGAGGGACGAACCGACGTGGGCGTTCGCGACCGGGGCAAGGGTGGCGAGAGCGGCGAGGACGGGGATGGCAGACAACATGGCGGGCTCGGAGGAAGGAGCGTCGGTTGACTAAGGAGTGTGGTGGGCCGCGAGGTAGCGGGGGAAGCGAGGGGGAGGAGGGGAGGACGAGGGAGGGGGCGCCGAAGGGCGGAGACGGGATGGTTGTGCGCGCAATGGTGGAGTGGAGAAATATAAAGCGTCAGCGCGATCCGTGATGGAGTGCGCCACCACCAAACTCGAAGGCGGCATCCTTCGCCGAGACTCGAGATCTGGCTGCCGCCATGGGAACAACCGCGCCTCGATTTCTTCTCCGAGGCTCCGACTCCGTCCCGGGCTATCGCTCGCTGCACTTTCCACGCCTTCTTTGATGCGAGCACCTCCACTCGCACGACGGCCACCGCTTGCGACCATGCGCGCGTGGAGGCAGGTGGAGGCGTGCCGCGGCCATCGTAGCCGGGCGCACGTCGGGATTCGCGTACAGACCCCGCCAATAGCTGTCGGATGATTGGGCTCGACGCCTCCAAACCGCATAAAACTTCCCGGTGTGTCCTTCCATCCGCTACGAGACTCACGGAGTCCGCTCTCAGCCCGCCTCGACCCCGCTTCGCTGCATGAGAAGAAATCTGGCCCTATGGGCGCGGGCCTTCTGCGACGAACCCGCGGTAATTGTGCACGATTTCAGAAGTCATGATGCATGAAGGTGAAGCTTTGAAGCGATGAAGTCGGCTCCATTGGCACGCGTTCCTGAGCGCTGAGCCCCGTCATAGGCACCCTCGTTTCCGCTTGACGTGTCCCTCGCTCCGCCTTCACGACAGCAGTCGTTGCTGCTCATTTCGGCGGGTCCGAGAGTGAAGGAGAATAAGTCTCAGGAACCCGGCCACATTAATGCGATCATCACACGCTCGGCAACGGAGAATTAATCGCTCGAGAATCGCTCCGCTTGTCAACCGACCTCCGACCTCCAAGCCTTTCCTCTTGACGTGGGCCCGCGTAACTGGTCGCTGTAGGTTACCCGTCAGTACTTCAGTACTTCAGCCCTGAGGTCAGAGGTTGTGGTCTGGCCAGGCCCCAGGGGTTCCAGATTCAGTCAGGATCGTCACCAACCTGATGAGATGCAACCCCGGCTTTTGATACATACTTAGGCCTCGGTGTTGTAAATGGAGGTCTCAAGAATTGAGCTTTCTGGGGATGGACGGTCTATTCAAGGCGAACGCATTCGAAAGGGAGCGAGCAATAACCCTAATAAAGGGTTTCTGCCGTGATCCGGGCCGAAATGGTTTCCTTTTACAAATACGAGGAGAGGGCGAATGGGGGCGAATCCAACCCTTCCTCCATCAACGCTCTCCTTCAATATTTTACATACGTTCAAATTCGGTCCCCCTCCCCAAATCCAAACTTCGGTGCGCTAAATCCACAATTCTGCCACTCCCGCCGCGTCCTCTTCCTCTTTCTCCTCGCCTGCTCCCCGTCGCTCACCACACACGATGCCACGCAGACCTCCTTCGCTGGCAACGCCCCCACCATGGCCGACGCGAGCTCAATGCACAGTCTCTCCAGCACCCTTGGTACTCAGCCTATGAGTAGTCCACCGAACGGCGACCCACAGCAGCATGCCCAGCACCCGCATATAGCCAACCCGGCCGACCTCAATCACCACGGCATGCCTCTGATGGGTCCCCCGCAGCCTCCCCAACAGCCTGGCGTCGAGGGTGCCCCTCCGGGAGTCCCCGAACAACCCGTCAAGCGAAAGCCCGGTCGTCCAAAAGGTAGCGGCAAAAAACCGGTCGACCCGAACGCGCCGCCAAAGATCAAGAGGCCCGTAGGACGCCCACGTAAAGACGGTCTGCCCGCAGGTTCAGTTGGTCCTCGCCGTCCCAGCCGTCCCCGGAAGCGTCCTCCGGGGTCATTTGCCAGCGGTCCTCAGACGTCGCCAACGGGCACGTACCCATATGCCGTGAGTACCTTCTTCAACGTCTTTGTCTTGCGATTCCCAACCCGGTCCCCCGCCCACCAGACTCCATTCGCGGTCGCAGACCCCGCGTGGGGCTCGGCTTCAGCCCCCCCTATGGCCGTGCGTCCTGGCCGCCCAGCCGTCTTCCCAATCGACCCATCTCTACACGTGGACGACTGGGGCGAGATGTCGCGGACGCGACCCGACCGGTTTTTGCACGCGCTCGTGCAGGCTCTCGAGGCCCCTAACCCCGTCTCAGGGGCCGGCCCAAGCGTCGAGGAGGCGTTCAAGTCTCACCTGATCTCGCTCGCGCCGAACAGCAAGAACGCCGCGCCGTCGATCCCGTCGCTCTACTCCATCCTCAAGACGTTCTGGCTTCCGTCGTCGCCCGTCTACTTCTCCCTCACCGCCTCCGCGTCGACCGCGCGGATCCCCTCCGAGCACCGCTTCGTCTACTGGGACCCGCAGCCGCTGGTGTTCAACGGGATCGGGTGCCCAGTGTGCGCGTTGCCGCTGGCCAACCGCGGTCGCATCTCGTCGGGGCCGATCAAGGTGTACGACCTCGGCAAGCCGTTCTTTGTGATTGGCTGCGAGTACGTGTGCACGAGCCCGGCATGCATGGCGCAGACGGGGAACCAAGGCCGCAAGTACGCTAGCACGGACGCGACGGTCCTGCGCGCGCTGCCCATCAAGCTGAAGGACGAGTTCCCGGCGTTGCTGCTGCAGGGGAACCCCGACCTGGGCAGCGGCCCGGAGATCTGGAACTGGCAGGGGATGGGCGTGTCGACGTCGCTGTGGAACATGGTGCGCGCGAGCGTCCGCGCGGGGCTGCGGAAGGAGGCCATCCTCGACATTGTGCGCGCGATCCAGGTCGGGGTGCCCGACTTTGACTACACTTCGATGTCGTTCAAGCACGAGGAGGAGGAGCCGGACCAGGGGATGGACGACGAGGACGATGAGCAACATGACTCTCAGCAGGTGGAAGGAGATTTGAACGCAGACAAGGATGTGAGCATCTAGTCTCCTCGTCGCAATATCCCCTCTGACCCTCGTCTCCCGTTGAAGCAATCTACCGAGGAGTTCCAGGACGCGTGGAACGCGAACAGTGGAGTTCCGGACGGCGACGGCGCGGGACCGTCGCAGATGCCTGAAGCAGGCCCCAGCGACTCGCAGGAACACCACTCCCCCAACGGACACCACAGCGCCAGCGCCGGTCCCCCGCCCCCGCCCCAGTCCCAGCCACCTCCGTCACAACCGCCGCCGGTCGCTCCGCCTCCGCAGTCCCAGCCGCAGCCGCACCCTCCTCCCCACTACGCCTTTGCGCCCCCACCCCCTCAGGCGCCGTACCCGGCGTACCCGTACCCGTACCCGTACCCGCAGTGGTCGCAGCCCCCGGAGCCGCAGGCCCCCGCGACGCTGAAGCGCACGTTCTCCATCGTCGACGGCACGCCGGACCCCGGGCTGTCGGAGCCGCTGCACAAGCGCGTGCGTCACTGCTGCAAGTGCGGCAGCAACGAGTGCAAGGGCAAGGGCGGCCGGGCGTTCTGCAACAACCCGTGCCAGGACTGCGGCAAGATGGAGTGCAAGGGCCGGAACAGCAAGCGGCCGGACAGGACGTGCTCGGACGCGTGGCCGTAAGGGTCGGACGCCTTGTCCCGCTCGCCTCTGCTTAAATAGTTTCGGAAGGGTTTCTGGAACTGGGCTTCAGGCTTGAAACTACGAACGTTGGAATCTTGAGAACGGGCGGGGGGACCGTCACCGCCCGAGCGACACCTACTTCCTTTGTACATTCCCTTTTACCTAAGAGCTTACTGTTGTTGTGTAATCGGCGCAGAATGAATATTTGGTGCATCCGTCCGCAGCTGCAGTTATCCGACTTATCGCGGTGTAAGCGTCATCATTCGAACGCTGACAACTTTATCAGCCCGAAGTTAGCTCAGGCCTGCTCGGGCGCGCTCGGATGACGTGGGCGCTTCGAGCCTGGGTTGCGAACCTGGCACACGGAGGTACGCAGATCGATGCACGAACTCCTCCCCATGTTGACAACTACTTCGTTTGAACACGAAGCTCATTCCAGGTGATGTGGCCGTCATCGAGGCAGGCCGCCGACTCACCACTCCACCGTCCGCTATCACTTTTTAGCATCCTTCCAGCTACATCTTTTTTTTTGGGTCAAGCATTTATATCCCGCGCACTGAGTGCAGGTGCGGTACATGGGACTACATGGGTACTAAGCTGGTTGCCGCATCCAAGGGCTCTTCAAGACGCGTCGTCGCGCCACACAGTGGTATGGTCTCCGAGGTCTCATTTCTCCGGTTTGTTCGTCTCATTGTGGGGCATCCGCGAATGTCAACGTACTCCCCTCCCAGCTACATCCACAATATCATGATGACGAGCTTCAACTTACAACTCGACCGTGGAGACTAGTACCATATATAGACGCTCGAGATCGCCCCCGCGTCTGCAGCTCCAAACAGACCTCTTTCCCATGCTACTCACCTCCACTTGCTGTGTCAAATTCCTAGAAGTATGGTGATCAACACGTGTGGCCGGCAATCATATAGGGCCGTTCAATGGTATGTCGTGACCTTCCAACATAGTTTCGACTGCGCTGATGGTGCTTGATACAGGATAAAATGGCGCAGAGCCCATCCCAGCGTCCTCACGTCACCCGCCGCCCAGGGGAGGCCGTACGAGATCACGGCCAGAAGGTGTAGGTGGGTACCACTGTCACCGGTTGTGCCAACTGAATGGCGGTGTTCTTTCAAATGGTTAGAAAACCACTCTTCTCGGTCTCATCGGGCCTCGCCGCAGTCAAAGCGCAGTAGCTGCCACGCGGAAATGGATGTAGCCCGTGAGTGTTTTGCTCACTCAGTAGAATGGACCCATTCCTTATGGAGATCGAGAAAGGCGATAGACCACACATCACACGAGGCACAAGTCGTGGACGATACTTTCGACGACTTCTTGCAGGTCTATTTGAGCTTTTCGAACCCGTATAAAACGAGGCACTCGCTGCTCAGTCTCGGTGCCCCAACCTGCACAGCTCAAGTCTTAGATGCTCTTCAAACCTGCTTTCACCACCATCTGCCTCGCCCTCCTCGCGTCAGCCAGCCCCGCGCCCCAGGGCTGGTCCATCCTACGCCGCGCCGACCCGAACACGCTCGTGCCCCTGCGGTTCTCCCTCGCGCAGCGCAACCTCGACCGGCTCGACGCCTTTCTCCTCGACGTCGCCGACCCCGCGTCGCCGAACTATGGCAAGCACTGGTCCCCCGAGAAGGTCGCCTCGACGTTCCGCCCGTCCCAGCACGCCGTCGACGCCGTCCGCACCTGGCTCGCCGTCGAGAACGGCATCGCTCGCGACAGGGTGGCCGTCACCAGGCACGGCGGGACCGTCGCGCTCCTCGCCACGGTCGCGGAGGCGGAGCGGCTCCTCGGTGCGGACTTCCACGTCTACCGCCGCGCCGCGGGCGGGGCGGAACGCGTGGGCTGCCACGACGCGCACCGGCTCCCCAGACACGTCGCGGAGCACATCGACTTCGTGCACCCTACGGTTCCCACTATGGCTGGGACCGGGGGCTTGTCTTCCTCGGCTCGCTCCAAGAGGGCTCCCGATTCCGCTTCCGGGCACCTTGGCACACAGCTGGTAAGTTACGGCTGCGAATCATGCGCGGTGCACGGTGCCTTCCCGTGGCGATGCTGAGTCGGGATCCGCGCAGACGACGGCCGCGGACACCAACACCACGGCCGAATGCGACGAGAGCGTGAGTCCCGACTGCATCCGCGAGCTCTACGACTTCAACTACACGCTCGTCGCGAGCGACAAGAACAGCGCTGCGGTTTGTGCGTAGGCCTCAGTTTGGTCGGGAAACCGTTCGGTGCTGACGTCTCACATTGCGCATCCCGACTCAGTCGGACGCCAGATGGAGTTCTTCATCGACAGCGACCTCGACGAGTGGTTCGCGCTGTGGGCGCCGGAGGAGGTCGGGGCGCGGCCAAACGTGATCAGCGTCCAGGGCGGTGAGTCGACGAGGAGGCGCGTCGCGGTGCGAAGACTGAGTACCGACTCTCCGTCGCACAGGCGACAACTCCCCGGGCGATTTCGGGACCGCAGAGGCGGAGACCGACCTTGAAATGATGATGAGCCTCCTCGATACTTCGCTCACCGTGGGCATCTACCAAGTCAAACAGACCAACGACGTGCAGGATCCAAGTGAGCGCCGTCATCTACCGGTCAGATCTGCGCTGACGGGCCGCTTGAAGTCGATGTCTTCCTGGCCGCCCTCGACGGCTCCTTCTGCGACGTGGAGGGTGTGAAGGAGACAAACATCACCGACTGCGGAGGCGCGCCGCGTTCCAACGTCGTTTCCATCTCGTACTCCCTCAACCCCGACATCCAACACCCGCTGATCACTCCCGTGCTTGAGCGACAGTGCGCAGAATTCGGCAAGGTGCGGACTCGCGCGTCTCTCCCAATGTGCACCGCAGTATCTGAACCATCGTCGGACACACAGCTGAGCCTGACAGGCATGACGTTCCTCGCCTCCTCCGGGGACTCAGGCGTGGCGTGGGGCGGCGCGAGCCTCAACCTCGGCGTGTTCGAGCAAGGCTGCCTTGCGTCCAACGGCACGCTCGTCGACGACGACCCCCCGGACTCGTCCTTCGTCGGCACCTTCCCCGCGTCGTGTCCGTACATCACCGCCGTCGGCGGCACCGCGATTCCCTTCGGAAGCTCCGTACGTAGAGTCCCCCGCCAGCCCGGTGACCCTTCGCCCGTTCCGAACGCTCACGCTCACGCTCGCGCTCGCGCGCAGACGCAGGACCCCGAAGTCGCGTCGCTGTTGTTTCCCTCCGGGGGCGGCTTCTCGAACACGTTCGCGCGTCCGGCGTGGCAGGACGGCGCGGTCGCCGCCTACCTCGACGGCCGCGCCGCGCCCGCGTACCCCCCGGGCACGTTCAACCGCTCCGGGCGCGCGTTCCCGGACGTCTCCGCCAACGCGTGCGTCCCCTCCTCGTCGAGCTCTCCCGAGGCCTGACCGTCGTCTCTCTCCACCTCTCTTGCCCGCGCGCGGACAGCGGACCGACTCCGAGTCGGGACCCCAGCTCAGTCGGCCAGTTCATCGGCACCTCCGTCTCCGCGCCGCTCGTCGCCGCGCTCGTCGTCGCCGCGAACGACGCGCGGCTCGCGCTCGACAAGGGCCCCGTCGGGTTCATCAACCCCGCCGTTCGTCCCCATCCCCCCGCGCACTGTCCGTCCGTCGCTGACCCCCAATCTCGGTCTTGCAGCTCTACTCGCCCGCCTTCGCCCGCGCGTTCCACGATGTCGTCTCGGGCGCGAACTCTGGCTGCGGCACCGATGGCTTCGCGGCCGCACCCGGCTGGGACCCGGTCACCGGCCTGGGCACGCCCGACTTCCCGACGCTGCTCGCCGCGTTCGTAGCCCTCCCGTGAGTGGCGCACGGAACGATGTGCGAACTGCTGCGGAAAGCGTCGAGAGGTCTGCACACGAGTCGCCCATATATAGCCCACATACGTATGTACCCTATGGCAGTAGCTGCAGAGGCTACCAATGACGGAGCGCCCAGACGCGTGACGTCATGGCACGTGCCCGCGTTCGAACTCTCCGCCACGCACGTCGCACGCGCCGCGCATTACTTAGCTCTACGAAGATACTTACAGCACTGGCATGAATACATCATCATCATCATCATCAGCACGCGCCGCGCACCCACTGCACGCAGCCTAAACCAGCTTCCGCCCGCCCGTCTTGTCAGCCTCACCGCGCCCGTTCGCACACGCCTGCGCGCACGCACGCGCGTTCGCGCTTCCGCCGTAAGCACTACGTACTACGTAGCATCAAGCGCACTGCTCTCACGCCCGACGCCCAACACGTACACGTCACGCCCAACATCGCCGACGTCGCATCTGGCACTTCGCCGCGCGTCGATTTTCCGTCGCTGGCCGCGGTCCGTCCACACGTACGCAAGCACTGTAGGCCTCGTCGCGGAAGGGCAGCACATGCAATCGCGTTCACCGCGGTGCGCGCGCGTGTGATGTTCCTCAGTCGCCGTCGCCCAGCGGGGATATGCACGTACAGAGTTACGTCGACTTTAGGCTTCGCGGACGGTCTTCCCCACCCGGATCTTGGCCTCGTGGCCCACTCGTGGCGGGAAAATATGCATTGACGCCGCGGCGCGAGGCGCGGAGATGTATTCGCTGCAGCAACGTGTGCTCTGCGAACCACCGACGTACCGGCGTGTATGGGTACGTGCGGAAGCGTGCGCGATGCTGTCAAGAGGAGCGGGCATGAACGGGTCGTGATGGAAGTAAAACGGGCCGGAACTTGGGTCGCGTGGTGGAGGGATACACAGGAAGGATCAAACGGATGTGCACAGCAGAGATGCGTTGGAGAGCGAGTGTGAGGTATGTAACCGGCAGTGGGAACACGAAAAGATGGAGTGTAAGATGGAAACATGAGGTGAGGATGCGCAGTGAGCACTTGGGAATCCGGGATGTGTTATCACAGAGCGTGGGGAAAGAGCCAAAGAGATACCTATGTGTGATGAGCCTATGCGCGACTAACCGAGTCAAAGTATGGTAGGTGACACAAAATGTTCGTTCGTATCACGACGAACGCGAGTCGGAGGAGAAAAAAGATGGTGATACACAAACGCACATACGCCAACCCCGTGGGCGCGTCTACGCGTCACGTATGCGTCGACCTTGCGTGCAGATATGTACAGAGGGGTGGAGGCGGCGGCGGCGGAGGGAGAGCGGATGATCGACAGACCGTTCGTCGAAAAGTCTTCTAACAGCTATTACCTGAGCGGGTTGAGCGTGTGTATGTCCCACGTGCAGACGAGCGAGTAACTGGGAGCGCGTCGAAAGGAGGGAATGAGGTCGGTGCGGGCGAATGGGGTCGGTCTGGCGCGGTAGGATAGATATGTCGTGTCGAAAGTCCTCGCCCTGAGGATATTTATCGTGGGTGGAGTGGGGGTCGCCGGGCCCAAACCGTCAAAGCCGTGTCCCTCGACAAACTACGGGTTGACGGTCTGCGACGACTTCATCTTGACGAGCTGCTCGTAGCTGCCCAGCCCCTGCGGAAGCTGTCCCAGTGCGAGCGTATTCCGCTTCCACCTGTCCGCGCGCAACGGCTCCCTGGACGCCTTCTCCAACGAGTCCGTCAAGACGGTAAGGGTCACCCCTCGCCCCCGAGCCTGTGCGTCCTCCTGCTCCGCCGCGACTGCATCTGGGTCTGTACGGTTCATCTGCCGCCTCTTGGCGAGCCCCGGGGGCATGGGCGGGTCCTTCGCGGGGTACTTGGGCGAGAAGCTGCGCTTGTGGGCCTTGGCCTTTGGCGGCACGGGTGGGTCAGACGACGCGAGGGGCAGCGGGGGCGGGAGTGGGTGCGTGAACGCAGACAGCGCGGAGGCGTATGCAGGAGGCCTGGGTGGGGAGCCCTTGTCTATAACCAGTGCGGGATGGGCGCGCGCGGAGAGGGCGGCCTCGAGGACGGCGGGCGGGAACGGGTACTCGAAGCGGGGGGAGAGGTCAAAGGGGGTGCCGATGATAGATGAGGGCGAGTGGAGGACGAGCGAGGCGAGCTCGAGGCGCGGCTTGCAAAGCGCGGGCCCCTGGGCGGACGTGGAGGGCACCTGGGCGAGGACGTACTGGCGCGATGGGTAAGTACTCACCGGGACACGAGTGGACGGGGACATACCTGGGAGACGGCGGCTCCATCGGAGGTCGGGAGAAGAAAGAGGTCGTCCGAGTCGGGGTCGGGAGTGGGGCCGTCGTAGGGGGAGGAGTCGGGGAGGTAGGAGAGGTCGACGAAGGCGTTGAGGGGTACGGCGGAGGAGGGGACGGCGGGCATCGTTGCTCTGACTCCGCACGGACTCGGCCAAGGGGACGCAGGTGGCTGGGGGAGGAGGCGGGAGAAGGCGGGGAGGCGCGGTGGACGACGGCGGAGGAAGAGAGGGTGGGAGAGTGTGGACGAAAAAGAGGGAGAAGGTTAAGAGACGCAGGGTCGGCGGCGCGGGCCAATTAGTCCACCGCTTTCTGCGCATTATCGTCGGTGGCCATCGCAGCACCGACGCGGGCTTCAGTTCGCTCGAGCGCACGACGTCATCGATCGCCTCCCCCAGCGCACCCTCGCCCGCCGGGTCCTCCCACTCGAACTCGCAGATCCCGCCCCGCGCCCACCGCGCTCGATCCCGCACTGTCCAAGGCCCGGGCTGTGACCTTCAAAGCTTCATTTTCGCCATCACCCGCGCCCACCGCGTCGATCTCTGCCCACCGAGTCCGAACCGCATCGCGCCACCTCCAAACGTCCACAACAAGCCAGCTCGGTCCGCTCGAAGTTGAAATCGCGCGCCCTCCGCGCGCCCAGTGCCATCCCGTAGCCTTGAAGCGTGCACCGGGCCCCACCACGGCCCGGCAGTCGACCGTCCCGCAGTCGAACGCACTGCGGCATGTACGTAGCACGAGCGGACTCGGAGGATCCGTCGCCCACGTCTGCTCGCCCTGGACGGCCTCGACCCCCGACCGGCCACCGGCCGTCCCTGTCGCGCATATTCCCGTCCATGGCGGATCCAGTCAGCCTCCGCTCTCCGCAGCGGTGCTCGAGACGGAGACGGGCTCTGCCGGTCGCCCGCGCCAGCTCGGGGCCCGTGCCAATACTATGACCAAGCAGTGAGGGCCGCCGCGGACGCGGATCCGAGCCGCGCAGCGATCGCGCTCGCAGGTCGCGGGGGGAGAGTGCGCCGGCCCCGCGAACGGTGTGCGTCACGATCACCCTGGGCGTGGTGACGTTGAGCGGGAGAATATGCCGAGAGCGCGACGAGTCTTGCGCGATGGCATCGACGAAAGAAATCAGGCAGAGGGGCCGCGATGGTGAGGAGGACACTTGCCGCGTGCTGGAAGCCGACGAGGAGTGCACGCGGGGCGGTGATAGGGAGTGCGTTTCGATTCAAGTGGGCCAGACGAGCTCAAGCGTACAAAGGTTCGATCTTTCCGAGCCTACCCAAGAAATCCTCTCGAAGACGAAGACAACCAACTGGTCCGTAGCGTGCGTCACATCTGTACATCCTCTCCGTCGACCTCGGCCCGGGTCCCGGCTTACTTCGGCCCGACGACGGTCGCCTTCGTCTTGAACTGGTCGAGGCTCGCGAGCGTGTCGTCGTCGAGCTGGAGGTGCGCCCTGACCATGTCCGGCGGCGTGAGCGCGAGCCACTGCGAGAGCGAGATGTCCTGGAAGCGCGCCGTGTTGAAGATCTCGAGGTAGTGCAGCGTCTCGTTCCCCGTGTTCTCCACGTAGTGCCCGAACGACGCGGGCACGAAGCCGACGTCGCCCGCCTGCGTTGGACCCGTCAGCACTTCGTTCCGCACACACGAGCACGGGCGCGGCGCACCTGGTAGTTGAACGTGCGCGCGTTGCCCTCGGACGCGAAGAGCGTCACGCGGCCCGAGCCCCCGAGGAAGTACGTCCACTCGTCCTGCGTCGGGTGCCACTGCGCGCGCGGGGGGGAAGGTGGGGGTCAGTCAGCGGGCGGACGGGCGGGCTGGAGGAAAAGCAAAAAGCGGGACGCACGTGCAGCTCGCGCATCGCGCCGGGCTCGACGGTGACCTCCGCGACGGCGATCGCCTCGGAGACGGTGAAGGTGGTCGAGTCCACGACCTTGACCGAGCCGCCGTCGAGCGCGGTCGCGTTCACCTGCGAGAGGTGGAAGACGAACGGGTTCGGGACCTGCCCCGCGGGGTCCGCCACCGGCGCGCCGTTCGTCGGCGGGGGCGCTGTGCGTGCGCCGCAGGGGTCAGCGCGTGCAGGAGGGGGCAGGACAGGAGCGAATGACACGTGCCGCTGGGGAAGATGTAGAGCTGCTCGGCGGGGATGTGGTCGAACGCGGACATGCTCGCCTTGAAGTTCTTCGCGAGCACTTCCTTCGGCACATGCGCCAGCCATTCCGTCAGCTGCCCGCACGCACCGCAGCGTTGCATCGTACACGGGGGCCGAGCACGGCAGACGCGAGCGGCACAGGTACCGAGCCGGCGATCGGGAGGCGACCACGCGGAGGGAAGCGGGGGCGTCGCAGCGGAAGCCCGAGAAGCAGAGTGGGTGGGAGGCGAAGAAAACGTGACGTCAGCGTGCGGCCGCGGGGTGCAAATAGAGCTGGTTCGCACCAGGAACGTCGCGTCTTCGCTGAAGGCGCCGTCGTTGAAAACCTGCAGGCCAGAGTGGGGGAAGCAGATCCGGTCAGCGCTGGGCCGGGAACAAACGGAAGAAAGGCGGGGAGGAGGGGTGGGGGACGTAAGACGTACGAGCAGGAACTCCGCACCGTCGGGGTCGTCGTCCGTCGCCTGCAGTGAGTGCGGGACACCAGGCGGGAAGTACCAAAGATCGCCCGCAGACTACACGACGCGGCATGAGCGCACGATAGTCGGCATGGATAGAAGTAGAAGAGCGTACCGCCGTGCCGAGATAATTCTGCCCGTCGCTGTTGATGGACGTCACCTGGACGCTGCCCTGAAGCCCCGCATGAGCCTAACCTACCCTAGCGTGCAGAATAACTTCTAGTCCTCGGACAAACCTTCAGTACGTACGACCACTGGCGCGCGCACGGACCGTCAGCTGAGGCGCAGGCCAATGTTAGCAGACGATCTCACCTCTGCCGTCTTGTGCCAGTGGAGCTCGCTGGGGGAGGTCGCGCCGTCAGCTGGCACTCACGTGCGTGCGAAGCGTCGATATGAATACCCACCGAATCGCGCCCGCCTCGAGGCGCATGTTGACACCGGCCATCGCTACCGCGGACCCGTCAGCACGCACGAAACCCACCTCCTTCGCATAGCAGGGCCCACTCACATGTGGCGAGGGGCATCACTCCGACTGGAGGGCGACGTTCACGGGTGAGCGTCCGAACTTTGACATCAGCGCACGACCGGAAACTCACCGTTCTGCTGGCGAGCCCAGCCACCAGTCTGCAGGCGGTTGTGGCTCATGGCGAACGGCCACTTCGCGTTGTTGCTGTTGCGGGACGAGACGCCGTCAGAACCGTTCCAGAAAGGGACAGATTAAGACGGGTACGTACACGCTCCCCGAGTCCGTCGTGGGTGGAGCGAGAAGGTCGGGGTTCTGGAGGGCGACGGGGACGTTCTGAGGCCCGAGGATGGAGGCACCGAGGGATCCGTGCACGGCCTCGGGGTCCGTCGTCGACGTCTCGTTCCACGCGGGGTAGTTGGGGTCGTCACTGGCGTACGGCACGGTCTCCGTCGACCCGATCGCGGTCGAGGTCGCAGAACCGGTGCTCGAGGCGGGGGCGCTCGAGGCAAGGCTGCTCGAAATCGCGGAGCTGGAGACCGCGGAAGTCGAGATAGCGGAGCTCGTGACGGCAGAGCTGGGGATCGCAGAGCTCTCCGCCACCACCGTGGAGGACACGGTGGAGGCTGCAGAGGACACCACGCTGGACGGGGGAGCGGGCGCAGCGGCCGTGCAAGTCGCCAGGAGGACAGAACAGAGGATCGCTGTGGCGAAGCGGAGCATGGCGATGTCGGGGGGCTTGTGAAGCTGAGCGGTGCGTTGGAGCGGCTGAGCTGACGTTCTGAGGTGCAGATGTGGTCCCCTTTATAGCCGGACGAGAGAGCAATGACCTCCAGAGCCGTACCGTCACGCTGGCTCTGATCCTTGACAGACTCGAGGAGAATGAATGGAGGAAACGACGGAGGAACGCGGGCTGGTCGGCCATCGGGGATGTCCCTTGTGGCTTCGCCGGCGGAAGGAGGATCGCGTCTGTGGGGTGTCACAAATGAGCGCACTCGACTCGTCTTTGCACATCGAAGCGCGTACCATCACGCTCGAGAAGAAAGTGCGGGGACGGGGATCTGGCTGGCGCCCTGTAAATGACGACACCTGTAACTATGGTTTCTCCTCTGAATGCCCACCGTAGGGCGAGCAGCCATAAAACGCTTGCGGGGAACAAAGGGTCTTCTGTGCGTTGCTCGATTTCTCGCGCGCGTGCCCACCCGAACAGGCAGCTTTGGAGACTCGAGACAGGACTACCTATCCTGATAGTTGCGGTCCAGGAAAGCTTTGTGTTGCACTTAGCACAACAAGAGTTTGGTTGAGGCGACCACGTACCTCGTTTCCCTACTAAATTTAACCCGAGACCTCGCCGATGCCGAATTCGACGCGAAAGCCGCCCGTTACGATATTCCGCGCTTAGCGTTCGATTCTTCGGCCTCCTGAGTGGAGCCCTCTACTGCAATTTTCACGCACACCCCCAAAAACCTCGTGAGTCGAGAAGAGGCGGAGAGGGAAAGGGTCGATATTGCAAGACCATTAGACGAGGACAAGGTAGAGCACGACGACGGAGATGGCCTCATTCCCGCCGACGTCCTTGTGGTAGACAATCTGAAAGTCTCGTCAGAGTTCGATGCGCATAATGATCACGTGGATGACGCACAGGGCTCCGGAAAAACCTAATATTATCGCATACCTTTCAACCAAAACTTTCAGCAGTTTGGAAACACGTCATAATCGAAGCCTCTTGGGACACGTCGTGTGTACCTGAAACTGAAACTTGGCTCGTTCACGTGGACGTAAGCTTGGGTACATACCCAGACAGGTGCTAGGTGATCCAATCCCCTTGCTTGTTATTTCGATCCATGAGAGGCTCGAAGACGGACCCGTGCGCTGCAATCGTGACACAGTGACTGCCAAACCCGAACAACACCTTGCTTATGTTCCACGCGGTCCGTGGCGTCCGCAGCGTTCAGCGGCGCACGAGACCGGCCAGAGCACGTCAACGGATCGAAGATCGTTCGGGGCCGGAGGGCCACGGGTGGTGGAGGAAGCGTTGTCGACGAGCCCGGGCCTTCTGGCGTCGGAACAAGTCGCCCGCGGGATGAACTGCAGGCGCGCCTCGGGGTCGAGATGCTCGACGGCGCCCAAGATGGATGTGCTTGGTACTTTGGGGGGCGTTCCTCGGGTGGGCGGGCTCCGGGTCTCCCCTGCAGGCAGCAGGACGGCGATGCTCGACCGCGTAGGCAAGGCCCGGGAGCGTGCGGGCGCACTTGCCATTGGCTGCGCGCTTGGAAGGGAGCACGGAGACCTAGTTGGTGAGCGGATTCGGCCTCAGAGCGCTCGAAGAGGAAGGCGACTCACGGTTATCGTTGATCGTTCCTACACATGCCGCATATACGAGCGACGTCGGGGCAGCAGGCGGAGATGCGCTGGAAGCAGGGGCTGGTAGTAGGATGACGGCGGGAAGGCAGGAAAGCGACGCAGTCCGTTGCACTTTTGAAGCGAAATTTGTCGACGACGTCCTTTCCTTCCACAAAGCGCCAAGCTCGCTTGGCAGAGGGACTGGGCGCAAGAAGTGGCGGGAGAAGAGTGCGCTGGACAGGTCGAGCCCGACGGCGGGGAGACAAGCGCCTACCAAGCGCCCGCCCCGGACGCCGCACTCAACCCACGCCCGAGCCGAGCCCGTGGTAAGGTGATGTTTGGGACATTCAGAGCCATCATGAGGCTTGTAGTCGGAGCGGCGCTGTCATCGTCGTTGCAGTTCAAACGTTCAAGCCTCATTTCGGCGCCGAATGCGTGGACGAACTCAGAACTGGTCGCGACCACAGTGGCATACACGGCGGAGACGTTGAGTACACCACATTCCGCTTTCGACCAGGCTAATACGGACCCATCGGTCGCAAGATGAACTTTTGAAGGGCTAGAGAGTACTCAGTGCGGGCCTTCCGTCTGCCTCCGAGCTCTCCCCCAGTCCCAGACGGCCCACCCGGCTCCCGGCACGACCGTTTGGTATCCTTACCGCATGCCTCTGGCACTCGCACCCGACCCGACCCTTTGGACGATGACCCGTCCGTCTGGCAACTTACCGGGTGGCGCGAGCGACGGAAAGAGTCGGGGAGCGGTGACGATGCGCGGCGTCCGCGAGCTGCCTCCTCCCTCGCTCCGACAACACGCCGCACCCGCACGAACCCGAGGCTCCCGACGCCCACATGGCGCGAAGCCTTCGAGGCGTCTTCGCGCCTTCTCTCCGCGACCCAGGTGACTGACAGCACGAACGGGAACCGTGGCGGCGCACCGCGTCCCCCACCGAGATCGTCAAAAGCGGTATAGTGCGGGGAATGCGGGGGTGGAGTACAGGCGTCGGCACTTCTTCGGTAGCATCGATATCTCCCGCGCGCGTGCACGTGCGGGCACAGATCAAGAGGTGTACGATACAAGCAGTGCGAGATCCAAGAGTGTCCAGACGGACGCGTCGCGCCCTACGCGAGAGGCGGCCGCAGAGTGTCATCGGTCATGAGGGGTCGTCGAAAGCGTCTACACGAGCGGGGCATGCGGGGTCAGGACGCGGCGGCGCACGGAAAGTGGTAATCACACGTACAGAGAAGTTCGTCAAGAATCCTCCTCCTCGGCGTCGCCCGCGTCGGACTGCCAGTTGCGCCGGGGGAGGGGCGCGCCGACGAGCATGCAGAGGACGGAGAGGGAGGTGAAGATCGCGTACACGCCGTGTCCGCCGAGCCAATCGCGTTCGGCGGAGAGCGCAAAGAGCGAGGTCGCGCCCGCGGGCGCGATCGCGCGCACGACCGACGCGGCGAGCTGGCCGACGCCGTTGGTCGCGCCGAGGGAGCTCTTGTTGGGCGCGGCGCCGGTCATGAAAATGAAGACGCAGCCTGGGTGGAACCGGGATCAGCCTCGAGAAGGAGCAACGGGGAGGTTGGAGCATACCGTAGGCCATGTCCATGATAACGGAGAGCGCAAGCTGGAGGATGACGAGGGCCCATACAGTATTTGACATGCCCTCGATCCGGGCGGTGACGTTGATGAGAGTGAATAGAGGGAAGAGGAAGATGAACATCGCCATGCCTGCCTGGAAGACGCGTTTGGCACCCCAGCGGTCGACCAATTTTGCGAAGAACATCGCTTGGAAGACTCCATCCATGACGCCGAAGGAGCCCAGGATGATGCCGATGGTTGATGGAGGGAGCCCAAGACCGCCAAACTCAACAGGGGTGGAGAAGAAGAGGGGTTGGATAGCACGGTAAGCCATCTCGAGGAGGGCTAGGCACGCGTAGTTGCAGACGGTCCAAACAACGGGAGCGGTGAGCAGAGCACGGAGAGGGACGTCGCTGGGAGCTGAAGAGGATGGTTCGGCATTGACAACTGTGGCGTCACTGGCGAACCTGACGATTTTGGGGCGGCGAGGCTGAGGTTTGACGGTCTGTTGAATAGACGATTGTCTCAATACCAGGCGGCACAGCGAGTTGGTCGTTCTTACCTCGCGTAAGAATGCAGCAGTGACACAAAAGATCACCGCAGAGAAGAGCGCCGCAACGGCGCAAGGAAGGAAATAAGGATAATACTGCCAAAACGGATTGGTGAAAACCTCAGGCCACCGGTCATGCGGCTTCGCAAGCTGTCCTCCAATAAGAGGGCTGTCGAACAGGTCACAGGACTATCGCGAGCGAAAGTAGTCTTAGACGCACCCAATCGTCCCTCCTATGGACCACATGACGGGCATCATGGCAAAGCCCTGAGCCATATTCGTCGAGTCGGTGAGATCTGCACTCAACGTCAGCGCCCGCCATCACTTAAAGGCGGAGGGCTCAAAACCTACCTGCCACCATACTCTTGATAACCCCAATGTTTCCATTCAACATACCCACGAGACACCGGCTGCGGCGACAGCCAGTTAGCGCGCGCCCCGTTCCCGCCCGCACAGATCGGAGCGTACCTGACGACCAGCCCAGTGAAGGTTTTCGAAAGCCCGAAGCACAACATGGATATGCACAGACCGCCCACGCCGGTGAGCAGCACCGGCTTGCGGCCGATGCGGTCCGATATCCGGGCCCACTGCATTATAAACATCGCCTCTGTCGCGAAGAAGAGGGATTCCTAGGGATCCCGGTGAGCACGCGGGTTCACTGTGTGCGCCTCAGAGACAACTTACGATCAGACCGGCATAGTACCCAACTTTCTTTTCGTCGCCCCCGGTGATATCGAGCTCACTGACGAGCTGCGGGAACGAGAGATGAGCTCGCGGCCATGGTCAAGGCGGAGATCACGGACGCACCTGGTTGATGAACGGATATATACAATTGGCGGTGATGGGCTCCGCGAGCTGCATGAGCAGCAGAATGAAAATCTGCATGCGCGGCAGCGGCGTCGGCGCCTTCAACCCCTTGCGCTCCGGCGAGAGCAGCGGCGTCTCCTCGTCGGACGCGTCGTGGCGGCCATCGCGAGCGCAGTGCATTCCAGGGAGAGTGCGGGGGTGAGGGTGCGGGGGGTACGTGCGGGGTGGAAGGAGGAGGGGGTGGAAGGCACTGCGCGGGGCTGGGAGCACTCCGCTCGCCCCCGGGCTCGGTGTACTTAATGACGCGCGCAAAACGCCAGCCACCGGTCGGACAGGCGGTGGAATGTCGTGCGAGCGGGCCTCAAATTTACGCCACCTTCGACGCCAGCGCGCCAGGATCCCAGGGGGAAAAACGTCAAAGGCGGAGGCGCGCACGGCCGCTATCACCTGGAAGTGAGAACAGAACGGTCAGACGGAAGACGGCGGGGCACTCACCGTTTCCTTGCGATGGGCGGGCGAACGTTCTCGGCTGCCTTTGACACAGGACGGGGAGGCGAGACGTAAAGTTCGTATCATGCGGCTCGGCCACATCAGAGCGCGCGTACGCAGTGTTTATTCCGACGATCCGAGAACATGGACGCCGGTAGTCTCGTTCCCACGACCCTCTGTTCCAGAGGGTCTGGTGCATTTCGTCTCGCTTAGGGGGGTCCGTGACGCGGGTCACCAGTTGATGGATTGGTCAGCTTAGTCATTTGAAGGATCTCGATCGTTTTGTAACGCTGCTGCAAGAGGACTGCTGGACACCTCCCCCCAGACCCCGGGGCTCTGGACTTTGCGATGCTGAGCACTTTTTGTCTTGAGGATATAATGACAGCTATGCTCAGTGTCATTGTCCCTTCCAAGAGCAAACATGATACTCATATATTATATGTAGATGTCTACTACAAAGCCAAGTTGGCACAGTGGCATGGATGCCTAGCATGGGTTTTTATTTGGTTGGGTGCAGGGTTCTATTCCCTGTGTAGCCATTTTTGCACTTTAAGTTTTACCTCCCACAACATCCCATTGTGGTGTTGTGAGGAGCACCCGCTAAATCTAATTACTATTTGCAGTAGAATAAAATGCTTGTAGAACAAACACCCAGGTTGGGCACGGCTTCGTAGATGTGGGGTGCAAAAATGGGATAGTGACGGGATTGAACCCTGGCACCAAAAAAGCGCACACCAATGTCAATACCACTGTGCCACCCAGCCTTTGCTTGGTATCTCCCTCTGTAATATATAACTACAGTGTTCACTCTGGAAGGGATGACCCCCGCCAGAAGTTAGTGCTGGTGGACAATGCAAGTGGGGAAGTTGTCGGGGAGCTGCTGAACTGGGTGAGCATCAAGGAGGACCGCTCCACGTGAGTGCACCTATCATTGACGAGGACAGCCAGCCTGCGCGGGTGATGCTAGGGCTGCCCGAGAACGTCTATGACACGTACACAGGCCTCGCCGACTTCGGCGAGTTGACCTTGTGCCCTCCCATTCAAAGCCCTCCAATCTCACGCTCAACGGCCACAACACGCAGCCAAAACTCTTGAAGGCCGCCATTCTTGGCGGAATCTGACCACACTTCGCGCGCGTGCGCCTCCCCAAGTCCACGATTAAGTTCGACAGCGTTCAGGCCGCGGGCACAGTGCGCGCGCATGGACCGCGTGGAGGGGACGGACGCGCGAGAGCTCAGATAGACGCGCAGAGCTCTCGCTCTGGCGCTGCGTCACAGCTGGTCACCCTCATGCCGGATCCGGACGTCGGGGGAAATCGGAGTGACGCTAAAAGTCACGGACCGACATCCCGAGCCCGAAGTGCACCAGACGTTCTACAAGCACTCCCAACGCGCGCCTGCCCCGTCCCCGTGAGAAATTTCAACTTTTGCATGGTTCTCATTCAGTCCCGATTCAGTATTCCCTCCATCCTCCATCACAATCCCATTCCCAATTCGGTATCCCCTCCCATTCCTATTATATAATCACTGCGTAGGGGCAGGCGCGCGTTGGGTGTGCTTGTAGAGCGTCTGGAGCCGAGACTAGGACGCCGGGCGATCGATGTGCATCGATGCGGCTCGCGGTTCAGATAGGAGACCGTCTCGTGCTGGTTGGCGCCACACGATTCTGGCACGGCTCCCGCAGCGAGGCTAGATGAAAAGCCTCTCCATCGGCCTACACAATCGGCTAAGAGCAATGGTGCTGCGGAGCCCATCACCCAAACTCACTGGCGCGATACATGGAACCGCAGCCACGAGGCTGGGGAGGCTGTTAAAGAGAAGGTACGGTGGGAGGCGTTCGACGCGGGAGACATCGTGACTAGAACATGTTCGCAATCGGTCTAGACTGCTTTGAGCGTGGGCGCTTACCCACCAAATGGCCGGTTCAAAATCTCGACCGGGTTGCGCAAATGGTCTGCTCCGAACAGACTAGAACTCCTCCTGCTTTGCAATAAACGCATCCCCAGCAAGAAGGAACCTCCCAGCCCGCGCCTGCGACGAGGGATGAAAGCCTATCGCAAGCGCGCGCCCAAAGGGCGCCTACCGCCCGGTCTCCTAAGGAGGCCACCCGGGGCATCCGGCTTCTTTGACATATTCGCCTAGCGCCTCGCTGCTGGCGCCAACCCAAAATCTTCACCTTGCCCTGTCCAGCAACATCTCCCCTGGCCGCCTCGACAGAGAACGAGGTTAGTACGTACAACCCGTTCCCCACACACCGCCCGATGCTAGTGCAAGAGCCGCTCTATATGCCCACTATTGTACAGACTTACGTGTGAATGCTACTAATCAATCGACGCCTTCCCCACACGCCGCGCTCAGCTGGATAGCTTTGTCTCGAAATGCTTACGCGCGGCCTCGAGGGCCTCGGAGATCTTCGAGGTTTCCGTGCCCACGCCCTGCGCACCGTCGGGCTTGCCGCCCGCCTGTGAAAGGTTCTGGTGAGCACGTCGGACCGGACCGAGGCAGATGTAGCACACGTACCTTGCCCCCAAGGATCTCGACGACGACGTTCGCCCACTCGCGGCCATCGACGCCCTTCGCCTTTGCGGCGTCCGAGACGGCGTTGACGTGCGCGACCTTGCCCCCGGCGGTGTCCGCACTGAAGATGTAGATCGACTTGGACAGCTTCTTCGCCTGGAGCACGACGGCCTGCATCACTTTCGCGTTCGCGTTCACGTCCAGCTGCGCATAGTACACCGGGGCGTCGGGGTTCTCCTTGAAGTAGTCTTGGAGCGCCTCGCCCGCCGCCTTGTTCGCGGCAGCTTCCTTGTCCTTGAGGTACTTGTCGAACGCCTTGCGCACCGTCGTCAGGCGATCACGGAGCTCGTTCTTCTTGAGCAGCGAGATATCCGCCTGGTTGATCGTCTGGTTGATCCTGTTAGCCGAGAGCGGGTATGTTTGGCAGAATGCCGGGGCGTACCACCGTGTACGTCTTGAGCGTGGCATCCTTCTCGGCGTCTGCCATGCTCTCGATCCGGTTGAGCTGCGCCTCGAGCTGCTCCCCGAGTCTGCGCGCCTCTGCGGCCTCGTGCCCGGTGACGGCAACGAGTCGGCGAATGCCTTTCGCGATGCCGGACTCTTCCGTGACGATGAAGTCCTTGATCTCGCCTGTTCGTGCAACGTGCCTGTGATAAAAGTTAGGCTAAATACATGCATGAGCGGCGTGAAGGGTGAAAGATACTTACGTCCCACCGCAGAGCTCGATGCTCGTTTTCCTCCACTTCGGGTTCTCGAGGTCCTTCTCGATCTCCTCGACGTCGTGCTCTAGCGCAACAACACGGACAGGATCGGGGTAAGACTCGCCGAACACGGCGCGTAGGGAGTAGATCTTCTGCGCGACGGGGAGGGATACCTCCTTCGCGAACACGCGCACATTGCGCTTCACCCAGTCTTGGCTCATGTTCTCAATCTTCGTGAGCTCAGGAGTAGACACCTGCGCCTTGTGCGAGAAATCAAAGCGGAGCTTCGTAGTTGCGACAAGAGACCCCTTCTGGTCGATATGGTCGCCGAGCACATCGCGCAGGCAGTAGTTGAGGATATGTGTTGCCGTGTGGTTGTTGCGCAGAGGCCATCGGCGGAGCTATCAAATGCGTTCAGCGATAGAGTCGGGCCTCGTGCAGGGCGGGTCTACCTCATCGTAGCAAGAAACAATCTCGTCCCCAACACTGAGTTTCCCGTACTTCATGTTGCCGATGTGGAGCACGTAGCCGTTGAAAACTTGCACGTTCGTGACCTCGAACTCCGCGACACCGTCGATAATGATGCTGCCAGTGTCGTACTCTTGACCACCGGACTCCGCATAGAAGCTCGTGCGATCGAGCAGAATGCCGAATGAGGAGTCTTCGGGAGTCTCCTCTGTCGACTGCAGGAAAGTCTTCTTGGAGTAGATTGCGACAACTTTCGCGGAGATGTTGCCCTGCTCTGGAAATAGACGTGTCATGGGAACGGTCCAATAAAGTGAACAAACCACTTACGGAACTTTGCGGAGTCATTCGTCTTGGGAACCCCAGAGTTCTTCTCAAGTGCAGCGAGGTCATGGACATCGAGGGCAACCGCCTCTCCGGTACCCTTCTTGACGCCTGCCTTACTCGCCTCTTTCGAGGCGGCCTGGGCAGCCTCGAATTCAGCTTCGTTGACTCCCAACCCGAGCTCTTCCGCCATGAGTCGCGTGAGATCAACGGGGAAGCCGTACGTGTCGTAGAGTCGCCAGACGTCCTTGCCACTAAGCTCCTTCTGGCCGGCATCGAGAGCTTTCTTCGCGTACTGCTCGAACAACTTCTCGCCGCGGTCAAGCGTGCGCGAGAATGATTCCTCTTCTTCGTCGAGAATCTCCTTAATCTCATCGTATTTCTGAGTGATCTCAGGGAACACCGAGCCCTAGACAAGTAGGATGAGTGGACGAGCACAGGCATCTGAGAGAGGAGCTTACCATTTGCTCGATGAGAACAGGAGCCAGGGACGAGAAGAACGATCCTATTTGGACGCCCATCTTTCTCCTCGCGAACCGGCATCCGCGGCGGAGGATTCGCCTGAGGACATAGCCACGTCCGACATTGTTGGGGACCCCGCCGTCGCTGAGGGCGAACGTAAGGGTGCGGACGTGGTCCGCGATGACACGATACGCAGTGTCGATGCCGTTCTCGTCCTCCTCACCGAACTTGCCGGCGTATGGGCGCACGCCCGTCACCGCCTGGATCTTCTCAAAGAGAGGGGTGAACACGTCCGTGTCATAATTGGAGCGCTTATTCTGAATGGCAGAGACGAGACGTTCGAAACCCATGCCCGTGTCGACGTGTTTTGAGGGGAGAGACTTGAGCGAGCCGTCGTCTTCGCGGTTGAACTGGATAAAGACGTTGTTCCAGATCTCAAGTACGTCGGGGTCGTCCTGGTTGACGAGGTGCGCGGCGTTGCGACCACCTATCCGGTCGAAGTGTATTTCACTGTACATGTGCAACATGTCAGGACCAATTTAATATGATGACGTCCGGAGGGTAGAGGGACGGTCTCCCTTCTAGGCAAGCCCCTGTGCTCTCAACGCGACCGTGCTACACAGGCATCCGCGAGAACATATAGAGAACATCCCAGTGCCAGAAGCCTGAAGCCAGCACTACGACTGTCCATGTCTCGGGGAATTTGGCCTCAAAGTCGTGACCGCGCCAGGAAACCTAATACGACGTTTCCTGGCGCGCCCATGGTCTTTGTATCATGTGGGGTGGTAACCTGACTTCACGTGTGGAAGGAAGGGCGGACTGAGACTTACCTGCAGGGACCGCAAGGACCGGTGGCACCCATTTCTACGCCACCTCCGTAAATGCCGCGAACATACACTGCAGACGGATCCGAACATACCCCAGAAGTTGTCCTTCGCATTTCCAGGAATGATGTGATCTTCCGCTACACCAACGTCCAGCCAGAACTGTTTGGCCTCCAGATCGGGTTCCAGACCGTTCTTGACGTCGCCCTCGAAGTAGGTGACGTAGAGACAGTCCTTGGGCAGCTTGTACACATCCGTCAATAGCTCCCAGGAGTAGTCGATGGCTTCTTTCTGTGCACGATGAGCGGGGTGCGATGAGAAAGGCGAGCCAAGACGTCACGCGCACCTTGAAGTAGTCACCAAAAGACCAATTGCCTAGCATCTCGAAGAACGTGTGGTGATAGGAGTCCTTCCCGACATCCTCCAAATCTACAACGTGTTGGGTGCCCGCACATATACACCACGAGATACAGACGTACCGTTGTGCTTTCCACCCGCGCGAATACACTTCTGGCTGTTGTATGCGCGTTTGAGTCGCGCGAGCTCCGACTGGGGATCAACTGTCCCGAGGAAGATCCCCTTGTACTGCACCGCGCGCGTGAGTAGACTGGGATCTCATCGATCGCGCACGAGACAGACCTGGTTCATGCCCGCATTGGCGAACAGCAACGTGGGGTCTTCATAGGGGATAGTGGATGAAGAAGGGACGAAGGGGTGCTGTTTCGACTTGAAGAAGTCGAAGAACTGCTGGCGGACCTGGGGCGCGGTGAGCGGGGGCACCGAGGAGGACGCCATGCGTACGAAGCGGCTGAGGGGAGATGAGAGTCGATAGAGAGGGCGGGCGTGCAGAAGCATGCGCCCTGTTGGGCCCATTCCCGCTGACTCGAGAACTGATAAAAGTCGCGATCTCACGTGCGCTCTCGGAATGCACTCTTCCGCGTCAAGCCCGAGTCGCCCAGCGTGTTTTTGCCGACGTCGTTCTCGCGCTCACCTCTCTCGACGGAGAGGGGGAGAGGGTTGTGACTGCATCTTCGCTCTCGCCCACAACCACGAACATCACTTATATCCCAGACGGCTGGTAATGGTCAGGTTCTCCGCGATTCGCTCATCCATCGCGCTAGGGCGCCCTCTGAGGCTCGAGCGTGATTACGTTTCGCTACTGTTTCCTCGCACATATCTGTCCACCAGTCGTATCATTGGAAGCGAGCAGCGTCGAGTGTGGGTCCGCAAATTCACTTGCATTATATTGGTTTATTCCTTCTCGACCACTCAAGCGCCCACTGACCCAGACCTTCAGTTTTAGGCGTGCCATGGTACTTGCCCGTGAAGCCCACGAGCTCGTGCGCTATTTTTGCGTACAAGTTGTCCGCCAGACGTCATCACGGCTGAGCGCCAAGCGATTCAGGTATTGATGGTTTCGCCCTTCATTCAAGCCGACAAATGAAGAATGTGCGAGTTCCAAGAACGCCCTTCTGTCCTGCATGCTCAGTAGCGTACATCCAAGTAAGTGATACATCATAAAAGTCGTAGTGCCATCACATCGTCCCTCTGCACAGAACCAGCCACGTGGGCCACGGTTAGTGCCCGAACGTCGCACAGATTATGGCAGTATGCTCACCAATCCATTGGATCATGACTGCTCAATCATGCGGGGCATGGGCATGCTATCGGGCATTTCAGTGACGACGGGCGCGTACTCCGTCATCGTCTTGACCCCCACGAAGGTGGTCGGGAACGTCGTGGTGTAGACGTAGGGCGGGACGGTGTCCCAGACCTCCTCAACGCGCGTGGCCACGTACGTCTGGGTGGTGACCGCGGTCGCGGTGGGCACCCACACCGTGGTGGCGTGCTGAAGAAGAACCGTAGTGAGTCTCCCGTCACCGTCGATGGCCGCACAGTTGGCGACATACCATGTCACCCACGGGGCGGCCACAGCACCGAGCACGGCTGAGAAAGCAACACCGGCGAGAGCGAGGATAGAGGTGAACTGCATCGTTACAGGTGAGGAGACGGACAGAGCAAGTTCAGGAAGCGGCGAAGTGCGGGGGGCTGCTGAAGCTTGGTGGAGCGAGCTTACCAGAGCCTGACCTCCACTTTTAAAGCGAGGAGCTGAACATTTGCGCCGCCCGATTCGAATCTGTGGAAGGCCGCAGGCGCGCAAACCTGGGCAAATATGTCTCACCGCCGCCGGATGTTCGTCGCTGTCCCCACCGCACTTGCGATCGGCGAGAGCTCAATCACAGGCACTGTGATCCAACAGAGTCCGCCCTGCCGCTCTCGTTTACCGACATGGAGTCGTAGTGCATGTGGACGCCGTTCGCGCGAGTAATTGCCGAGACATTGGCACGCGGGTGCCCAGAGGGTCTAGCGCACTTGCGCAGCAGCGTGGCGCTCGCGAGGAATCACGGCTTCCGTAAATTCGTGTCTTCTGTTCAATACCTTTGCAGGCTGGCGTTCCGAGGTTGAGGAGCGATTCCTGCGTCGGCACCCGCACTGATGCGCTCGTCTCCGCTCGCAAGGTTGGGATTTCTAATGTCCGCGTAAAGTCTCTGACTCTCTGACTCATCTTCTTTCCAATCTCGGCGCAGATGCACTCTACATGCCCATGATCATAAGCGTTGTCAATCTCCGGTCTTACTATGTGAACGAACGCGGCTGACCTGAATGAGCGCTGTCTATCTGATAAGATGCCCATCTAATCAGCGCACGGAAGTCTAATCAGGTTTCTGCAACCCTTCCTATCTTCATACGGAACTCCAGAAGGCTGACCGACGCCTCATTCTGCTTGGCACACAAACCGCGCTCCTGGACGCCTGCCGACGCCTCCGACTCGGGTCTCAGGCGGACGCTGACCCAATCCCGCGCGTCGACACTGGACGAAGCCGCAAAGGAGTCAACTCCAGCTCGTGGGGCGGACGTTTGGCCCAGGAGCTGCCCTCCTACAGGTCTAGCCCCAGGGACTTGAATCCGGGCCGCGTGCCATAACGAAGCTACAACGAGGGCACACGGTCAAAATCTCCCTCTCCCTCTTACTCTATCACGTTCATCCCACGTTGCAGTGGCGGTGAACGCAGCATGCACATCCCCCAGTCTAGCTGGCAACGTCCTATCTCCTTGGTCTTGACCAGTTCCTGTGCACACTGTCACTGCAGCGCGGCGCGTGGCCTCACCGGTGACCTCGCTTGCGCGGCGCGGAGGCCCTTTTGCTCTGCGGATCCGACGACGCGGGCCCGACGCATCGCCGTTTCGATTTCGAACCGAGCCAAAGACCTTCGCTCATGATAGATCAAACGATGCCCTGTGTGAGCCCGTCCCCCGCATGCGTGTATCGTACGTCATCCCCCCCCTGCGCTGGTAACCCTCTGTGCTGCTATGACACCCCCAGGCTAGCAGCGCGGAGAAACGTCGAGACAGTCCTCCGCCGCGGAGGCCCCGCACGCCTCAGAAACGACCTCTCCCCACCGGCGGAATGCATTATCCTCTCCGAGTCGCAGTCGCGTGCTGGCGGCAGCCCAAGGACGGACATTATCAAGGACGCGTCAGGCCAGTAGTCCCGGCTTGCTGCGTGGACATGCGGCTTTTTCCTACCTAGACTCTGCTGTTCTTGGGACCACACACGCAGGCGGCACCAGTCTCGTCGGACTTGTGAGATTCTTAACGGTGCAGTATCTACTACTTGCACTCTCAACGGCGTCCACGTTCAGTCGCGTCCCTGGTCGGAAACTTTCACTACCTCCTTGCGGAGTCCAGTGACGCACCACCCGCCGCCCTGCTTCGACTCTAAAGATCCGGAAGTTTCATCTATTGGCGCAGAGTTCACGCGGGTCCCGCACGGTTGCCACATGGGGCATAACCATCGACAAGTGACTGGCTCCCCGGACCATGTCATTTCGTGGCGAACGATCACCGCATCCTGATGTACAACACCATGACCCCGGTTAGCGTTCCAACTCGCACGTTGCGCTCCAAATATCCAGCTCGCCAGAAGACGACGGCACAATAGCAACGGAAAAGCGTGACCTCCCTCAGCCGGTATCTGCGACATCCACCTGGCCCAACCCGGTGCCCCTCGGAGTCCATCCCGATGCCCCATCAGCCAGGCTCCCGGCCGCCTCGATCGCGATGATCACGCGAAACCACCCACCCGGCCACTTCCAGCAGTGTGTAGTAGTACAGCGTCGATCGCGCCATTGGACCTCCGCCTTTCGTCGCCCCCATGCCTGCCCACATCCATCTCTCCACCCTCTCCTCGCGGCGGAGTTCGACTTCCATTCCAAACGAGCCTGAGAACTCGTCAGTACTTACAGCAATTGGCTTGCCACCCAAGCGGGCCCGAGTCACATCGTCCGAACAGGCACGGCGCACCCTCCCAGTCTGTTCCTGGAGCACGGCGCGGTCGCTGCCCTCGAGCTCGGTGCGCGCCGCCCAAAACCTTCGCCCTCCCAGAACCCAGACCCGTCTGCCACACGCACGCACGACGCAGCCGACTGGCCCGAAGTCCGTAGACGCGTGTCGGACCCCGACGCCGACCGCCTTGCACGGTTTCCTGTCCGAACCTTGTTCACGATCAGGTGTCCACCACATGCATGCATACGCATTTCCGCAAGCCAGCTGGGGACCAAAGGATCGTCGCTCTACGCCCAGACGATCGATCGCAGGCTCTTCCGCTTTCCAGAAGCCGCCGTCCGTCCCGGCGCCCGGGCGACTCTGGAGACGGAGCGGAACGACGAAGCGGACGGATCCAGACCCCAGTCTCGTGCGGAGATTCTGCGCTCGGGGCTCGCACGCGGGCCCGCGCAGGGGACGGGAGAAGGCGGTCATGCATGAGATCCGTTATGTACGTGCGGGGGCGCGCGGAGCGCCATTATGCGGGAGGGGGAGGGGTAGGTACGTGTACGTGTGTGCGGCTTTGGTGGTGACGAGGCGCGAAAGGGAGAAGAAGAAAGCATATTCACAAAGCGCGTGGTGTGCGTACTACAGAGGAGGAGCAGAGCATTACGAGACAGCGCTACGCATAGGGCCCCGCTGGGGCCAGAGGGCGCGGAGAAGCGGCGGGCCGCGTACGGTAGCAGAGGCCGAGACATTAAACCCCTTCGTGCTGCGCCGGAGATCGGAGGAGGGAAGGGGCGCCCAACTATAAGGTGGAGAGAAGCAACACAGCCCGGGTGGTGCAGAGACGTGAGGACATTAGCTACAGAGCGGGTCCGGGACTAGCAACGGACACAACAGCGGCCACGGATAACAGCATTTGTACAGTAACATAACCACAGACACTGTCAGGGTCGTGATGGGTCGTGGAGGGGCATGGCGGGAAGGGTATGAGGCATGAGGGCATATGTGCATGGTATCGTGGTATCACTGGATCGGGAGAGTCGTCTATCTGGTCGCGTGGGGAGAAAGAGGACGTCCTGACGCCCGCCGGGGCGAGACCCCAGAGAAAAAGAACGCAGAACACGAGGTGCAAAGCGGGGGGTGAAAGAGAGCGCATAGGGGAGATCTGCAGCTCGCGTGAGAGCCGGGAACGTTGACGGAGGTCAGGCTCGAGCTGTGGGGGCTGTGCGGAAATACGCCTACGGCCCACAGGTCCTCACCAGAGACACCCGCAGCGGGACAACCAGAGCTCTAGACGCCTCCGCGCGACGCTCAGCGCCCCAACGGAGACATCGACAGCCCTCACATGACTGCCCGCAGGAGTCCTTTGATGGCCTTCTTCAGGCCCTTCACTTTCCTCTTCACCAGTCCCTTGCCGCTGCTCATTGGCTTGACCTCGCGGAACGTGAAGTCGCCCGGGACGCCCTCCGCGCTCCGACTCCTGGCCAGATTCATCCTCAGCTCCGTAGCGCCGCTGACGGAGCATCCGGTCCCGGCTCCGGCTCCGGCGGAGGGGAACAGCGGGAGAGCGTGCGCGGCACGGGAGAGGGAACCGAAGCGCGCTTGCGGGGCGAGTGCGGGGCGCGGGTCGATATCGAGGGACCGCGTGCCGCGCTCGTGGGCCAGCGCGTTGTGCAGAGACTTGGTGACGGGCGGAGACGACGCGGAGGGCGGTGGAAACGAGGAAAAGGGGGCGGGCGAAGGGGCAGGGGAGTGGAAGGCGAAGCCCCCGGACGTCGCGGACGGCGCGGGGCTCGAGGGACGCGACATGTTCTTGCGGATCGCGGTGTACAGCGGTCGCTGGGGGTGCCCGAGAGGGATGCCATCGAAGGGGAGGTCGTCGCGGCTGGGGCTCAGGCTTCTTCGCGGGGCGGCCTCCGCCACAGCCGCGGGGGGAGGGGCGCTGAACCGAACGCTCGACGAGTTCTTTGTGCGCGTCGAGGGCGAGGCGACTGAGAGCGTGAAGCTGTTGGGCAGGGAGGCCGGGAGGCCGGGCGCGATCTTGGGGCGCGGGGACGGGGAGGGCGACACAGACGCGGCGCTGTCACGGCGGAATGAGGTCACACTTGAGTTTGTGGTGGCTCGGCGGCGGAGGGAGCACGAGGAGCGCTGGCGGATGACAGACATACGCCTCTTGTGGCGGAGCCCGGGAGAGGACGAGCATGGGGAAGGGGGTTCGGGGGAGGTGCGTGGCTCACTGGAGGGGATGCACGTCAACTCGACATCGTGGTGGACCATGCGTGTTCGTGTCCGGCGAGATGGCGTTCGGGGATTTTGAGGACTGGAAAGCGGCTGCTTGCGAGAGGCGCGTTTCGTGGGATGGCGTGAGGGTCGTGAAGTCGCGAGTGGTGCCGCGACGCGTTCGTGGCTCTCCAGATCGCAGTGGACAACGAGCTGGGCAAAGATGGGCTGCAAGAGCTTTTCCGCGTCGCAGTCCTATGGAACCGGACGGGCACGTGCGCGGGGATATCGTGAGGAAGGAAGAAAGGAAAGCAACGAAGGGTCGCACGCACCACGGTCGGGGTAGCAACAACGGTGGTCGCGGGGAGGAGGACGGCGTTGCGATGCCTGCGGCGGACGACGGCGGTGTCGCCTGGCCGGCTGGCGAAGGCAGAAGCGGGCGCGCGGTCGGAGGCGCTCAGGGGGCGGGGGGCGAGGGATGATGCGGGGATGATGACATGGGGAGAGGGTGGAGGACCGGCCTGACCGAGCTGAAACTTCTGGGCGTCGTTGAGGAGAGTCGGAGAGCTGACCCGGCGACGGACGGCAGCGATGAGCATGGCGAGCTCGCAGGCGCTCGAGCACCAGGGACAAAGGTCGGAGAAAGGGTTGGGGAACTGGCATTTTGGGCAGACATAAAGAGGACGGTTGGGGGGAGAGAGCTGAAGGGATGGGAGCGACTCCCACCGCTTGGGCTAATGCGCCCGTAAGAAAAAACCGTACGCGGAGATAAAGGGGGTCACACGCACTTGCTTGCGCCTTCTGAACTCGCGGAAAAGGATCCGGGGACGGTCTTCGGCTGTGACGGGATGCATGAAATGGGATATATGCGGGGTCTACGGGCGTTGTACTGGATCGTGAGGGTCGTGAGGTGGGGCAGAGGGAATGATTAACGGAGACAGCGGAACGATGACATGCGATGGGGGCAAGAAATGGGAGCTGGAGGTAATGGGCAGAAAGGAGGGACTGAAACGTCGCAGCGATATCCAGATATCCAGGGGGCGCAGGCGGTGGCAACCGTGGTCGCTGCGTTTGCTGCTGGGGGGGGGAGCAAAGGAAAAAAATCACGCTGGGTATATAACGGGGCGAGCGCAGTTTATAGGGACGGACACGAGCTGAGCACGATGTCCAGACGCAAGGCAGACGTCGGACGGCCACGGACGCCACCATCGCACCGGCTGGGTCGGTCCGACCACGCATCCTCTTCTCCTGGCGCGCGCTTTGTCGTCTACTCACGCCGGGGCCATTTACGAGATTCAACGCCGCAAGTGACACTGAGCCACGCTCGACCTCACGGCCTTTTCCAGAGCCCGCGCGCTCCCCCCTACCTGCCAATCGATATCAGGCGCTTGCCGCGCTGGGAACTGTGAGTGACAACCCACTGACTCAGTGTTGCACATACTTCCCTAGCTTACACTCCCCATGGTCG
Organism: Epithele typhae; assembly: GCF_022376455.1. NCBI lineage: Eukaryota > Fungi > Basidiomycota > Agaricomycetes > Polyporales > Epitheliaceae > Epithele > Epithele typhae. Next base: position 1,536,808 of record NW_025954193.1, on the reverse strand, counting down.
ACCAGATTGGCCAGTTCGAACAGCAATGGGTGCTGCCCAGTCCACCGTTGACGCAAAATCCACTGCTACTTCATCTCCGTCTCCTCAAACTACACAATCTACTACGGCATACGATCCTCATCGGCCTCCTGAGCGAAGTTCCCACGTTTGGTTTGAGGACGGAAACATCCTCATCTTGGCCCAGAACACGGAGTTCCGAGTCCATAGGGGCGTTCTCTCCCGCTGGTCACCGCATCAGTACTTCTTGCGAATGTCTAAAGTGTCTAAAACATCTAAAATTTAGACGAAATTTAGTTAGACGTTTTAGACATTATAGACGTGTTAGACATGTTAGACGCATAGACAGTGCTACAGGCCTGCAAGGTTCCACAAAGCCCCTCATTGCAGGTGAGAGCTTAATACCACTAAGGGGACTATTTTATTGATAAACCACAACAATATAGACACTCGAGGACATAATATATTGGCATCTAGCTACACTCAGCACAGGAGCATCTATGGCTACATCCTTGACACTCGTCCTCCATAAAGAGCTCTCACAGGAAGTGGGCACCGACACAGGCCGTGCAGACGACGTGGGAGATGCAAGCAACATGCTGATGTGGAGGCGAGACGGGCAAGACAGATGGTGCAGACACGACACGAGAGTGAAGCGGGCAATGCAGGGGAGGGCGGGGTGGACGATACGGACGTTGACGCAGGGGATATGCAGTGGCAATGTGGGCGACGCGGACGTTGACGTCGCACCTGCCTCGCCCTCGCCCACCTTGCCCGCGCCCGCATCACCTGGATATGGGCGTGGGCGATGCAGGCAAGGTGAGGTGGGCGAGGGCGGTGACACGGGTGGGTCGGACAGACGACGTGGGTGAGGACGACGTGGGTGCGGACGACGTGGACGGACGACGTGGACACCGGCAGGCGAAGTGGGCAACATGGATGGGTGATACGGGCGACGTGGATGTGGATGAGGCCGGCGACGCGGTGACATGGGCGAGGCTGGTGACACGGTGACACGGGCGAGGTCAGCAACGCGGGCATTGGCGCGGGAACGACGCAGATGCGGGACGACGCAGATGCGAGCGATATGCGCGGACGATGTGGGCGACACGGTCATGAAGGCTCACTGACGCCGTTTGCACGACCATGGGCATCTGGGGTGGGTTGCGGGACAGCGGCGCGGTGGGAGGCGGCACCCGGTGATACCGGGGCCTTGCCTTACGCGTATGCCGCTTCTTTTCCAAAGCCAGCGAGGGAATAGACGAATTCATGTCAGCGAATGCTAGATCCCGAGGCCGACGACCAAAGCTTACATGGGGCACTGCGGGTGCGCGCTGGTCGTCCACAAGCGGGCGAAAGAAATGACGTGGACTGGGCGACAGGTTGGTGACGTGGGCGGGGAAAGTGGGCGATGTTGACGCGGGCGCGAGACAGGAGAGGCGGGCGAGGTAGGCGACGCGGACGAGGCGGGCGGCACGGACACATGCGACGCGAGGGCGAGGTCGGTGAGAGGGGCGAAGTGGAGCCCTATTAAGGAGCCAGGGTCATTCCGGACAACGATCCTGCCCCAGCCACGACCATGCGTGAGGGGAAGCAGTGGGTGGGCGTCGTGGCAATGGCCGCGCAACACAGTCGCCCCGGTGGGATGAGCATCCCGTGAACGTCCGTTGGGACGTACCCGTCTTGGGGACGGGTCGGTGATGCGGCCGGAGTCTGGGAGGGGGTGTGCGAGGCGGGGAGCGCAGGAGGGCATGACAGGAGACTCACCAAGACCTGTGGGGCCACATCAGCCCGTCGAGGAAGCGGCAGGCGAGGAGCGCGTTCGCATGCTCGTCAAGGATGTTGCGCCAGGAGGGAAAGACGGAGAGGATGGGGAGCATGGGAAGGACGAGAGGGTCGGGACGGGGTGCCCACTGCCAGCAGACACTGGCGACCAGACGAAGAGAAAGACGCGCTGGCAGGTGCTGGCGCCCAGCCCCAGACACGTGGGAATCGACACGCTTTGCGTGGACTCCAGCGCTTGGCACTGCCAGCACTCTGTCGTCGTCGTCGTCGTCGTCCTCTGGCCTCCCCTCGCCGGTCTCGCCCTCCCCCGTTCTGCTCTCGCCCTCCCTGCCACCTTGCCCGTGTCAACCCGCGTCATCCACATCGCCACGTCGCTCACTTCACCCGTCTCGCCCACCTGCCCCGTCTCAACCCCCTCATCCGTCTGACCTGTGTCGCCCACCTCGCTCGCGTCACCCCGGATCTCGCCCAGCTTCCAACGTCTTACACACGCTCGTTTCACCGGCCTCGCCCACCTCGCCCACCTCTCTCTCGCCCGTCTTGCCCTCGCCCATGTCAATAATGTCGCGCCCGCGCCATCCACGTCGCTACGTTGTCCACTTCACCCGCCTCGCTCTCATGTCCCACGTCGCCCGCCTCGCTCACCGTCTCTCCTGTGGCCAAGGACGGTCGCCGCTTCCCCCATCTCGTGCGCGTCTCGTGAACGTAGGTGTGGCCCTGACCTGCCCCACCAATATAACAACAGTAAGTGCCCCGTCCATCCATCTGCTCTGCCGCGCACTCCTGACGCCTCCTCCCACGCACGCGCAACACTGACGTTCCATATCGCCACCTTGCCCACGCCCTGCGTGTCACCTGCCTCCCTCGCATTGCCCCCACGTCACACTCTTGTCCTCATCACCTCGTCCGTGGCGCTCACCTTGCCCACGACACCCACCTTGTCTGTCTCGCCCCCGCGTCACCTACCGTCCATGTCTGCATCTCCCGCATTGCTCGCCCATGTCACCGCACCGCGGGCCAGCATTCGCGTCATCCCCGCGCCAACATCCGTGTCGCCCGCACCCACATCGTCCGCACCACCCCACCCACCCGTGTCTCCCACTGCGCCCTCGTCAGCCACCTCGGCCATGTCCACGTCGTCTACGTCCGCATCGCCTACCCATGTCACCTACATCACCGGCCCGAGTACGTGTCGTCCCCGCGCCAATGTCCACATCGCCCGCACCCGCGTCGCCCACGCCCACGTCGCCCGCACCCACGTCGTCCGCGTCGCCCGCACCCACATTGTCTGCGTCGCCCGCACTCGCGTCGCTCACACTCAGGTCATCCACACCCACGTTGTCCGTCCCACCCAACCATGTCGCCCACTTCGCCCACGTCCACGTCATTTCCCCTGCCTGCTCACCTGCGTTGTCACCTAGCCAGTGTCACTACCTCACCCACGTGTGCCTAGCTTACGTCTGCGTCGCCCATCCATATTGCCCACACCACCCGCCTGTGCCCAGTTTATCCCCGCGCCAATGTTCATGTAGTCCGTCCCACCCACTTGTGGCACTCACCTTGCCCTCAATGACTGTGCCCACGTTGCTACCGTCCTGCCCCTGCGTCGCTCACATTGCCAGAGTTACCACCCCGCTTATATACTTTGCTCATTTTCCCGCCCCTTGTGTTGTACCCTTGTTAGCAATCAATATATATTGTTTCAAGCCTTCCTCTTCGGTGTGAGTGTACAGATCTCAAAAATCGCCTATGTCTAGTATGTATGCAGGAGATGTCTAAAACTGTCTAAACGTCTAAAATGCTCTAAAAATGACATCTAAGTGATCTAAGTGTCTAAGATGTCTAAAATGTCTAACACTCTAAAGTTAGACACTTTAGACGCTTTAGACGTTCGCAAGAAGTACTGATGCCGGTATTAGCCGACGCTTTTACACTCCCCCAACATCAGCAAAACGGGGGATTCGAAGATAATGCATCGCAGTGCGTGATCAACGGCCGTATTGCATGGTAAGTAATCGCAAGACAGATCACGTATGACAGGGTGGTAGCCGTAGACGGCCATCGGTCGTCTGGCATGGCAATCTACCGCCTTCTAGACGCCGGTTGGTCAGACAATTGTCTTCTCCCGCCGCACAATGTAATACATGAGGGGGCCGATGGCAATACACGAGGGAGACAATGGCAATACCTGGCTGCACGCATTGTAGTTGTCCGACCATACACAAGGGGCGACATGGTAATCTGACACAATGATTTTAGACCCTTGTCATATGTTGGGATGTAAGACCGCATTTTGTAGCACACAGGTTGCCGCTGGTTGGATAGTGGTCGATTAAAACACGCATTAATCATTCAGAAGAACCTATCGGATCATGGAAAATATAATACGAGACTACTGGAGATGTGGAGACACAAGAACGAAAGTGAATCACGAGCTTTCCGCACTTTGAACATACATGATTACATCTGTAAAATGAGACGGTGAGCGAGTGCTGCCGTAGACAAGTGCATACCATACATACCTGTCAATCGTCGCCTGACGCGTCGCCGACAGGCTCCTCGGTGTCCCAGGTCTCCTCTTTGCTGTCACTCTCTTCGAGCATCTGATCGCCTGTGGTCGGGGGACAGTCTGCATCGGAAGCGAACCTGCAAAATACGTCAGAAGACGCCCGAAGACGTGACCGAGGAGCTCACCAAAGCAGCAGTAGCGACGACGGAGTACAGCCTGAAGCTGTTGGCGTCCATGGCCGTCCCCTCCGCAACGGACTTCTGGCCCGGCTGCTTCCAAGTTCCGAGTGAGTAACCCACCCGCATCGCCGCAGATCGCAGCCGCCGGGTTGCCGTACAAGGCCTTGTAAGCCTGCTAACAATATGCAACTGTCAATTAAGATGTATGGTAAAAAACCGACGCTTACCTTGAGTATCAACTGGCCCGGGGCAGGTGGGCGGGCGCCGTTGAGGAGCCCTTTACGAGCTCGTGGCTTGGTCGGGTCGACCTCACTCAAACTCTCGCTGTTCTACATTCAGAGAATGCACGACGAGGGGGCGACGAGGACCATCGGCACGAGGACCTGGTGCATTGGCTGAGCGGCAGGGGCGGGATGTGGCTCTCCTTCGAGAGGCTCGACCGGAGCAGGGTGCTTGCCGTGAGTCCGACCGGAGGCACCAAGGGCAGCCTGATCGCACGATTGGACCTCAGCTAGACACATTTGAATGAATGGGCTACGTACCGATGTGCGCCTGATCCCATTCTCTGAACCACCTGCCACCCGGGGACCGGGTGTGGTGGAACCCGGTCGCCGTGTCCGACTCGCCCCAGGCGTTGCATACACGTGCAGTCTGTGAGAGGCTGGGGAACTTGACCATGATCAGATGAGAGGAGGAGAGGGAGAGGGAGATATCGCACCAGGTATGTGCTCTTCATATACCTGACTGTGAGGCGAGTGGCATCGGGAGCGACGATGGCGGTTGCGGGAGACGTTCAGTAGACGCGCAGCTCGCGCCGAAGCGTCTTGTTTGCCCTATTGTCTGCGCGGGCGCTGATCGCGCGCAATGGCCCCCACTTCCATCTATCATGAGTGCAATCAGATCATGGTAAGTCTTGGACTCGGACTATTCTCCGTTTCCGACCGCCCCCGCCCCGACTCGACCGCCGCCTCCGCGCACACCGACGGCACGCCCCGCCCCCGCCCCCGCCGCGCTTCGACCGCTGGGCGCTCCCGCGCCTCGCCGCGCTCGTCCTCCTGCTCGTCACGCGCGTCCAGCCGGGCGTGCTCCGCGCGCACCGTGCCGCGCTCACCTACCTCGAGTTCCGCAACCACACGGAGATGGGCCCCCGCGACGACGAGCACGAGGACGGCGCGTCCGGCTCCGCCTCCCCCGTGTCCGCCACCTCGTTTTCGAGGGCCGCGAGAACGACGTCTCGACTCTCGGACGCGGACCACCTCCCGCCCCACCCGAACCTCGCCTTCGTCGACGTCTGGGTCTCCACCCCGCGCCGCGCACTCGCCTATCGCCCCCACGCCCGCCTGTGCGCATGCTCGAGCCCCGTGTCGAGGATGTGCACGGAATGTACAACACCGTGCCTCAGGGATGTGCAATATATATAATGTGCCTACCAGTATTCCCACCCCACCATACGTTACCATACATGTCAAACCCTCGTCTTGCAGACGTTGGTCCATCTCCCATATGCCATGATCTGCAAGCAATAGTAGAGCAGATAATTGATTGTCATGTATTACCATCAGCCGTCCAGCAGACAAAAGACGGCAAGTCCTTATCAGGAAGCGCCAAGCGCGGTCAGACGCCCCGATGCGTGGCAAGAAGATACGCCCTTTGCTGATGAACCTCCCACAAGTGCGGATTCTCCGTCTGAAGAGCTTCCGATCTGCCGCATTCAAGACAATGCGCACGATGTGGAGATACTACTGCAGCTGCCGTATGGGGACATCAGGTACGCCTCCTCGTGTCGCGATGGGAGAACATCGTCTTGACTAGTTTCGGCCATTTTAGCCTCTCCAACTCGAGCCTATCATTCTCCACTTTAGCCAGCATCGCCCGCTTGAGCCACAAGTACGACATGACGAGGGTTCTGGACCAGTGCAAGACACTCCTTCGTGGCCGTATCCCTACTTCTTTCCTCAAAGTCACAATATATAAGGACACCTTCGTCCCGCCTAGTCAATGGATGCAAGCTGTGAACCTTGTCCACGTCCTCGGAGAAACTCCCTTGTTTCCGTACTCTCTCTACAGGTGCTGCATAGAGTACTCGGCCACTCAACTGCTCAAGGGGATCCCACTATTGGATGGCACACTTGAAGAGCTCGATCCCCAGACGGTCATTGTTTGTCTAGATGCGCAGAAGTGGCTCGCAGGCCGATCTACCCTCCGATTGCTACAAGCACCACTATATGCAGGAAGAGCGACGGCTTGCATCAGCAAAAAAGCAAAATCATGCGATACATTGGAAAAGCTTCAAATGACCCACGGAAATTCGAAGCCTTTCAAATTTATCGTAGATCTTTGCAAGTCATTCCAATGTATTGCATATCTTTGCAAGTCATTACAACGAAACCCGGTAGGTCGACGAAACGGGAGTGGTGTTAGTATGTCATGCTCATGAGCATACATCGCTTGTAAGGCTATAGACTCACAGAACAATAGGTGAAAGCGACGTGAGCAGGGGCCGGATAGTTCTCGGAAGTATGCGCGCCGGGCGCCCTGAGTTGAAACCCGCGAGCGCGGCAACCACGTGATCAGGCGGCTATGGCAAACTTCGCAAGTCCGACCAGGCTGTCCTCGCCTCTTCCTCTCTTCCTCCCTCCTCCGTTGTCTTACCGCCCTCGCCATTTCTCTTTCTCTGAGACTTCAACCTTTTATGCCCTGCTCTTTCCGCGCTTGTGTTTTTTCTACAACCGGACAGCAAGTCCGATGCAGGTCTGAGGCGGCAAGTACGTTCACGGCCTCACACTGATGGTATACACTTCTCACCCTCCACATCCCAGATGATAGCATCCCCACTTCCAGTATATCGAATCTTCGTCACCTTCTCACCGCGTTCTGCACGCATATATTCACTTGCACACTGCGCAACGCTCTGCTATCAGCGAGATTGGGTGCGTGCGGGCCTAGTGCGAGCCCGGGTCTCTGACGCTTGATATTGAGGACAAGGGGAAAGATCGGGGAAGATTTAGACGGGATTATAGGCCATGATACGGTGAGAATCTGGTCCATCTTTGTGTACGTGTTTCCTAATGGAATCCTGCTGACGATCCTCCGCATACACCTCGTGTTTGCTCACCTCTCCTGTGTGGTCACTGGTGAGCAATTCGTCGACCGTCTAGAGCTCGTGTTCAAGTAAACCGGCCCTCCCTCGGTTTGAAGGTGGCTCAGTCAAAGATCGGCCTGGTGGACAACTTGTTTAGTGAGTTCCCACTCCGTCCTTGCATTGAATTCTCCCAAGACCCCACGGATCTTCACGGAGATCCTTGCCGCTGCACGCGCCCACCATGTCGTGTTTACGTTCACGGACCGGTGCGCCCCTCTCCGCTCTTTCACCTCGTGCTCACCATTGAGACAGTTACCTCGCGCCTCTCCAATCCGCCTGCGCGTGGCGCGCCGCCTCGCGTCCCCACGCTTGCGCGGGATCCCCGCCGTCGTCCGGCTCGAGCATGTCGCGTGGACGGTCCGATGGATGTCCTGCGATGAGTGTGCGAGGGAGGCGCTCCTCGCGGACTTCCCCGGGCGTGGATGTGTCGGGAGCGTCGCGCTCTTCAGGCGACTGGGCGGCGCCTCCGCGGCTCGAGCGAGCGCGTCTCGCCGTTCCTACGCGCGTGCACGAGGGGCGTGAACGGGAAGGTGAAGGTCTTCATTGTCGTCGTGTGCGTGCGGGTACGTGCCGCCGCCGCGGTAGGCAGCGTGGGCGTTGACGCTTACGAGGACGGGTGAGTGCGCCGACTGTGCGGTGCCATCGAAGTTATGCATGGTGCCACGCAGCTGCCTCCATTCCTGCACATTCTCAGGCCGACTCCCAGGTGTAGCATGTCGCACAACGAGGTCTTGATCGCCAGGATCACAGATCTCCGCAGAGCGGCCTTGTGTGATTATCCTACGCTCCATGTATACATGTCTGTATGTAATAGTCCCTTTGACCAATACAAATTTTCTTCCTGTTGTATTTGATGTGTGAACGAAGGTCGGACGGCCGACGCCGGACAGTGCCAGGAAACCTCGGAGCACTGGACATTGGAATGGCTTCCAATGACTCCGAAGACATTGCAATGACTTGCAACCATCCAACACAGCTATCTATTGAAAGTACGAAGATTTTGTAACATTCCAGACATTTTATTCACTTCCAAGCCATTCCAATTAAAACGCTTTTTTGCTGATGTTGCGCGGGGACCACGAGAGATTGTGGTTGGTTTTGTCGCGATTTGTTACGTCCAGAAATATTGGATTCGTATAGTCGGTACCCCAGACCATTGGAGCCTTTCGCTACCCGAGATTTCATGCCGAAAACTATTATATTGTGTTCGCAGTGCAATGACATCGTAAGTGGAAAAATGGAGGCTCTTCAACAGGACGTCTGGGCATCTTTACCAGCCATACTGAAATTGTAGCACTCATGTCCTTCACGTACACACCATGAGCATATATATGAAGCCTTCGGCCTCTAGTATGACTGTGGCGAATCATTGTCTCATGTACTGCCGGAGATAGCCTGGTTGCGACGTAGAAGCGCAGTATTCTACCCATCCTCCCGCAGCTCCCCGCCACCACGAGGCCTTTCCTGGCGGACGTCGGTCACATTCGCCCGCGCGAGCGAAAGTCGGGCTTGATGACCTCGATATACGCAGCGCGGGCGGACGAGACGAGTGGGCGGACACGCGAGTGCGTGCCGTCGGCGCCGACAAAGATAGCGGTCTTGTCGTTGGCGAACGTTGGCCTGTGGATACCATCGCCGATGGGCGTGGCTCTAAACGCACGTCATTCAGGGGCTTGGGCACTGCTGGCCGACTCGATCATCGTACAAGCTGATGGCGTGCCAAAGGGCATAAAAACTGATATTGATTGTTGTACCAATGAGAACAGTGGGAAAGCATATAGTGAGGTTTGCGCTGTACACAGACATCACGGGAAAATACTACAACTCAAGTTTCGTTCTTCACGACGTGCCGTCATCTATGTGCTTACAAGGATCCCTCTGATAGGGGTGTATATCAGCTCGAAAAGCGTATCATCGCAAAAGCGACATCGACGAACCGTAGTCGTAGACGAGGCGGCCCTCGATGACCTGGCCCTGAGGAGTCACGACGTGGACGCGGCGTGTGTGCCTCTTCTCGCCCTTGATGTTCTCAAAGCCCCAGGTCTGCCACGTATGTGAGCCATCGTTGCGTCGACACCCGGCACAGATCCTCACCTGCGCCATGCGCCACTCGGCACCGTCCTTGGTGCCCACCGCGGTGGTGTAAAGGATCTTGCCGTCGACGAACGACTCGTCGAGCCAGCCCGCGGCGCCGAGGTTCGGGAACTCAAGGTCGCCGACCACGACGCGCCTGGTGGCGAGCATCACCTCGCGGCCGTAGACGACGGCCGGCAGGGGCGGCGCGGCCGCGTCGACGAGTCGGTGCTCGTTGATGAGCTGGCCGTCGGGGCCGGGGCGGGAGATGTCGACGATCTCCTCGGCGCCGAAGCGGTGGCGGATGGTGAGGTGCGGGACGTAGTTGGCGAGCGCGTTGCGCATGTGCTCGGCGACATTGTGCTCGTCGAGGATGTCCTTGTTGCGCTTAGAGAGTTCCTTGTTCTATGTGGAAGGGCATATGAGTGGAGCGATGAGGGCCGAAGAGCTATAAATGACGTACGAGGATGAACTTGCCACTGAGGTCGCGAGAGGTCATGGAGGTAGGAGCGGCCATTGTGATAGGGTGTGGTTCGAGTGAGCGGGCCAGATATCAAGGGTTGTGAGGTTGGTGAGGACCAGTAGGCTTAACTGTGGACCTCATATATGTCCTGGACGATGTAGAGCTCGGTGTACGACCTCCGAGCAGATGGAAAAGTCAGGCCATCCGGGGTCACGACTGTGTGGAGGGAAATGTACATTGACCCCACATTCCGTTAGTGCACTGCCCGCGCAGTGGGAACTGGTGTAGAGTCAGCGCGCGCAGCTACGAGGTTAACGTGAGCTTCGTGCGTCTGCTCAGGCAGTCGTAACCATGGCCAATATTAGGGTCGAAAGCACCCACCGAACGGGGATGTTAAGAAGGCGGCTTCCATTTAGAAATATGAGCACATGTTTGATTGCTTTGTGTAGGACGACGCGAATGACCTACCGAGTAGATATCATAGTATGGAACCATGATGCCAGTAATGGCGGTGGTTCGACATTGGCTGGTGTAAAAATTGATTACTAGGCAAGTGAGAAGGACAGCAAGATATGGGAATATCACGCCCCGAGCAACCGAGACAAATGCGGATGGAGGATACTCAACAATAGTAGACGAGATCAGGCAGTGACAAAACGTCCGACGTGGACCGTGGGAGCCGGCGCAAAGCTGGGTCGAGAGGTCACGTGTGCTTGTCCCCATTTTGGATATCTCCCTGCATGACTCAGCAACCGCCACTCTGAGGCCGAGCGGAGACTCCTCTCGTCCTCGCTCCTCGTTTTCTCCCAACCACTTCCTCCCATCGACACCTTCCATCGTCTCCCAACACCCGTCGGCGACTATGGAGGCATCGGTGGCCACCCTTTCTGCATCTAACGCTCTCTCGGATATTATCGATGTCGACGCGCTCGACGACTCTATCTTCACCATCACAGGCTTCCGCTCGCGGCATCCTCGCGGCCTCTCCGATTCTCTGGCAACAGATGGACTTGCATACCTTGGCTTTAGGAGAGCTCCCAACCCTCGGCGCTCGCAAACCACCAGTGGCGCTCGTGCGGGCCCCTCTACACGTCTAAGGGATGAGGACGTTATCGTCCTGAATAGTGACGACGACGACGCAGCACCTAGTACCTCACGAGCTGGCCGAGGGCATACAGGTGAGTTGTCACGAGTGTCGACTATGCTGCGTGTATGCTCAACGCGTCTCGGTACTCGGCAAGGTTCCCATGCGCGACTACGGTCGCCACCTCCCCCACGGCCAGTAAGAGGCTACACTCCAGATGTTCCGACCATCCCTTCAGACCGAGAACTGTCTCGCCGCCGCCGCCGCCACCTACATTCACCTATTGCCGTTCCTCCCAGCATTCGCCCCAGTGAACAACCCATGCCTTTTGAGAACCGTATAGGTTCTCTCCCACGGTTGCCTCCCCGAGGCGCGGCGCCCGCTTTCGCACCCGCAGCACGCTCGCATCACCAACCCGCTATGGGATTCGGCGGTGCAATGATCGCGCTCAATCGCCAACACGCGGCCGAGGAAGCTCAGCGCCGAGAGCATGAAGAAACGCAAGGCTTCTTCACCTCCTTCTCCGATATCTTCAGGCGCCTCCAGAACTACAGATCGAGGCTCGCCACTCCTGACGGTCCTCAGGGCTGGGGACGTTACATGCCATGGGCGTACGACACCGCCGAGCCCACACTCGACCCCGAGTTCGACATGAACGACGATTGGCTCCGCGGCTTCCCTGCGCCACCTTCGTTGGGCAACCACCACCAACAGGAGAAAGCCCACTACCGACCGGAGTACACACACCCTATGAAAGCCGCACCCGGTTTCACACACGATTTCGCGCCCGTGGACGACTCCCCCGCTGCCGCCTCGCCTGGTACGATCGTGATCGACGACAACGAAGCGGGACCAAGCAACGCCGGGAGTTCGTCGTCCTCCGTGACCGCGGTGGAGACGACGCTCGTCTGCGCGCGATGCCTCGATCCCCTGGTCCTCGCGCCGCCCACCAGCGCGAGCGAAGACGTCCGGAAACGGACACGGGTCTGGGCGCTCCGGTGCGGACACATGTTCGACGGGAAGTGCATGGAGGCGATAATGGCGCCTCCTCAAGCCCCCGAGGATGACGCGCTTCTCAGCTCGGCGTCGGCGTCGGCGTCGGGCAGCGCGAAGGGCAAGGGCAAAGCTCAGGACGACTGGTCGAGCTCGGACGAGACTGGGTCGACGTCGGACGCGAAGGGCAAGCGCAAGGCTGCCGGACCCCCGGCGGGCGACGCGCCGCCGCGCAAGCGTCACGAGGCGTCGTACGTGCCAGAGGACTCGAGCCTGGTTCCCTCCGTGCCGGAGGAGGGCGGCATGCGCTCGCGGCTGCGGTCACACAGGCGGCCCGGCGTGGGGGACGCCGCGACTTCGGCTTCGCGAAGCGGTCCTGCTCCGGTGGCGGAGTCGGCAGCAACGCCTACGCAGACCGCGCGGGGTCCACGGAAGGCACGCGGGTCAAGGGGGAAGGGCAAGGGGCGCGCGAAGGCGCCAGCAGGCCCGGTATACGAGGCGGAGCACGAGTGGAGGTGCCCGGTGGCTGGTTGCAACCACGCGCATATCTCTGTGCTCATGGAGGGCGAATGGCTGAACGACGCGACCCGGGGTGGGATCGCGTTGTTCGTGTAATGGACTAGGGTAGGCCGAGGTCGGGAAACGGACGAGGACTCCGCTGGCGAGTAGGAGAAGAGGCGATTTACGACACTTGTGATGAGGGCTCTGAACGCCCGCTTTGGATTTGGCCACACTATATCTTACAATGGCATCGCACATCGCGTTTTTGCTCTCACCCCACGGGGTCTCCCGCCACCAGCAACCGTGTGGTGCTTTGGAACGGCCCTCTCGCCACTCGCGTCGTACGAAGAGAGCATTTACGAGTATGCCGTGAGCGTTGTGGGCATCCGTTGGAGTGATATTTCAAACCCAGGTGTTCATGGTGCGTGTCCTACTTGGCGTTCGTAGTATTGATCGTTGCTAGCAGTACTGTAGCTGACGTCACTTCGGCGTGGTTCGGCCACACGAGTAATGGGCGTACGTGGCCAATGGAACAGCCTTCGGCGACCACCTTTCCGGACATGCAGCTCGACTGGCTCCGCCACAGTCATATCAGATGATATGCAGTCAGCCTCCCCACCCAGGTCGTGCCGACTAGCCAAGTTGCTTGCTCCACGGTCCGCATGTGTTGGGAACGAGTTTCTGACCTTCGCCTCTACGGCAACTCTCCGCCAGGCGTCCTCCGAGCCGTCTAGAGACACTCCTGTCGAGCTCTCGGTGGACTGCTGGCAGGTCAAGCAGATGACCTCTTTCTTCAATTGCCTCTCCGCCCCTAACAGCATGCAAATACACTCGGCACCCGCCAACGCGTCCGCACTGACAAATGCGCGTGCAGAGCAAGGCGTCCGGCGCAGCACTCCCGCCGGACTGCTGCGTCTCCATCCAGGGGATACGCTGCAGTGATATCCGCAGTGGGGTGAAGGCCTGTTCGGCGTATACGGACCTCGGACGTACTTGCGTACTAAGTGGAGGCCAGTCGCGCAGTGCTTGACACAGTGGCAGTGGGCGTCAACGTGCGACTTCGAGGCGCCACGTGAGAACAGCAGGAGGTTCGCTCCTTCGAACAACCTCCTTCGAGCTCATCGACTTCCTCCGAAAGCTTGATCGGAATGGCGCGAGAATGGATGCCCATAAGCGGGCTCGTCGCTGAGCCTGACCCCGTCGACGCCTCTCCTCCCCGGCTTGCATCTTTCGCTGCTCATTACATGCTTTGTAATCCCCAGTTTACCCGAAATGCTCGGCATCCGCCCTCTCACGCTGCGCCCGCCTCCCCGTCTTGCTTTCGCTCCTCGTAGATCCGTCGTACCTCAGCACGCCCGTATGTCGTTCACGAAGGACACGAGGACGAGGGTGAGTGCGATCTTGACCGATCATGATAAAGATTTGTCGCTGATGCGTATGGTCCCTTTGCCAGCTCCGCGATGGACACGAGATCCCTATAATAGGCTTTGGTACGGCTAGAACTCGGTCTCATGCAGTAGATGGACTTAGATCAACGGATGTACAACAGGAACCTACCAGATCACCGGCCGTGACGCATACAACGCCACCAAATGGGCTCTTGAGGTCTGTTCCCGGCACCTCGTTTTGCGTCCAACCCTAGGCTCTGACCGTACGCTCCCATCCACAGGCCGGCTATCGCCACGTCGTACGTCGCGCCTCTCCCCTCGATTATCCATCCCGGCCCACGTCCTCATGTCGCTGCCCATCCAGGACTCCGCGGAATGGTACTCCAACGAGCCCGAGGTCGGCCGCGCGATCCAGGACTTCTGCACCGCCTCTGGGACCCCGCGCGCGGAGGTGTACTACACCACGAAGCTGCAGACGAACCGTTCGCGCGCGGACGCCCTCGAGCATGCCCACGGTTGCCTTGACGCGTGCGGGCTCGGCCACATCGACCTCTTCCTCCTGCACTCGCCCATCGGCGGCCCCGCCGCGCGTCTCGACGCGTGGCGCGGCGCGCTCGACGCCCGCGACGCGGGGATCGTGAAGAGCGTCGGCGTGAGCAACTTCTCCGTGCGCCATCTGCAGGAGATGATCGATGCGGGGGTGGAGCTGCCGGCGGTGAACCAGGTGGGGGCCGGGAGCGTGGTTCCGCGGCTGGGGCTTCGAGCCTGACGCACCGTCATCCAGATCGACCTGCACCCGTTCATGACGCGGACCGACGTCGTCGGGTTCTGCAAGCAGCACGACATCGCCTTGGAGGTGCGTCCCTCCCGCTCAAATCGCAATCTCGAACGCAGTCTGAGATGTGGTCGTCCAGGCGTGGGCACCCCTCGTTGAGGGTATGCGCTTCCGCCATCCGACAATCGTGAAGTTGGCCAAGAAGCACGGCAAGGAGCCCGCGCAGATCCTCCTGCGCTACTCGCTCCAGAAGGGCTTCATCGCGCTCCCCAAGTCCTCGAAGAAGGCGCGCATCCAGTCCAACTTGAACGTCTACGACTTCGAAATCGCAGAGGCCGAAATGGCGGAGCTCGACGCCCTGGACGAGTGTAACTCGCTGCGTGTTCTGGGGCTTTCTATGTGCTGATGCTTTTTGTTTCTCAGATCTCATTACCGACTGGGACCCGACGGATACGCCGTGAAGTACCATGGACACTCGCATGGCCTTACGTCAACACTCCGGGGATCACCCAGTCTGGCACCTGGCGCGAGGGAGCAGTGGGGATATCACATCCGGGACCTCGAAGGGTACCAGAGATTCATAACCGTAGCCCAAGATATCAAGAGGGAATGTCATGCCTTCAGGTCTGTCTTCACGCCGTCCGATGCTCGAGTGGTGTTATAGGGGTCGATGACGCTGCAACCGGTACATGCGAGTGCGACTTTCTCGGCTATCGTACACTCCATCACCTCAGACTCGAGATGCAGACTCGGCACCGTCGTAGAGACCTATTTGGGAGCGTGCCCGAGGATGTTGAATCCCATGGCGAGACAGCGCCGAGTCCCTCCGCCACATCACGGATGTTGAATCCAGCGCGTGCCTACACGGAAGCTTATGGAAGCGGGGGGCGGCCTCAGACGGGGACCGCGGTGATGTAGCACCAGAGACCGACCGCGTTGCGGTGCACCCGGGCGATCTTCCAGCCCGACGCGCGGGTCAACGCCGCGAACTCGCGCGCGGTGCGCTCGCGTCCGTTGAACACGGTGAGCATCTGCCCGGTGCCCACAGCGTCAGCCAAAGCCAGAACGAAACGGGGGGAAGACGAGACGGACGCACGTGGAGGTCGGCGTGGTACGCGCCGGCATACGCGGTGCCGAGGTTGGGGAGCAGCGGGCTGTTCGCGGGCGCGCGCTGGAGGGCGGCGATCGAATTCACGATCTCGGCGTCGTCAGCGGGCACATTGCCGTCCGCGCAGGCATACGGCAGGATGTGCTCGGAGATGAGGAGCGAGGTCGCCGGGGTTGCGGCGGCACGGAGGTGCTTGAGGATCCTGTCGTGTGTTGTTAGATGAGGTGCAGATGATAGAGATGCGTTTGGACGCACTTGAGGCAGTTCTCGTCGTCATAGTCGTGCATGATGCGCGACAGAAGGAAGACGCTTGCCGGCTTTCCGTCGTCGCGAGAGGGCTGAGACGCGAAGAAGTCGGCCGCCTCGAACGCCAGGCGGCCCGACTCGAGGAGCGCCGGAACGCCTGGCTGCTGCCCCAGGATGCGCGGTGCGATCATGACCGTCTTCGGCGTGTCTTGCACAAGGACGCGAAGGTGCGGATGGGCGGCAGCGATCCTGGCGGCCACACCGCCGATGCCCCCGCCAACATCGATGACCAGGGAAGAAGACGGGAGGGTGTCCCACGGGAATGCTATGAAGAGGAATGAGGCACGGTGAGAAATAAGAGGTCGCATGCTACTCACCAGAGGTGTCCGCGATGTTCCCGCCCTCCACCGCCCCGCCAGCCGCCATGGCACGAGAGGCGATCGCAAGGTTATGCCCGTTCTCTGGACGCTGCAGCCAAGCGTAGAATAGTTCCTCCGTTTCGTACGCATAGTTGAACGGAGACTTATACTTCCACGTATCCGCACTCGGGGAGAGAAGCCACTCAACGATTGAGGTGATTGACTTGTGATCTTCCGTACTACTCGCGATAGCATGTGTGATCAGAGACCTGTTTAGTATGGATGCCGGAAGAGACGACATACATCATGGGAATGAGTGCGGCAAACCCATTGGTATCTTCGTACTTCTTCTCCCGTCTGCAACGATACGTCAGGTCGTTGCATGGGATGAGAGAATCAGAGGTGAGCTTACGCATCATGTAGTTGCTCGACGGTCTTGCCGGTGTCCAACAGGCTCGAGAAGCGGTTGTTGGCGAACACGTCAGGGCGAACTTCGCGTATCCCATGGTGCACTGCGAGCATGCGTAGCAGGTGGGCTGCGAAATGCCTCAGACCAGCTGTCGAGCCACGCAGATACTACAATGATCACTCACCGACCCACGTCGTGTCAATTGGCTTGATCTCAGCCCCCTTGGCCGCACCAGCACGGATGTAGTCGATCTTGGAGGCGATGTCATTGACGTGCAGCCCATTTGGTCCAGCTTCGCGCAAAATCTCAACAACGTTGCTCCCCTCGAGGAACTTCATAACGAAGGTGTTATGGATCTGCGGAGCCCCGGAAGTTCAGAATACGGCTCCCGAGCGAAGCGAGTAAACGTACCCCCATAGCCTCCTCAAAGGCGCACATGAACGGGTTGCGCACGTACGCGTTCAGGTGGCCGCATGCCGCCGAAATGACGCTCAGAGCCACCGCGACCTTGGGGTCCTTGCGCAACTCCTCAGCGGGGGAGGAAACAACGGGGTTGTTGGCGGTGGGGTGCGTCGAGGGAAGGGAAGTCAGGGACACCGTTCGCGGCGTAGACGGATTCAACCTCGTCGAGGGCAGCCCCCAGGGTGGCATGGAGGGCGCGGAGGGTAGCGAAGGTGCTCATTGTTGGAGGAAGCGAGGAAGTGGGGTTATTCTCCCATGGTTCATGAAGGAGACCTTATATGCGCGTGCGGCGAGGGGAGCTGCGGTCTGCGGAGGTCGCGTGATCATGTAGTGTTGCAAGGGAAAGTGAATTCGGCTGGAGAAGACGTCAGTCGAGATGATCGCCGGCACCCAGCCGCCCCCTGACGCGTCCTCATGCCGTCCGTCAGCCAGCACCTCCTCAGTCTAGCGTCCAGGTATCTTGACAGATGGCAGCGTCATGGACGAAGCCAATAAGCGCGGGGAATGACAGCATCCAGGTGACTCCGACCCAAATGTCCGACGCAGACGGACTTCAGAACTGAAGGATTCTCGGGCGAGGTCGGAACAATCGTCCCAGGGGACCTACAGGTGGGATATGGAGACTGCCGGGGTTGTGAGCTGTGTGGAACAATCCACATGGCTTTCGACGAAGGTGGCAGGCAAGGGATTTTGGACATGAACCTGTGAATTGAGTAGCTGTAGAGGTACACCATAGGGCCCTGACATATAGTACTCGAGGCGACACTTACAGAAATCCAATATATGGCGAGGCATCCATCTCAATCCTCCGGAGCATCGTACTGCGGCGAAAGGTAGGAACACGGCTTCGGGCCCTGCGCGAACGAGGTCACAATCCCAACCTCTTCCTCCACCAGCGCCTTCTTCCTGGGAGTGCTGGGCACGAAGCCAACCGCGTCGGGCGGATAAAGCGCAACATGATACTGCGGGAGTGTGTGTGCTCTGTCACGCACAGGTTTCGGGTAACGCGAACAGCGGACGTACCTTATGCGAATAATGCAGGATCTCGCACGCGGGCGCCAAGCCTCCCGGCACCTGCATTTCGCCCATGAATGACCGCGTGTTCCGGGCGTCGACCTCTGAAAATGCGGGAGGTTGCTGCGCCGATACGGAAGAGGCTACCGTGAGCGTGGTGGCTGACATTTTGAGCGTATCGTGCCACCACGTCGCTCGCGCGCGCTCGTACGGCTTAACAAAATGCTGTGGAGCGAGGCGCTGGGAGAACCGCGGCCAAAACGCGACGTTGTCTCCAAAATGCAGCTCCTGTACGAGGGCAACGTGGAGCGAGTCCAGTGAGAGCAGGTCGAGGAACTGCTCGTTAGCAGAACAGACGGTGAGGTGGATGTGGAGCGGCGCGCCGCGTGTGTACATGAGCTGCGCAATTGTGAAAGCATGAGGTTCGAGTTATGGAATGGAAGAAGGGGGCAAATGGACGTACTGGTTTAGTGAGAGAAAGAGTGAAACACGCGGAGACGGCAATCGTCTTGAAGAGGGTACCCTCGAGCGTTACAGGGTCAAGTGTCCTCCACGCATCTGGGTCGCCGGAAGGTCCGACGAGGGGCACGTTCTGTTGGTAAGCGAGCTGTTGCAGGATTGAGGCTGGACCAGGTCTCGCGAGAGGCACGTAATTGAAAGGAACCACCAATCTAGACGTCTATGAGCAAACTACTTCTTGACAAAAGACGCGCACTCACTTGCTGCTCGGTTTGAAGCCTCCCCGGTTTGCACGGAAGCTGAGCATGTACTCAATATTCACTCCTGCGTCTTCGTCCGAAAATGTCGGAGGAAGGCGATAGCGCTCCTTCTCCCCATCCACGCCCAGGACTGCGGATGACATGAGGATGTTGACGCCCTTCGGCAGGTGAAAAGAAAACGGCCATTTGTATGTCCCCCGCAGGCGCCCACGCTTAATTGAAGGAACGGTGGTGTCTTCGACGGCGGAGTAGAGCTTGCGAGTCATGAAGAGGAAATTAGATGGCATCGTCGCTGTGCGCGTGTAGACAGTCAGTCTTCCGTACAGCTGTGTGCGTTGTAAGTACATGTATAAGACCACGGGTCGAAGCGAGAGTATTCGAGCCGCCAATGAACCACCGGCTGCAGTCCTGCCCAGTGCGGAGC
Source organism: Epithele typhae (assembly GCF_022376455.1). Lineage (NCBI taxonomy): Eukaryota > Fungi > Basidiomycota > Agaricomycetes > Polyporales > Epitheliaceae > Epithele > Epithele typhae. The sequence continues at coordinate 1,517,178 of NW_025954193.1, read as the reverse complement.
GCCTGTAGCATGGACCCGACCCCTGCTGCGCATATAAGGAGGTTTCGCGCTAGTCGAGACGCACGGAGCGACGACGTCTCGCCTAATGCCGCATGCCGCTGGAGACAAGCCCAAAGGTCGAACAGAGCGAACAGCTGACCCTAGCCACGACAGCAATGAGTTCGTCGTGCGAGGGCGCATACAGTCAACTCTCTCGCACGACGAACTCGCCGCGACGATGGTCGAGCGAGGAACGCGCACCACAGATCAAAAGGAAATGCGAACTCACAGAGAGCGTAACATCATCCATGAGCTCCTCCTTGTCCAGCTCCATTGTCACAGTCCCCTTAATCTCTCCGGTCTGGTAGAAGACAGGCGTGTTATCTGCGCTCGTCGCGCGGCTTTGCAAGCTCAGCGTGAGCCACCGCACGCCGGTCTTCTTGAGGGTGAGGAAGAACTGGTGCTCCTGTGTCGGGTCGGGCACGTCCCAGTCGTTCTCGGTGGTACGAGTGTATGTTGGGAGCGCGTTGGAGACATCGAGCTGCGAGGCCGCCGCTGAAGGGAGAAGACTTGGTGGAGGGAGGAATAGTGTCGTCATAGGTCCTTTTCCGCCAGAGGGGACCTGGCCAGGCCACCGAGGATGAGGTGGTGGTGGTGGTGGTGGGAGTGGCGAAAGAGCACAGGGTCCTGGTGGAAGGAGCCATGAAAGGTACAGCTGATAGGACTGGCCGAGAATGTTCCCATCGGCGTTGGAAATAGGGTATATTGAGACATGACAGCTGCCTGCGCGAGCGATAAGAGGGATGTGGGGAAACGTTGGAGGTGGTTGGAGGGAGGTGTGCGGAAGGATCTCGCATAATTGACCTGCTCAGAGATCTCGATCACTAGTCACTGTTCTGCGAATGTGCTCCAGCTCGCCAAGATGTCGATGACGGAAGGGCCGCCTTGGCGTCTATCTCGGGCCGGGACCTCGAAAGCGTTGGTATGGCAGAGCTTGCCACTTAGCTCACTGGTAGACTCGCTGGAGTAAATATTTGACGGAAAGTGTGAGCAATTTGGTTGCTGGCAGCGAATATAACATAACCCGTGAGGAAACAGAGGGGTGCAGAACCGGAGCGCCCACTACAACAAGTCGTCCTAGTCGGAAGCGCTAGTATATGTCACAGCAAGGATGGGGTAGATTCAACCAAGACTGAGAAGGCACTACTGTAGAGGACTTATTGACTAGCGAAGGCTATACTGCGGACTGGGTAGATAGGATAACGGTCGCGGACCCGGGGCAAAATCCGGCGCCAATGCGATCCGCTCAGTTACCCGGGCCTGAGACGCCTCCTTGCTCGGCGCGAAGCCAGCTACACTGAAGGGGAAGAGCGCCAGTTGATACTGGGGTGGGTGGTGAGCGTCGGGGTGGGCACGGCTTGCTGGGGAGCCACTCACGTCATGGGAGTAGTGGAGGATCCGGCATGCGGGAGCCAGATTCTCGGGAACAGTGATCTCGCCCGCAAACGTCTTCGCCCAGCAGCTGCCTGAGAGAGTCGACGCGTTCGCCTCAATGGGCCACCACGCCGCCGTCGCACGCTCGTGTGTCTTCATAAGTCCATCCAGCGGCGGACGTTGCGGATTAAATGCTGTTTCTCGGTTTGTCGTTCGCTGAACGAGATGCAGCCGCAAGGACTCTGGGGAGACGAGGCCGTGTAGCTGGTGGTTATCGCCCTCCACAACCAGCCGCAAGTGTATTGGGCCGCCTAGGGTGTAAGCCAGCTATAAAGCATCAGTCAAAATGGCAACAGAGCGTCCAATGACAAACAAACGAACTGGGCGCGAAATGGACAACTGTGGCAGTGTCGAGCCAAGCGTCAGACACAGAACGATCATGGGCACCGCGTGCAACCACGTACAGTGCAGATTGCTCGCACGGAGCTTTTGGGGTCCGATAACAGTATGCCGCCGATAACCATCGGAGTGAGGGTCTTCCACCCGTCAGGATCCGCATCCGGACCTACCAACGGCGTGGCACGCTGGTAGGAGAGCTGGCGAAGAGGCGAGGGGGGTGCGGGCCTTGTTAGGGGCATGTATTTGAGGGAAGTGGTGAGCCTAAAAGTCGACGATCGAGGCTCTCAGGCGCGGGAGAAGAGGCGACTCGTACTATGGCGAAAGGACACTCACTTGCTCTGCGACCGAAACCCGGGTCTTTCAATCCGCACGACGAGCTGGTATTCTATTTTGACCCCCACGAGGTTGTCGACGTAACTTGGAGGGAGGCGGAATTTGTCTTGGTGCTCGGCGCCGGTCTCGGTGAGGGTGGCAGTGGGTATGCTGACACCTTTAGGGAGGCGAAAGGCGTACGACCACTCGTAACGGCCTTGAAGTCTGCCACGCTTCCCGGATGACGAGGAGGTATCAGAGGAGGAGCGGTATACCTCTTTCGATAGAGCGATAAATTGAGCGGGCTGCGCGTTCGTGCGTGTACGGCTGATGAGTCGCCCATATAGCTTAGGGCACATGAGCGACGAGTCTCATGACAATGGAAAGAGACTCACTGCGATGGTAACGGTTTCAATCCTGTCCTCCTTCTCGAGGTCCAGTGATAAGGACCCTGCTACCTCGTCACCACTGTAGAAGAGTGGTGTCTCGCGGCCGGTGCATGCCCGACTGATTAGCGTGAGGGTTAGCCAGGGTAAGATGGACTTCTTGGCGTCGAGGTGGAACACATGTTTCTGCTCCGCTCTTTGAACGTTCCAAGCAGCGACCGACGTGCTGTCGAGATAACTAGGGAGAGATTCTAAGGACAAAATGGAGTGAACTGTGAGAGACAGGGGACGAAAAGGCGACAGTAAGTTTACCGTCGCTTTCAGTGAAGGAAGACATGTGAGCATGAGGGGTAAAAAAGAGCAGGACAAGAGTGTTGAACGTACAGAGGTCACCCAGGTTTATGTCTGCTGTCTTGTACATTCCGAATCAAAGAAGTCGCCCACAAGGCGCCTCCTGTCCGAGTCATCTTGACGATTCCCCGCAGCCGCGCCACCTTATTTCAGGAGAACTTAGGGCCTGTTCGGAGACCTGACACCGGTCGCATGCGAACGCTATTTACCTGCGGGAACAAACACCGCTCTCAGCGATTGCTACCACTCCGATGCTTGCGGACTGACGCTAGTACCGGTGTCAAGTTGCCGAACAGGCCCTTAGTCTCCATGGATGCACTAGTTTGAGTATGACGATCGTCCGATCGTCAGACAACGTAAGGGACATGCGTGCACCACGCGTCAATCCTGGTCCACGCAGAGAAGCGGGGGCCGGGGGATCTGGTGCATAAAGAAGTCGGTGATTATGCTGTGTATATGGTTATAAGCGTACATTCACAAACAGACATGTCGCAGTAATATCGGCCGAGAGATGGGACGTACGTTTGATTGACTGCTGCGCCGCTGCGTAGCGGCTGAGGAGTAACGACCACAGCGCACTTGTGCACTCCGAGTTCATCGGAGAACGACCAATAGTCCGCGGTAGATGGACTCGGACTCGGTTGAACCAACTTCCGGCGCTCGCTAGTAGGGGGCGTGCGGAGTTTTAACACATGTGATACTCCGTGGCCCCAGCTTTTAATTACCGCCACTCCGCTCTGAAAATATAAGTCCGATCAATAGTTGTGAACAAAGACAGGACAATTTCGGTATTGCCGCAAGAACAATCACAAGGCCACTCGGACCTTCAGTCACACTCCGGACCCTATCATCTGTCGTGTGGCATGTTCTCCAGACTCAATGATTCGAACCCCAAGTGAGCCGAACGCAGTGCATATGTACTGAAGTTGCTTTTCACCCCTCGAGAACACTGATTCGTCAGCGACAGCGTACTTGCACTCCAGGATCGCAGAAGTGAGAGTCAAATACTTCTTCAGAATTACACGGACCGCGCGCGACTCGGAGGACCATGTCTCCGCACCCGACAACTCTACGCCATCGTATGGCAACCTCGACGAAGTCTAGTAGCTATGTCTGACGTGGTGGGAATTGTATGCCCCACGCCGAATCCTCATTATCGCCCGTCCATCATGTTCTCCACGACGTGGTCAGTGGCGCGCCGCTGGGTCCGTTGGCAACTTACTGAAGAGAAACTACAGTTTGTCAATTTGCCAGACCTCATTTCCTTTCGTCCTCGAATTCCCAGGAATCAACGTGGCATCCACGCTTTTCACGCATGTTCATGCTTCAATGTTCAAGCTAACGAGGCCGCACCCCAGTTCCTAAAGGTCATATCTTTTTCCCAGGTTGCCTTCAGGAACCAATCTTCCTCGAAGTTCGTCCAGTGATATTCACCACCGTCGCGCGCAATGTGCGTCCCTCCTTTGCACACGCGTATTCACACCGCGCTGTGAGGAAGCGAGCACCATAGGGGTACCCGTGGGGGCGGGCCGGTCTGGATGTCGGGGGACACATGCAAGCGACCGGCGCAGACTCTCAGCGAGCTTCCTGAGCTTCACAGTAACACCGACCTGCCCTTCTCCAACACAACCTCCACTTGACACCGCCTGCTTCGGACGGTCCACCCCCCGCACACGCGCCGGCCTCGCATTTCCCGTTTTCCCAGCCCGCCGTCCAACACGTACAGCACAACGCACGGCGAGTTCGTGCCCCGTGCAGGAGTATAAGTCAACAGCCGCGGGCAACAGACTCCCAACGGCCGCCCACCCGCGCAGCCCTTCCCCCGGCCGCCTCAGTCCCCCCGCGCTACCCTCCCTCGTCCAAACTCAATGCCGCACCGCGCCCCGACGCCGCCGCGTACCTTCACCCTCCCCGACCTCGAAGGGCACTGCCCGTACGCCCTCGCCCTAAACCCGCACACCTCCCCCGTCGCGCGCGCGTCCGAAGCCTGGCTCCTCGCGCACGCGCACGCCTCGGGCCCGAAGCGCGCCCGCGCCGCGATCCGCCGCCTGCGCGCGGGCGAGCTCGCGGGCGCGTGCTACCCCGGCGCGTGCGCGCAGGCGCTGCGCGACGGCGCGGACTTCCTCGGCTTCCTCTTCACGCTCGACGACTGGTCGGACGAGTTCCGGGGCGGGCGCGACGCGGGGGGGCTCGCGGCGTGCGTCATGGGCGCGCTCGCAGACCCGAACGGGTGCCGGAGCACGAAGGCTGCGGGGCGGCTCGCGCAGAGGTGCGTGCGCACCCGCTTTGGCTTAGTTCTTGCTAGCGGATGCTGTCGTTGGTGACTCGGTCTCTGAGGAGGATCTAGCGCGAGCACGACGCTATCCAGACGAGGCGGAAATGAGCTGGGATTGCACCCTGGGCGCCGGGTGTGGGGCTGCGTGCGTGCGTGCTGTACTGACGCCATGTTCTGGTTTCGCAGCATCGGAGCGCGACTGCACGAGAACGCGGGACCGCGGTGTGGACGGCGGTTCATGGAGACGATGGACCTGTTTTTCCGCGCGGTGGCGCAACAAGCGAAAGACAGGACGCGCGGCGACGTCCCGTCCTTCGAGGAGTACGTCGCGCTGCGCTGGGACACGAGCGGCTGCAAGCCGTGCTTCGCGCTCATCGAGTACGCGGCGGGGATCGACCTCCCGGACGAGGTCGCGAGCCATCCGACCGTGCGCGCGCTCGAGGAGGCCGCGAACTCGTACATCTCGTGGTCGAATGTGAGCATGGGCCCGCCCGGAGTCGTTGTCGGCTTCTCGATCTGATTGCTCTTATCGTATCTTTGACGCAGGACATATTCTCCTACAACGTGGAGCAGGCCCGCGGAGACTCGCACAACATGCTCGTAGTGGTCATGCAGCGCCATGCGATCAGCCTGCAAGAGGCCGTCGACTTCGTGGGGGGACTCTGCGATGCGTCTATCGCGCGCTTCGAGCATGACCGGCGCACGCTCCCTTCGTGGGGGCCCGAAGTGGACCGCGCAGTCGCGGCGTACGTCCAAGGGCTGCAGGACTGGATGGTCGGCACGCTACACTGGAGCTTCGAGTCTGGACGGTACTTCGGGGATGAGGGTGGACACATCAAGAAAAGTCGTATCGTGACACTTCTGCCAAGGCAGAAGAGAGGAATGGGCGCGCTGTGGCAAAGCTCCGCCACAGAGAACAAGGGTGGTGCACAAACGCCTAGGCCATCTCTCAGACATAGGCTGACCTGCACCGGGGATGATGCATTCTTCTGTCATGACGATGTACTTCATGGTGGATATCCATAGTATTGCTTGAGGGGCCAGGGTATTCACATGTTCTTCCTGGACGCTTTAGTCAATTATTTGTCATGTATTAGACACTGTACAGTCTGGCACGCACTGCAGTAGTCATAGTAGTCAACTCATCTCACGACTGAGCCTCTTCCTCACCAACATGAAGTAATGACCGCAGACGGACTGGCAGAATTATTGCTAATCGAAGAGCGGGCCGCGCCCATCAATCACACCATTAAATCATACAGATACAGACTTCTCTTTGGCCTGCAGCAACAGGAAAGCTGAGATCGTTATCGCTTGCCACACCGGTCGATGACGTAATTCCTCGCCCGTCGCTGTTCTTGGCCACCTACCCCTTCCAGATCCTCAGGCATCTCGTCGTCGAGATTTGTCTGTGTGGAAATGAGGACCACGAGAGGTGGAGAATAATGATGACCTACACGCTCGCGATCTGCTCCGGCTTCGATCAAGAGACAGGCGGCTTCCGCGTGCGCGGATTCCATGGCGAGATGAAGAGGCGTGTTGCCTGTGGAGAGGCGCGATGTCATGAAGCATTTATTTTAAGATATAGGCTGAGAGGATACACACCAATGCGGTCGGCGGTATTGAGACGAGTCTTGGCGGCGCCCTCAGGCGGTTTGAGCAGAATATTGATGAATCCTGTGGACCCAGTTGTTGCTGCTCTGTGCCTGCAAATTGGAGTGAGTAAGACGTCATAAGCTTGTTCCGATAAGAGAGACACACAGCGCCGTCTGATTAGCTCGGTCCTTGGCGTTGATCTGTGGGGCTGCTATGAGTCCACCGAGGATGCCCCGAGATGGGCAGGATCAAACCGAGATACTTGCATCTGCCCCGCGCGAGATCAATAGTTTACCGATCTAGTGATCGAGAGTTGTTATGTGTTTGTACGTGTGTAACTCGGAGTGCGTACCTCGACCCTAGACTTGGAAGCCGCATAGTGTCTGGATCCGAAGTCAACGGGAGATATAACGCGAAGGGCGAGATTCTCACAGCGGGGTGAGGCCCTTCTCGTTCACAGCGTTGACCTCGGCGCCGGCCCCCAGGAGTTCTCGGACTACGTCCTCGAAGCCGCCGCTGGCTAGGTTACGCCAGGGCGGTTAACGCGGGCATGAGGCAAGTACACACGCAACGCTGTGACGGACCAGCGATGTGTAGAGGCGTCCATCCGCCACTATCGCCGCGGTTGACGGCAACTTTCTGATCAATGAGGTAGCGGACAGTGTCGACGGAGCCCGACGAGGCGGCCCAGTGTATGGGTGTTCTCCCGTCCTGGTCATATGTTCAGTGCCGGCACGAGAAGGCGGCGGCTGCAGACCGACCTCGTCCACGGCCTCCGCAAGTTTCGGGTCCTGCGAGACGAGCGAGCGCACGAGGCCGAACTGTCCTGCGCGGGGTTAACATGAGGCCCGCGGGCGTGCGGGGTTCACTTACGGTTCAGGGCGGCGTTGTGTATGGTGTTCGCAGCCATAGGTGCGGGCGAGTGGGGGGGCTGAGGGAGGAGTGCGCGTCGGGCGAGGCCATGACGCGTCGCGTGCACGGTCCTTCCCACGGTGTTACGCGAAGCCGTCACGGGCCACGTACGGGCGTCTGTCAGACGCCGGGCTTGTCGCAGTCCACGACGTCGTGAGTGCCTCGCCAACGGCATGTCTCCCTATGTACTGACCACCGTCCAGCTCTCAACGGAGATAGCTGCTGGATTATTCCTCCGCACATCTATAGTCATATTCCGCCCGCCCGTCCTCATGGCCGCGCCCTTGATTCGCATTAAGCCCGCCACTGAACCCGCCAAGGCGCCCGCTGCGGTGGATGAGCACGACAACTCCCATCGCTTGGTGTCATTTCTGCAGTCCCAGTCCCAGACCACATTGACGAGACTGTACCAGAAGCCGTCGTCATGTCTCTCAATATTCCGGTCATTCCTTCCGCCTACCTACGCTCTGTCTCCGTCTGACGTACAGGTCTCCCCAGGCTCCTTCGCCCTCTCGAACGCCAGCTGGTAATGAGCCTCCTATGGCTCGAGTCCCCCATTCCTGCATCCACCATCGCCGCCTGGGTCACCCGAGAAGGGCGCACGTAAGCGCCCATTTTATTGCTCTTCCTGATGTCCGTTGCCTCACATGCCGTAGGCCGTACCATGGGGCACTAGCCACTCTTGCCCGATTGCATATACTGCCTCAATCCACCGCAAAGCTCGCCCTGAACCCTACGTTCAAAGCGAGCTTCCGCCATGCCATTACTGGAGGGTATGTTTCCTCATCTCTCTCCACACACCCTCTCATTCTCGGGACAGCGGAGCAAGTGGCAGTTTCGGTGTTCTCGCCGACAGCGAGAAGCACCCGCCTCCAGACATTGATTCTCTAGACGCTTACGCGCTTGAACGGTGGGAGGTGCCCCCGATTATCTCCCTAGCGCGACAAGCCTCTCACACGCCATACGTAGACCATTTTGTACTACATGGTCTCCTCAGGGACTGGACAGTTCCCGGCCAAGCCATCAGGCGGCGTTCTGTACCTTCTCCAGCGAAGTGGGCTCATGGCGAGCGAGCGGTGAGTGCCTTCTATCCGCATCGCAGGTGGACCAGCAGTGTCACACCCGACAGCGGGAGTGCCCAGAAAATCACCTCCGCGGGGTTCCAATTTCTCCTTCACCCACCACATGAACAGCTCTGGGAGCTACTTCTGCAGTACCTCCAAATGGCAGAGGTATAGCTCAACCTGTGGGTGTCTACGGCATTCTGAACACGCGCGCCGCTTCCAGGAGCGACGGATGGATTTGGTCGAGGTCCTCAGTTTTCTTCTCATGATGTCCACTATGGAGCTCGGCAAGGTGCGATAATCCGGCTCGCTTTGTGGGCTCCGTTGATCGCTCACGTGCTCACATGTGTACAGGATTACTCAACCGAGCATCTCAGTGCGACGCAGAAGGCGATGCTCGAGGACCTCAGGGACTACGGCCTCATCAAACAGCGGTCCGTAAGTACCTTTGACGTCTTCTCGGATTGCTCGCCCACAACGTGGCCCCTCTTTTTTTCCGAAGGCGACATCGAGGAGATTCAGTCCGACCCGCCTAGCCACCACTCTGACGTCCTCAGCCCCTCCTCTCCCCACATCAACCAGCACTGGAGACGGTTCACAGGCACAGGGTTTCATTGTTCTCGAAACAAACTATCGGCTGTATGCGTACACCGGTACGTGTTTCAACCTATGGGATCTTCCATCGGGCGCTAACTCTCCGAAGACAACCCACTACAAATTGCTGTCTTGAACCTGTTCGTTACGCTCAAATCTCGGTTCCCTAATCTCGTCATTGGAGCGATTACCCGCGAGAGTGTGAAGAAGGCGCTTACTAACGGGATCACCGCGGACCAGGTATGGCGGCTTGCCAGCCTCGTGTGCCCGATACGTTAACGTGGCGTCGGAGTAGATCATCAGCTACCTGGTGACTCATGCGCACTCACAGATGCGCAAAAACGTAGGTCGCCGCGACCAGAATATTGCCGACTCCACTTGTCTGATTTCCCGGTATTCGCAGAAACCACTCCTGCCAGTCACCGTACAGGACCAGATCCGCCTCTGGGAGCTTGAGAAAAACCGCCTTAAATCACAAGAAGGTCGGGACCTCTCAGTTAAGCTCAACTACGTCATAGCATTGACCGAACCGTCCCCAACAGGCTACCTCTACACCGGCTTTGCGTCCGTGGCGGACTACGAGTACGTGCTCAACTATGCGAAGCAGCTCGACGTCGTCCTCTGGGAAAACACGGCGAAACGTTCCTTCTTCGGCAGCGTCGAGGGGCACGCCAACATTCGGGGGTTCATCGAGCGTCGAGCCGCAGCCGGGAATACATAGAGGCCCCTTGTTCCACCCCGCCGTGGGGCAGCCTCATGTCCTCTCCACGCCGCGCACGCACCCGTGTCATCACATGTTTGCATCATCGAACCCGGCTCGATTCGAACGGCCGCTCGGAGCTTCCGAGGGCCTGTGCGCGGTGTCTGCCTGCCCCGCCCGTGTCGCCCGCACACGGACGGCCGAGCGAGAAACGCCCGAATACAGCGTACAGTAACGGTGGTGTGGTGCGTGTCCCGTCCAAGGTCCGCTTACGTTGTCTGTCCTTCCAGTCCCGGCGCCGTCCCGTCCTCCGTTGATCTGTCGATGGAACCTCTCCGCCCCGCGGTCGAAGCCATGCGGGAACGGCGGGCACGGCTGCTGAGGTTGCCGTGGCTGCTGCTGCTACTACCGCCGCCGCCGCTCTGGTGCGGCAAATGTGTTTGCTGTGGCCGGCGGGGTGCTCGCTCGTGCTTCTGTTGCTTCTGCTCCTGCCCCGAAGCCGCCGCGCCGCGATCCCTCCCTACGCCCACTGCGCCGCGGGCGGGTACGACCGCGCGCGGAGGTGCTCCCGCGCGTGGGGCGCCGCCGGGAAGCTCGCCGCGGCGGAGAACGGCACTGGGGGCGCGGACGCCATCGCGGGCGACCACGGGCTCAGCGGCGACGCCGGCCCCGCGCCCCCGATGCTGCCGCTCCCGCTGCCGTCCCCGCCCGCGTGCGCCCACTGCCCGCCCCGCCGGGCGTCGTACGCGGACTGGTAGGGCGCGGCGGCGCCCGCGTGCGCGTATGCCCCCGTCGGGCTCCCGGGGTGGTGGTGCGCGTGGCGGTGTTGATGTTGGTGCTGGTGCTGGTGGTGAGGGTGTTGGTGCTGGTGCATCCCCGCCGACCCGGACCCGGACCCTGACGGCGACGGCGGAGCGAGCGGGGAGAGCGGGAGCGGGTCGTACACCGCCTGCTGGAGCTGCTGCTGCTGTTGCTGCCACGGGGACGGCGGCGGGGTGCCGTGGACGCTGACGTTGACGGCGTGCTCCCTCTGCTGCGTGCGCACCGCGCGGGGGACCGGGACGGGGGCGCCCGCGAAGGGCGGGCCGTGTGCGCCGGCAAACCCGGACGCGGCGGCAGCGGACTCCATGAGCGCGCCGTACGGGTCGTGCGGGAAGTACGGCGGCGGCACGGCGGCCCCGGCCGCGCGCTGGAAGCGCACGGGTCCCGCCGCCGCCATGCCCGAGGGCCCGGCGAGCTCGCCCGTGCCCGTCCGCGACGGGGCGAGCACGGGCGACGGCGTCGTGCGCTGGTGTGGGTGGTGCTGTGGGTGGTGGTGGTGGTGCGACCCCCGCCGGGGTTCCGGCGCGTCTCTGCAGCGGGAGCTCGGTCAGCTCGTCGTCGCGGCGCGCGAGGGGGCGGGGGCCGCCGCGGCCGCTCTCACCTGCGCGGGGCCGTCGCCGCCTCCTGCGGCCGCTCGAGCTCGGGCGGGTAGCGGAAGTTGGTCGAGCGCGTGAGCTCCGGGGGGACGTCGAGCGCCATCAGCTCCGGGACGGCGGTCGGGCGTCGCAGCGCGCCGCTCTGCACGTCCTCGGGGGTGTAGTACGCGATGAGGTGGTAGTCCGCGCCGTCGACCCGGACCGTGATCGTCTGCGGGGCGGCGGGGTGAGCATCGCGTGCGTGCGCGCGCGCCGGGGGGCCGCGGACGGACGGACGGACCTTCTTGACCAGCCCGCGCGGCTTGTACGCGAGCTGCGGCTCGGGCGGGCGGGCGGTGTGGAGGGGGGCGAGGTCGGCGTGCTGGAGGATGGGCCGCGCGCGATCTGCGACCTCCCGATAGAGCTGCGTGGAGGGGGTGTGGGGAGGCGGGGCAGTTAGGACGGGGCCGTGTAGTGCGCGGGTGCCGGCAGGAGAGCAGCTGGCGTCGACACGCACGAGGAAGTTCCCGGAGATGCGGGACTGGGACCAGGCGAGGCCCTCGGTCCACCGCTTGATGCCGCTCTCGTCGACGCTGAAGATGAAGACGGCGCCGCTCTTGACCATGTTCCGCCGCTCGAAGTCGTTCAGTCTCCGGGTTATTCGGGGTATCATCCCCCGCCGGGCTGCCTGGGATGGGTCAAAGATGACCCGGCGCGGGGCGCGTCAGCCGGGACGCCGGGGAGAAGGAGAGAGAGAGATAGAGCAGGGCGGGACGAACCTCGATGAGGCGGAGGGCGTCCATGGTGGTGTCGACGAAGCCCTCGAAGAGAGGGCGGGCTGGGGTCATGGTCATGTAGTATGTGCTCGCGGCGGCGGTGTGTGTGTGTGGGCGTTGACGGGCGGCGGCAGGACAGGGGAGCTGGAAGAGGCTGCGGCGGCGGGCCGTTGTTTTTATGGAGGACGAGTTCCCGACCATCAGCTTCGTTCCCTCGGAAATGAGACTGAGAAGAAGTGAGTGCGTCCCCGATCAGGTCGTCATGCGTCGAACGCTTTCAGGCCCAGTCGGACTGCATGTATCGCACGGCCTGCTCGTTCGAGCTGGGGCCGTGGTGCCGGCGGTGCCACGCGGGAGAGCTGTGTCCCCCGCCGGCGCCTGAGGCTCTCTCCCCCCGGCCTGTGTGCAGTCTCGGGCCCATCAATCGCGACGAGGGCCGAGCCTGGGCAGCTCGCACTGTGCATCAATTTGCGCGAGCCCGCCGCTCGCGCTGCACGCGCCGCCGTTGTCAGCCAGCGTCGCACGCGGAGGACCCTGGGAGGACCCTGTGGACGGTCGCCGCTGGTCGACGGTGGGCCTCCAGCGATGGCAGCGCCCCCGTGGCAGGGCCAAGAGCCGGGTGGGGCGGCGACAGCTCGTCTGTCCCGCTATGGGCCTCATAATGCCCTTCCCGGGCTGGGTCGCAGACAGGTGCCGTAAGCTCGCGTGGCGGGGGAGCACGCACACCCGCGCGGGGAACGCCGGGGACGGTGTTCACTGTCTGATGCAATGTACACATTACGAGCCATACGGCGGCCTCCAGCTCCCCGCGCGCGCTGGCCCGGCGACGGCGCGAGGCGGGCCCCCCGCGCGCGCCGTTTGGTTCGGCGAGGACGCGGTGCGATCGATGCGCGATCGCGGCCAAACCTTGTATTGGTCCCGAGCTCGAGGCAGCTGCTCGCGGTCGGCGGGCGCGGTCCCGGGTGTGCCCGACGCCCTCAACTCTCGATCGACGTAATCGGTCATTCACCCTCCCGCCTCCCGCCCAGCCAGCGTCCACCACGCGCTGCCGGCCCAGCCTCTCTCCCGTCCTGCATCTCGTCGCGATCCGCACGCCACACACCCTCGCGCGCGCACGCTGCGTTCGAAGTCAGAGGAGCGCGACGGGCCGTGTGTCAGCTGGGCAGTACTAGCGCAGGGGGGCGTCGACAGCGCTGCCCGCGCCCCAGCCTCGCCCACAGGGACAGCGAGGCTCGCGACGTCGGAAGGAGGGGGGGCTGGCGTGCGATAGAGCAGCATAAGATGAGTGCACGGCCGGCGATTGGCCGGGCCCGCGGAGGCCCCAGGGACGGGTCCTGCGCGAGCTGTCAGGCGTCGTGCGCACGTCGGACGAGACGTCGGCATCAGCGCCTCGGCCGCTAACGTACTTATGCCTCCAGCCCGGCTTCGGGCCCTCGGAGCTCAGATCTTCTCGAGAGCGTTCGTTCGTCGTCTGACGGCGTGCGGCCGCTTTGGCTAACGCCTTTTCGCCGATCGCGCGCGCAATCGATCCATCGCGCGCGCGACATTGGTCCCACCCCGCGAGCAGCTTGTTGTCTCGAGCGCCTGCAGCAGGGTCCTCGCACGCAAAGTTTCCGGCTAAGGGGCACCGCGCGGGGCGTCGACGGGCGAAGGGTTCGCGGCGGAGGGCCCGCCTCACCGATGCTTCCGCAGCCCGACGCGAGTTCGCACCAAGCCTAAACGAGGAGCTACTTTGGCAGCGCCCTCCCCCCCGAAACGGCACGTGAGCGACGACGGGGCGGGGGCAGAGGCAGCCGGCAAGGCTCGGGGCGGGGCGAGGCGAGGCGGTCTGGCCATTCGGGCGGGGGCGATTCGCGAACCTTTACGCTTAGCGTTTGATCCGCCTCCCCGCTAGCCCCGGATTGTGCACGTCTATTCCCCCAGCTCGCCGTCGCCCGAACGGGCGATCCCAGGTGCACGGCGGCGCGGGCGGACAACATAGCGTGCGCGCGCGAAGGGGGGGTGGGCTCAAGTGGGCCCTGCTCTGACGACATCGAGCCGCGCGGAATGCCAGGGCGGACAGCTCCCCTCGCACTTCCTGCACCCCCCTCGTTCCCGAGACAGCTGCGACGCATTTACTCAGTCAACATCAGGCGCCCGTCTTCAGCACGTCCTCCTCCTTCCTCTCTCGTGGTCGCCACAGAAGGTCAGAGCGGTCCGCGGAATCGGTCGACGTCGATCGGCGATACAGAGCAAGCATGGCGACCCGCTCCCCCCGCCACACGCCCGGGGCTGCGCGAGCACCTGCCCGCGCGGGCCATTCGCGACTGCGGCCAGGTGCGTACGTACCCTGCGCAGATCCCTCTCAGATCACTTGCCCGCCGCTTACTGCATCCACTCTCACCCCATCACGGCACCGTTCGCAGTCCAGCCCTCCGCGCGCCCGTGCACGATGCTTGAACGCACGTCTCTCCTCGTGGACCCAGTCCGTCCCCGCCAGTCCGCGGATTGTGGAGCACAGGGCCACCGAGCGGGACGCCGTCCCGTCGCCCGTCCACCAAGAGCCCCTCGCGGGGGTCCCGCGCACCTCCAGCCGAGGCCAGCAGCGGCGCGAGGAGATCTCTGAGCGGCCCTCGTGTCTCGTGCGGGGTCTGTCGGACCGACCCCCTCCTGAGTCCTCGCAACAAGCGGGTTGGGGGGGCCTGGGCCACCCCCACCGCCCCGAATTTGAGGGCCTCTACGGGGCACGGTGCACAGATCGGAAGGCCGAGTTTCTATCCACCGAGCGGGCGGGCGAGCGGACGACCGAACGGCCGCCGGATGCATTGCACATCGAGAAGGCGAGCACGATTGCGTTCGTGCTCTGATCACGGGCGCGTGCGTGCGCGTATCCACGGAGGCCCCCGCCGAGCCCCGCGCTTCGTCGGCGCACGGCGGGAAGTGAGTGGGTCCGCGGGCGGGCGCCACGGAGGAGGAGGGCACATGGAGGAGGAGGGCGCCACGAAGGAGCTGGCGGCCCTCAGGCCTCAGGGCCGCCTCTGCGAATTCATGTCGCCCAGCCAGTCGCCACGCAGGGCAGAGTTCAGACAGCCAGTGCACTGCGAGATCCTGATCCTGTGTGAGCGCACGGAATCTCGGGTCGCCTGTGTGGCACTCACCGCGTCGATCTTGCGGACGGGGACGCAAACATACCCGCCTATCCCCGCCGGGGTCCTACCGTCGACGCATCATCATCGCCAGGCCACCACGAGGCGTATCCACCGAGGAAGGGCGAGCGAGCGGGCGCGGACTGGCAACGGTGCGCCCGCGGCCGAAAGCGGGGTGCGGACAGCGACCGACTCAGACGACGACGTGCACCGACCCGCGCGACCCTGGCTCTCTCGGGGGGAAAGGACCCTCGGTGGACGGATGGGCCGGGTATGTTCGGGTATGCCTGGCAAGGTGTCAGCTTCGTCATCGACGTGTGCGTTCGAGGACGGGCCCGGGAGAAGCGTTCACCTCCCCCTCTTCGCTGCCACCGGCGAGAGAAGAACAAGAGGGGCCCGGGACGCCGGAGTGAGCTCGTCGCCATCGCCCACGGCAGGGCGCTCGCCGCTGCGCACGCGCGTCCAGCGCAAGCTTGAAGCAAACATACTACACCGTCCGGGTGCGCCCGAGCGCCGGGCGGACAAGGCGGAGCGCCCGCCCCGCGCGCGCCGGGCCGCGGATCAACGCGAGCCCCGCCGCTGCGGCCCGCGGGCGCAGAAACGAGGGAAGAGGCTCGCGATCGCGCTCGACGGGGCTCCTCGAGCCTGAGCGCTGAGCCCGAGCCCGGCCGCGCGCCAGCGACGACGGTTCCGAACCGCTCGTCCGAACGCGCAGCGAAGGTCTCCCCCCCGCACCCGCCCGCTGCGGCTCGGGCAGTTGCTATAGATATGGCGCTTCGCGCGGCGCGAGCACATGGCGCGCGCGTACCGCCCCGCAGGGCGTGGCAGGGCGTGGCCCGCCGGCAATGCAGCACGGGTGACGGCAGCCAGCTTCGACGCGGACGGTTGCAGAGTAGAGCGGCGGAAGCGGCAGGACGCGGCAAAGGAAGGAAGGAAGGGAGGGGAGGGGGAGGGGGAGGGGGCGCGCGAGCAACGTGGATCAGCGCGGACAGTGCGCGCAGGGGCGGGAGGCACGAGGCGGCGCTGTTAGATTGCGCGCGGAAGCACGGCGTGCGTGTCCCCGTCGAGGCCGAAGCGGGGACGCGGCAGGACGCAGAACACGTTTTGCGGTGCGGGGGTGGCAGATGCGGGTACATTCGGAACCCGAGCACGAGCACCTTCCGCCCGCCGCGAGAGTCGGTGACGTCACCGGCGTGTGGTCCCCGCGCGATTTCGCGCGGCTTTTCCGCGATGTCGACAAAGCCGCCCGCACGGCATGAAGGGCGGAGAGCGACTGATGAAATCATGAAATCAGCGGGCTGAGACGAGAGAGGGACTGAACGCGTTGCCCCATCTGGTTGGCTTGGGCGTCCGGCGAGTCAAACAAAAGCGTTTAAAGCATCACATACCAGCCCCGTCGCCAGCGCAATTATCGCACAATTTACGCCTGGTCGTGGTCTCGAGCGCGGAGGACGCCGCGCAGTACTCTTGGTGTACAATTTGTAGTTGACGGCGCTGCGGAGCCAGAAGTTTGACAAACCTGCCTGGTTAAATTGCGGGCTTAAGTCGTCCACGAAGAAGCAGAAGGCATAGAAACGCGAACGCTGACATGTTTAAAAACGCCGACGATCTGAAAGCGCCAGAATGAGTACCAGGCCAGCCAACAATGCGACGAGTGTAGACACATACCACGAGACTCCTCAGACCGCCCCATCCACCGACACGCACGCGCACACAAAAGGAGGTCAATGAAAGCATACTAATCGCGCATGCTACACGCGTGGCATAGGAGAGCTTGCTAGTGGTAGATCTAAATACAGCGGGGGTGTGTGGTGCTACATCCTGAGACACAGACTAAACGAAGGCGTATGTGTATTCTCCAGTAGGGTGTAGGTAATAACGTAAGGGATCGCGCGCGCAGGCTTGCACGCGCGGCGGGGGGACGGGGACGGGGGTCACGGAACGGAGGGCCAGAACAAGGAGCGAAGGTAATAAGTATGCACGAACGAAGAGGAAAGGTCAACGAATGAAAGGGGCGCGGGGCTATGTCATAGGCATACGGTGGTGGAAAGCGCGAAGCCCGGCCAGTCGAAACGGAGCGATGTACATTTTCAGCGCACATCAAGCAAAGTGCACGGGAGGATGGGTGGTATGGCACAGGGCGCAGAGCGAAGGGAGTAAAGTGCGAATAGGAGTGTGGAGTTAGCCCCCCGCCGCGAGGCAGGAAGGAGGGAAGTAGAGTTCTAGGTCGATTACAGCGCGTGCGCCGCAGATACTAGGATAGTGCGGCGCAAGGCCCACGCGCTGGCTGCGTGGCCCCCAACGCCTGGCCATCGCGATCGGATGCGAATGTCGCCAAGGAGAGCAGGAATACAAAGGGCGGTGGATGGCGGGCGTAGGACATGTCGAGGATACCTGTGGACGAGCGGACATAGTCAGCACCGCATGTCAACCATGATCAAACCATCCCGCCGGCGCACGGGAGACGAACGGAACGGGGTAGGGAAGTAGGACGGCACCCATGACAGGAGCGGAAAGTTGCAAGGCACGAAACAGATACACACCTTCCAGGACCGCCACGCCGTGTGGGGACAACTGCGCCCCTTAATCCTACTGGCGGAGGGGGAGCAGCTCGACCTCGAGGGTCTGCTTGACCTTGGCCGCGTCATCCCCGAAATAGCGCTTCGTCTCGAACGACCACTCGGCGTTGGCGATGATCCAGTCCTCGAGGCCCTGCACGTACAAGCCGACGGCGCGGTCGATCTCCTCGCCCCAGGACGGGATCTCCTGGCGCGTCTTGAAGAAGTACTGCAGCGTCTGGTTCCACAGCTCGTACGCGAGCTGGATAGCCTCCTGGCGATCGCAGTTGTTGGCGGCCATGAGGACAACGACAAGGTTGTGCGTCTGCGCATGGGACCGCGCGTCAGTGCTCCGGTGCAATGCGATACGGGGATGATTACTCACGTCACCGCGCGACTGTTCAACATTGTACGAGAGCACGTCCTGAGAGGCGGAGCGTTCGTCAGCCGGAGGTGAATGGACGGATCACGAGATGAAACGCGAAGAGCCGTGCGAATTGTGGTACTTACGTTCGCCCAGGAGACAAGGTCGTTTGTCGCGTTCGCGAGGCCATCGATGACGGGGTGCTCGACGACGTCCACCGGCAGATCGATGCCCGCGGCGTACTCGATGAACGCGAAACCAGTCTTGCAGCCCGAGGTGTCACGGCGGAGAAGGATGTACTCCTCGAGATCGGGGACGTTGCCGGAGCCACGGTCGGAGGCCTGCTGCATGATCGCCTGGAAATACACGTCGAGGGTGTACATGAGACGCTGCTGGCACCCAGGGCCCGCCGTCTCCCGCATGCGCGTCCAGAACCTGAGGAGAGACAAAAGGCGTGCGCCACGTGATCAGCCTCATTGTACTGGAAGGGGCGCCACCGTTCCCACATCCAGTGCGGACATGAGATGCGCGCGGCGCAGAGCGGGTGGGACTCACGAGTGCGTCAGGCGGTAGGCAGCGGTGTCGGACTTGAAGGTGTCGGGGTGGTAGAGCGTGTTCATGATGCACTCGCCGAGGCCGCGCGTGCCGGTGGTGTCGAACTCGTCGGTCCAGTCGTCGAGGGTGAAGAGGAAGTTCATGAAGTCGGTGCAGACGCGGAGCTCGTCGAAGGAGCAGTCGATGTAGCACATGCCGGAGAGGAGGCCCGCGTTGAGCCGGAGGAACTTGCCCGTCTGCTTCTCGGTGAAGTTGGCCATGCTGAGCAGCCACTGCTCGGACTCGCGCGAGACCTGGTACTCCTGCGCGTGGCAGCGGAGCTTGTAGGGGATGGGCGCGATGAAGTCGGGGAACTTGAGCATGATCGGCGCGGGACGGGAAACCATGGCGGCAGGAGGAGAGGAGGTGGAGGAAGTGGAGGAAGTGGGGGGGACGGAGGAAGAAGACGTGGCGGACGCGGGCTTCTCATACTTCCCAGAGCCGAGGCGGGGGACAAGCGATGTGAAGGGGGCGTAAGCGAATGACATGACGTCGAAAATACAGAACGAAAAGAGGCGGCGGAGGAAGTACAGGATCTGGGAGAAGCCCATCGGGAAAGTAGAGGACACGCTGGGAAGACGAGGGTCCGCGCCAGGGACTTTATAGCTTGCCGAGTGATGCGGACGGCGCGGAGGAAGGGTAGACTGCCGTATTGTTTCTTGACGAATCTGTCAGACGGGCACGCACCCAAAATGTAACGCCTGCGGGGCGATCTCCGGACGGGAAAGGCAAATTGCTGCTTGCCGTCAAGCTCGGCCTCGCGCCGCCCTGCGCCGCCCGGCCGCCCACCACGCTTCTTGGTCGGCCCACCCACGGTGTTCGAGGGCGTCGTCGGGCAGGACGTCGACAAGACGCGCGGAGACGTCCGCAGGCGGACAAGGAGAGCAGCCGGCAGGGCCAAGAAGCCTATGCCACGCTGGGGATAGGAGCAGAGCCCGTTGGCGGGGAGACCACAGAGGTCGTCGAGCGCGCTGTCCCGCCGGAGCCCGAGCCGGAGCGTCTGAGGCGGGGAACACAATAAGTGTCAATGTCGGCGACCCTTGATGGTGAGACAGCGGCTTGTGTCTCCCGGATGGAGGCCATGGCCAGATTCGGGACGGACGGCGGGAGCTGGGAGCGATCTGTTGGCCGATTCGCAGGGCCCAGCACGATGGCGGGTTTGGACGATGGGCGGCAGCAGGGAAGAGGTAATGGAGAGGGGAGGACCTCTACGCGGTCGAGTTTCAAGCTTTCCGGGCGGTGCGCGGTCTTCCCAGGCGCCATACGGGCACCCCGCGCGGGCGTGCCAGACGGAGGCGAAGACGCGAGCACGTAACCCGCACATGACTGGATCCAGGACTGGCGAGCCAAACGTGGCCGTCCCGCCTCCCTGCGACGCGCGAGGCGGCCTGAAAACAGTCCGCACTGCCTCGCCACGAGCCCAGGACGGGTGTAAGTGTCTTCGTCATCTGCAGTGTTCGCTTTCTCCGATGCTGCGGTCTGGGCTGTCGTGGCATCATCCCCGCAGAAGATGCACGAGCATACCAGCTGGTGTCTCGGTGCTTCCCCGTTTACCACTCACCGAGTCATCGTCGTCCAGACGGCCAGGACCACCGCCAGCCCTGGTCTCGCTTCTGCTCAAGGTTGAATCCGCTTCCGGGCGTCTGTGTGCCGTACATCGCAGTCAGCAAGGCAAATCGAGATCGAAGCCAAGTCCAGGGCAAGAACGTCGTTGGCACGCGGCGAGCGCACGACAATAACGCGAGGCGGAGCACGGCGCGGCCAAGACGACCGCTCGATCAATTCATGCACAATCTCCGATGGCGGCACAAGCCATAATTTTCGTACCCCGCTCCCGTCTGCTGTCAAAATTAAATCGCCGCTTTCTCCGTCCCACGCACTCCGCGAACCGTCTGCCTCCGAGCGTCTGTCCTCGGCCACAGCGCTTGTCAGTCCTCCGCTCGACGCCTTCCCCCTCACTCTCCATCGGCCGGATCGTGCACCACATACGCTTGTTCGCTCATCGATCCTCGCTCCTCTTATCGCTCATTGTGCTCGCTTTTGTTGTCCACCCTCACATGCCGCCTCCCACCAACTCCGCCCTCCCGCTCAATGTCGCTCCCGGCTCCCGGCCACAGACGGCACAGTCCAATCTATCCACCGCCACTTCGACCACAGCCGGAGCTCCAAAGCCCGCCAGCGCCCCCGACATCTCCAGCCCCCATGAGCTCACGGCGTTTGTACGCAGCCGGTAATTCCTTCGTCCTCTCCGAACTGATGTCCTCCCCGCTCCCGCTACGCGTTTGGTGTACCCCGCTCCGTGCTTCACTCCGTGCCATCCATTGCCATTAGGTGGAGTCCCTACTGGAACAGCTGGACCAGAAGTTCGACGACATGTCCAACCAGATCCTCGATCGCAGTGCGTGCTCTCTCCATCCTGATGCCCACAGCCCTCCGCTGACCCGACCCATCGCGGCGCCGGACTCGCGCCATCCCTCCCTCCATCCATCCATCCGCGCACACGAACAGTGACGCAGATGTCGAGCCGCGTCGACGCCCTCGAGGCTTCCATCCAAGACATCATCAACAGCGACACCCCTGGCCAGCCGCCGTCCAGCCTCCCGCAGTCTCCGTTGGTGCCGTCGATGAGCCAGCGCAAGAGCGGTGCGAGCGGCTGAGCGCGGCACTCTCCTCGTTCCTGCCCGCGTTTCGGACCCTCGCTCGCGTCCGGCCTTGTGCCCTTGCACTTGCCGGCCCCCGTGTTCCTGTGCATGTATGTATCAACTTCGCTCTATACCCACTTGCCGCGCCACGCCATTGCACCATCCTCTGCGTCTATCGCTCGGTCCCCGCGTCGCTCCGCGGAGCTCGAGACGTCTGTCCTGTCTATCCTATGGCTGGTGGCGAGGGCTTTAGTGAGGTGGTGCGGATGGGAAGGTGCAATAGCACGCATTACCGGAACCACACGCGTCCCGTCGCGCCCACAGAAGATCGGTCATGCGCCTGTGACGAGAAGCCAGAAAGCCACACTGGACGCCGCGGCCTCGCTAGTCCCCAGCCCTTCGCACATCGCTTCCCGATGTGACGGAGGCTGCGGGGCCCGCGTCCTTATTTCCGTCTCCGCGCCGACGCTCGTCCAAGCGAGGCAGCGACTACACACGCGCGGTTCCTCCAGCTTCGACGCTCGTGGTCTCTCGCCCGAAGCCCATCGGCCCATCGGGGCGATGAGATCCTGTCGGGCGAAGTCGAAGGCTTGCGCGAGCAAAGGCTCGCGAGTCGGCGCGCATCCAGGTCAGCACTCTCGCCGGATCGCAGAGCTTTATGCGCATCTGTGCACATAGCCTGAGCCACGGCGGCCGCACCTCGCCTAGAGCCCTGCGAAAAAATACCCCCGCGCCCCGCGCCGCGTTCATGAACGGACCAGGCGTTCATGCCCGCACCTCCCGCCCCCACGTGCCCCCATCCCAATTGTCCATCGCGCGCGGGGCAGCGGCCGTGCCGGCAGGCCCAGTCACCAGCCACACAATTAGGTCGCACGCACCCGGTTCGGAAGGGGCAAAGCCAGTCCCTCCGCCGGCGTCGCCGCACGGCGGTCTCTCGTGATTCGACTTCGTATTCGTAGCGTCTCCGGAGGCGACAAAAATAAAACTCCACCGCGCTCAGCCCGGACGCCGACCGCGCGAGAGTGGGGCTGGAGGGCGGGGGAGGGATGCTCGTACGGAACGACCGTGCGCGACGGAGGAAAAGTTGCGGCGAGGGCGCGTCGGACATTAGGCAGGACGAACGGCACTGACACGGTGGCGCGACGGAGACCGCGGACTTGCGCTTGGCGCCAGCTGTTTACAACGCACTGCAGAACGACTGTGGTCACTGTTATCGCGTGCGATGTGCTCTACGTCTCGATGTGCGTTTCGTACGCTGGAGGCCGCGCTCGATTCTTTTGTCACTGTCTCCGTGCACGCTCTTCTGCTCATTTAACGAGGATCTGCAGCCAGCAAACGACCGAGACGCGAGACGTTCGTGCTCCATCATATACCCCAACATCGTATCCCAAATCTATCCAGATCCCGAGGACCCACAGCGCCATCGACGGGGCCGTGCTCGCAGGACAGATTTCGGTCCCGCACGCAGGTCCGTGCCTTGGCCCCCACGCGAGGTACCGTACGTATCGCTCAGTCCAGCTATCGATGCCTGGGCCCCGCACAGCGTATGTACTGCATGGCAGCACACCAGCTCGTGATCGAGTGCGACCGCAATCCCCGCACAGCGCGGAAGCGCTCCCGCGCTACGTCAGTGGCGTTAGAGTGAGTTCCGCACCGTGGCCGCGGGGCGCACGTCGACCCGCGCGGGTATGTAGCCCGGCGGTGACGCTCTGTACGTTGAAATTAAATCACAGTGCGAGCCTGCTTTGACTTGATTCATTTCGTCCGCCCTCCAATCTTCCACGCAGGCACGGGGCCGTCATGATTCATCGACGGTATCCCCACCCACCCGCCTCGCCTGGCGGTTGGCGACCAGGACAGACCGTGCGCACGGCCCCGCAGCGCGCGGAGACGCGCAACGGCGGGAGCGGCGCGTGTTTGTGGTCCTCTCGGTTCCGCGCTCCGCGCTCGCCTCCCTGTGGCGGGTGCGCGCAGGGCTGGGCGCCGCGCCCACAGGCCACTGGGACGGCGGGATGCCAATCGCCTACCAGTATCGGAATGGAAGTCCGCGCGGGGATTGGCCCCCCCCCCGCGGGCGCGTTTGGCCCTGAGCGCCGCGCACTCGTTTCGCGAACCGCGACCCCCTCGCTCGAAGCGGCCTCGACGGCGCACGACGATCGCAACGCGGAGGTTTGCGGACGACGGCGTGAAACGCGTACTGTACCATTTCGACCCAAAGTTCATCGATTTTGGGCGTGACCATGAACTTTTCCAGCCGAAAAAGTTCATGGCCCTGCGTGACCGCGGACATCAAAGTTCGCCCTGTTCATGGGCCCCTGTGACACCATGAATGTTCATAGCGCCGGTCGACCTTCTAGCCGCCCGCGACTATATGATGATGACAAACGCGCAATATTGTGAATATCAGCGGCTTGTCTAGCGGTGTCATTGCTCTCGCTGAAATGATTATAATGTGTAGGCTATAATGGTAGTGCAATTCAATCGCCAGAGACGCAGACAGCAGCCTGCATCTGTCGCATCGCCTTCGCCCGGACCTTTTGCACCTGATACCCGCGCCAGGCATCCCTCCATCTGCAAGGATCCTGTCACGGGCGACCTCGAAACGCATGATCCGACCAATAGTCTCGCCATCGACGAGGGCAGCCGTCGCAAGTCGACGAGGAAGAGCACAAGAGGATGGTCGATGTCAACAGGTTGGGATATCCGCTGGGAGCGTGCTGGCACGGATCTAAGCGCCTTGTGAGCACCTAATCCGGAAGGCGACCTCTTCCCACGCAGCCCAGAGAAGAGGATGAAGCTAGAGTGGGTATCCATCATTATATTTCCAGTCTGACTATCTCAATATACATGTAATGCTTCCCCTGTGCATAATCCGTCGTTTTTTCGTCGCTCAGACCGCTGGAACGGCGGCAATTTAGACGCTGTGACCTTCCGTGGGCGGAAAGTTCATGGCCCTCCGTGACACTTTGATCGGAAGTTCATGAGCCTGCGTGACGCGTGACATGAACTTTGGGTCGAAATGGTACAGTACGTCAGGCTTTCGGGCTGCCAGCAGGACAGCCGACGGCCCGTGGGGGCCAAGTCCGGCAGCGAGCGCGCGCGTAAGCGTAAGCGCACTGACGGGGCCGCCGCTGAGTTCGAGGTGCCGCACCGCGACGTCGCGACATATCCTGACATATCATACTGATCCCGGGTGCTCAGATCTCAGAAAGACAGCACCAATTGGCGGCCGATGCGTGCATCAAGCACGCTACACGCGCGCCAGACACGGGGGGATGCGGAATGCCACATACGGAACGCCACGTACGATGAGCTCCGAATCTGGGTGCGGCCTCCAGCTGCCAGTGCTAGTGCGTCCATCACTCGGTCCGATGCATTTCGACGCTCTTTGCTCGTGCCCGTCGCCAATGCTCCCTCCCGCGCGCACTCAAGAGCACACAAGCCGTGGCAGAACATACCCCGACGCGACCGCGTTCGCGCCCGCGTTTGACGGCCTTCACGCTACCGGACCCGCGCGGTTCGCACTTCGGGAGATCGTCCTCCCAGAGTTGCGTCGTCGACGCGAGCGGCACTTACGGCCTCTCCGCGGAGCCGCCGGGGCATCCTCAAGGCCTCAATGCTCATCCCACGGCCTCTCCATCTCCATCAAGCTGCCGCGCCCTGACACAGGCCGCGTTTGAGGCCTCTGCGGACGTGCGGACGTGCGGACGCGTCGTGCCTGGTCCATCCAAACCAGGGCCGTCCACAGCACCCCGGGCAGCCGACTCCCGAGTCGACAGAGGAACCGCGCGCGCTGCGTGGTTGGCTTGGGAGTCGAACTCACCATCGTGCCCGCCCGTGCGTCTTCAATGTGGCCGTTTCGAGGCCCTGAAGCGCCTCCAGCTGCTCAGCAGGGCCGCCAACTGTGCCCGACGTCGCACACGGACCCGCGACGTCCATTATGCTCCGTTCACGGGCATGGCCCGCCGGGCTGCAAAAGGCTGATCAATGCGCCTCCAGAGGAGCCCTCGCGCTCGGGCGGGCTGATCCGCTCGACGCAGAGAACGCGAGGAGACGCGAGGGCGGCCGCGATCATGGTCCACGGCCTTGCCTCCTCGACGCGCTCGATGGACCGCGATAATTGCACACCGCCACCGGGCCCACGCCCACGCTAAAGTTACGTATCGGTAATTGAACGTAGTCTTTCAGACGGAGAGAGAGCAGACACTGCCAACGCCGACGGATACTCGCACACGCACGTCACCTCCGCAAGCTCATACGCCTCCTCCTTTCGATGCTTCGATGCTCCTCGGCCCCTTCCTTCCTTCCCGCGCCGGCCATCTTGGGCCTATGGTAAGCGGCTCGCACCACCTCCGCACGCTCCACTGCACGCCGTCGACGTCTGGCCGGTGTTCAGTCGAGCCCGGGTGTCGATGTCGGCGCCGCGGGCGCAAGGACCCGTCGTGTGGGGGCGGAACCGGGGCCGCCCCCGCCACCGAACATTGCCGAGATCATGTCGCCCAACGGGTTTTGCTGGGCGCCGCGGGGCGGCGGGATGGCGAAGTAGAGCTCGGCGAGGTCGATAAGCGCCTGTCGAACGCCCGAAAAGGGTGTCAGAGTCAGAAGCAGTCTACACCACGTGGAGAAAACTTGGAAAGGGGAGCGAGAAAAGGGACGACGAAGATTTGGAGGCGAAATCTGACAGGGGCGGCGCAGCGAGGGGGCCCGAAATGTTTGCGAGATGAAGTGCGCGTGCGCAGCATCTTTGGAGGCCCGTGCCACCCGCGATCCCTGGCGCTGAAAACACGCAAGATCCGGAAAACTGGCCAAAGACCCAATTGCGGGGTGCGGTGCAAAGCAATATGCAGCAACCCTGCGGGCAGGCGGCAATCCGCCCTGCGGCGGATGGGAGATGCTCTATCAAATTGGGCGCAAGACGGGAAAGGGCGCAGGGCATGAGAGTGGCCCGGATGACAAACGTCCCTGGGATAGGTCGCTGCCCGTCCGTGCGATATGCACAGACATATCGCATAACGACATGGTTGCGCTGCGGAGCGTAGAACCGGAACGAGAGCTGACCAATCCAAGTGGGAATAACAGGCACGGACGCACCTTTCGGACTTCGCGCTCGGCGATGACGCCACCCTTGCTCTGGTACGTTCCGCACAAGCGGACCCAGGCTTCGCGCATCTGCTTGTTCTTCTCGCCCTGGGCGCGCTGACATGCGCGAACGGCGAGCTGGGAGAAGTTGAGCGCCGAATCCTTTGTGAAGATGATCTCGTCCTGTTCGCCGCCGTCGGATGGCTTGCCGATCGGGATGGGACCCGGTTGAAGCCTCGACAGTAAGTCTGGACGCTTGGAAGTGGATTGCGAGACGAGGTGGCAGATGAACGTCCGTGCCGCGAGGATGTGTCCGTTCTGCAGATACCTGTGGGCGTTTGGAGCGGGGTCGAGGTGCAAGAAACGAAATGAAGGGGTCGATTAGTGAGCGCTACATGAGGTCGCCAAGACGGATACATACGGGAGAGTACCGCGCAACGCAAATGGGCCGATCGGACCCTCTGCTCCTGCCCATTCGACAAACATCTCCGCGAGCGAACGCGCGCTGTCGCGCTTTCCAGCGTTGAGGAAATGCGACTCTGCCGCATCGAACGATCCCTCTGTTGCATGTCAAATTATAGTGTGAAACACAATCAACCGGGGATACTCACCCTTGTATAGCAGCTCGCCAACATAATGGTGAAGGTCGGGATCACCAGCTGGGTGCGGTCCGGCTTTGGCTGACCACCTATGCCCGATTACGCTGAGTACTCAGGATAGGAGGAGATGACTTACGCGATTGACTTGTCAATGATGGTTTTACGCCATGCACCATCCGGGCCCGCGAGGGCAATCAGCTGCGTTAGGCGGCCTGGTGAGTGAAGACGGTGAAGACGAGGAGGGTAAGCGCATATGACGGACGGAAATGATCTCACACTCACTCCGGCTCTCATCTGTCACCGCTTCGCCCTTCGCCTCGTAGACATCCACCAGGAAACCCGAGAGATCGGTCCCACTTCCCTGCTGCCGGATCTTGAGGAGCTCGCGCGCAGATTGGAAGAGAACGTCAATGGCAGTATCGTACTGTGCCGACTTGCTGTATCGCGAGGCAAATGTTCGAGCCTTCTGGTGGGCCTCGTAA
Source organism: Epithele typhae (assembly GCF_022376455.1). NCBI lineage: Eukaryota > Fungi > Basidiomycota > Agaricomycetes > Polyporales > Epitheliaceae > Epithele > Epithele typhae. The sequence goes on along the minus strand of NW_025954193.1, from coordinate 1,489,560 downwards.
GGCTGGCCTGCCGCGATCAGAGGTAGGATTGCTTCAAGTGCCCGTGCAGAGGACGCTGCTTTTGGTGGCATTGCAGGAGACGGATGCGGCGGAGGTTGTGCAGCTCAGGAGATCTACCGTACTGAAATAGATGGGTATCCTGGAGAGTGCGAGGTAGCGGGAGAGAGCGTGTGCTGGAGAGCGAGGAACAGTACTTGTTGCGTTTGCTGTGCAGGACTACTCGTCCAGGCTTCGCATGTCGGATGGCGTATGTGTCCGGCGGCCCGGGCAGGAGCCACCGCGTACAGCCAGGATTTAGACGCGGGCGGACTTGAACTGGACTCCGACCATCTGCTCCTCCAGCATCTGTCACGGGCCAAAGCCTTGTGTAAAATCTGCTAATCAATCTGATACATAGCAGCTCGCCAGAACACCTTTAGTGAGTTCCTTCGCGACGCCTGGCGCTGGAAAACAATACTGAACGCCTCCCGACAGAGGAGACGTTCCAGTCTAGAACATCTAGAAGTTTCTGGCCTCCGGACATCACTGACGGCGACATTCATTTCGTGCGGGGTCGGTGCCGCCAGTTTCTGCAGGCCACCATGCCCATTTGCACGTCCTGCGCCACGCCGACGGAATACCTCTACACCGTTTACGACTCCGCGTACAACTTTCGTCTTGAACAGTGCGTCAGTATCACCGGTCTTCCCAGCCTGACCTTCGTCTAAGTGACTTCATCTCGCCATGCCAACCGCGTTCATCCCCGCCCGACGGCAGACGTCTTGTCATGCATTCGCAGATCCATACGTGGAGCACGACACACTCACACTGCTCCTGGACCTGATTCTGCTCAAGCGAGATGTCTATCGCCACCTCTTGTACAATCGCGGTCTCGGTGCCCGCAGGGCTGGTGACAGAGCTAGTCCGAAGTCCGAGGAGCTGGCGAACAAGACGCGCCAGCAATACCACGACCAATCGGTTCGTCAGGACGCAGGCGGTCTCGGTCGAATACACTCCTCACCCCATCCTCTCGCAGGCTCGCAGGTGGCTCATTGCAAGGCTCGGGCTTGCCTTAGTTTGCCTCGACGCATGTGCGTGTCCACCATCCTCTTGCCCGTTATACGCAGGTCTCCTCACCTCACCTCATTTGCAGTCATCCGATGGACACACATCAGTATGTTCCACACGGTCCCGACGGCAGATTCCACGTTGTTGACTATTTCGACCCCAACACCCCTACCCCGCAGGCACCAATCAGCCCCGAAACGCCTCGCAGATCGCGTCCTGGAACCAAGCGGCCCTAGAAGGCTTCGCTCGCATCCTCGTGGGCTGCATTTTTGGTACGCCGTCTTTCTGTCACGCCGCCCCCCGCCCCCCGTTCCCCGTGCATATGCCCGTTGAGTCTGACGGCCTCGTGCAGAGACAGCCGCCTTCCATGCCGGCGTCGTATTCGCATGCTACCTCGTGCTGCACGCTCTACCAGCGCCGCCCCCAGGCGCGCCGGTGTCAGGCATACGCGAGCAGTTCAGGTCAGTCATCCCTGTAATTCCAGTCGGAAATTGGAAACAAGGACGTACGCATGCAGTCGGCTGTGCGTGAAACTAGACTAGAACACGCATTTCGAGTGTTTGGTAAAACAGCGCCTCCGCGTAACGAGGTCCACCTCAAATGCGTCAATGGCCTGTCGTCCTGTTACCGAGTTTCGTCCACTGGCACTCATTCGCGTGTTCCACAGGTACTCGCACATCCCACTGACGCTCCTCTACTCCTCCCTCACCAAACTCTTCCTCCTCTTCTGCCTCTCCATCTGGCGCCCCAACGTCCACTCCGACCACCCTGCCTCCGGCACGGCATCGACCACGCCGCTGCACCCGGACGCGACCGTCTTCGCACACCCGCTCTTCCTGCAGGCGCTCGCGCTCCTCGACGAGGACACGCTCGACCGCGAGTGGGTCGTCCGGAACGTGCTCGGGGGCATGGCCGCCGGGTTCGGGCTCCGCGTCGTGCTCGACTGCCACCCGGTCTTCACCACGGCGGTCATCCTCGCCGGGTGGGCGGTCAAGAACGCCGTCGCGCACTTCGTCTCCGGCTGGGTCGAGATCGGGCTCGGCATGGGCGGGGCGGTGGGGGAGATGTGGCTCGCGTACAGCATCCCCTAACGGTCGCACTGTGTCATCATCCGGGAAGGTGGCTATTACAGGTCGTGCTATGCGTGGGAGGTGAAAGCTTGCACGGACCGCCGCTCAGAAGACGAAGGGGAACATCGCCTTCCTCCCGCGGGGGTACTTGTCGCCGAACTGCTTCTTGTAGTTGCGGTGCTTGTCTTTGGCCCAGACGGCCATCTGGCCGGTGCCCACGACCCAGAACAAAGCAGCTAGCGACGCGGTCAGCATGGCAGTCGGTTTCTCGGTGCCCTGACTCACCGGCCCAGCTTCCAGTCATCACGGTGATGGCCGTCCACGCGATGGTCTCGAACAAGTAGTTGGGGCAGGAGACGAGACTGAAGCCGTAGCCCATGGGGATGGCGCGCGTGGTCGTGCCCGCAGGGCGCAGGTTACGGAGAGTGAGATGGGTACTCAAGTTGGAAAGCTCGGCGAACTGTGGAGGGCTTGTCGGCGACTGCTCTCAGCTTGATTGTGATGTGAGACGTACCAGGAAGGCCCCCATGCATGACATGAGGAAGGTGGGGTTCTCGCGAATCGTGCCACGGATCCAAGGCGAGTTCGCTGAGTACGTAGGACTGTAGATGGCGTACGCAAGGAGGAGACCCGACAGTAGGTGGTAGTGCGCGGAGCTGCAATGTCACCGTGAGTAGGATGTATGTGCGAGAGAAGGTAAGAAGTACCCACTTCTTGAAGACATTCCGGAAAGGCATCGTGCCGTGTGAGAACCGGTGAATGAACAAGGTCTCAAGTTCGCGCTTGATGAAGTGGAACATCACACCAGCATACACATATCTGCCCCCGAGTGCGAGGGTAAGAGACGCAAGATGATGCAAAGGGACGTGAACTCACGTCTGAAGTGTGCTGTGCTGTACGGGGCCACCATAAAAGAGTTGCGGAAGGTAGTAGATGAGAGGGTGAATGACGAGGGGGCCTGCCTGTAATCACATATTAGTAAGGTGAAGACGCGTCGAAGGTGTTGGCACGCACGTATTCAATCACAAAGACAGTTTTCCATCCTATTTGAGGTCCCAGATCCTTCACAGAAAGCTCTGCGTTTCCCGTTACGCCAACCTCCTTCAGAGTCTTGCCATCCGGGAGGGCTTTGTTGTCACCCTTGAGAGACAACTTCTGGCGTGAAGTGTAGAACTGCCCACGACAGACAAGTTAGAAAAATACGGTATTAGACAAGCATGTATGTACTCACTTTGGGATTTTTAGCCGCAATGGCCTTTTTCACGTCAAGGATGGTCACCGCATCCAGAGGCTTGTCAAACGTCACCGCTTCTGGGAGCTTGCGGGTGAGAGACCCGGGTTTGGACGCGGATATCGCAACGGTGACCATTGGAGAGACAACTGGGCCAATAGAATCAGCAGCAGAATGAGGAAGTGCTCGGGGGCAGTGGGCTGAAGCAAGGACGAGCGGAACGCCAGCGGGACTCGCCTCTCACAGCACTCCGAGGTTCTCGGCTTCTGAGACGCGGTCACGTACCTGCCGCCGCGTCTACAGCGCCGCTCTCGTGTCCTCCTCGATCTCCTTCTCGCACCTCTAGCAACATGTCGACAGCTCTCCACCGCACTGTCCTTTCCTCAAATACGTATAGAACCGCTAGACACCAGTCAGTACCCATGGGTCAAGCCATTCGAAGATTGCACGACGGGCGCGACATCCTGCCCACTCCCCCTGCCCTGCCCACTCTTCGAGACGGGGCGGACAGCGCGAAGGCGAGCGAGTGGATAGACGCATTCAAGCACAAGGACATTCCCAAGGGCGTCGTCGAGTTTACATATTCACGGAGTTCTGGTCCAGGAGGACAGGTATGCACCGCTCCACTCGATCTCCTAGCTCCAGCCTATTAAGCCACGGCCGCTCCGCCAGAATGTCAACAAAGTGAATACAAAGGCAACTCTGCGCGTGCCCCTGTCATCCCCGTGGATTCCTATGTGGGCACGCGATCATATCAAAGCAACCGTACGCCAAGCGGTCGTCGACCATCTGCTTCAGAGGGCTCATCGTCTCCTTGCAGCCCGCATATGTCTCGTCCTCGCAGTCAATACTGATAACTTCGACTGTCTTTCGATCCCAAGCTCAAAACGTGGAGGACTGTCTCCTCAAGGTTCGCCCTCCTATACGTCTTGTCGAATGATGTCATGACCGGCCCCTCCCGCTAGCTGCGATCTCTGGTTTTACGCGCGGCGGCGGCCGGGCTGGTCCATGAGGCCTCGGAAGAGCAGAAAGAGCATGTCCGGAGGCTGGAAAAGGCAGAAAAGACACGCCGAAGAGCGGACAAGGAGAAGCGAAGCATGACGAAACGCACTCGGTCCAACCAAACCTGGGATTAGCCGCGTTGAAAGCCGCTGCGGGTACACGGAGTATGTATCACTTGCGTCACCTCCGTTAGGAGTGAGCCTGAAATCGTTGGTACCGATGCGGGTTGCCTATCGTGGCTCCAAATCCGCTCAGGGTGTCTTGACCCGTCCTCAATCGGACCGCCATTGGCGCGGCGCGGGACGGTTTGTCTGCTTGATCATTCCCTCGATGCGGCCCAGGGTCTCGTTCGTGTACCCGCATATAAAGCCCATGCGCAAAGCACCGTTTCCTACAGTCGCATCCACTTTCCACCATGTCCTTTTCCAGCCACCGCCAGACCCTCGTCGCCCAAGACCAATCTCCGGACGTCGATCACTCCCACAAATTCCAGACGAAGCCTCCGGGCTACTTCGATTCCTTCAGAGATGACCTCACCGCTGCCGCCCTCGAGTTCGTCGGCACCACCGTCTTCCTCCTCCTTGCGTTCGGCGGCGTCCAAGCCGCTGCGTTTGAGGCCGGTCCTAATCCCGCGCAATCCTCCGAGATCCAGCGTGTGATGTACGTCTCCCTCTGCTTCGGCATGAGCCTCCTCGTCTCCGCCTGGCTTTTCTTCCGTGTCACCGGCGGCCTCTTCAACCCCGACGTCAGCCTCGCGCTGCTCATCACCGGATGCATCGGGCCCGTGCGGTTCGTGCTCTACTGCATCGCGCAATTGCTGGGAGGCATCGCGGCGGCGGCGATTGTCCTCGCGCTGACCCCGGGCCCCCTCGCGTCCAAGTGAGTCGTCATCTTCTGTTGTCACGATTGGCGGCTGACATCACCCCCTGTAGCACCTTCCCCGCTCCTGGCATCAATAAAGCCCAAGCTGTATTCATCGAGATGTTCACGACCAGCGTGTTGGTGTTGTCCGTGCTCATGCTTGCCGCCGAAAAGCACAACTCGACGCCTTTTGCTCCCGTGAGTAGCCTCGCCCCACCGCTTCTCGCGCATGCACCCACACCCCGTCACAGATCGGCATCGGTCTCACTCTCTTCATGGGTCACATGTGGTCCGTCGCCTACACCGGCGCAGGCATCAACACCGCCCGCTCCTTCGGTCCTGCCGTGGTGACCGGCTTCCCATACAACACGCAGTGGATCGTAAGTCCTTCGATTACTGGTCCCACTTCGGGACATTACGATACTCAATGTGTGCCTTTGTCCGCAGTACTGGGTCGGCCCTTTCCTTGGCTCCCTTCTTGGGTCTGGGTTTTACACCCTTCTCAAGCAGTACGTCCTTCGGCCCGCTCTATCCCCGCTCCCTCCGCTCACCCGCCCCACCACAGCATCAACTATTGGCACCTGAACCCGAACCAGGACGCCGTCGACTACCAGCAATCTCCGGACAAGTCCGCCAACCTCCTTCACTCCGTTCTATCGTCGCACGACGGGCGGGGGCATAGCGTCGAATCGAGATGCATCAGCGACTTGGAGAAGGCGCGCTCAGCACCGACCACTGAAAACGGCCAGGCTGTCTCGACCTCCGGAACGGCGGCTGTTCGCCCGAACGACAGTGCCGTGTAACTAATTCCGCTCTCGAACGTTATCATGCCCATCTTCCTGTCTATCGTACTGTTCTATCATAATATACATGCTTCCTTGCTTTGATTGATTCATATCCCCAACGTGCACGTGTGTGGTGTGATCCAAGTATCGTAAGTGACATGCCAAGAACCTCATCAGCGAATTAGATACAGTCGAAGCTGGCAGCATTGTTCGGATCTCCTCCGTTGAATCGGGGGTTTAGTGGATACTGCATGCTCCACTCAGTATTGATACGTCAACGAGGGTTGGGTACGTACTCTGCACAGCGTTCTCGTAAACTCCACACCGTTAGCGGCATCGTTGCCCACGTAGTGCGCCGCTGTCAACGTATCCGGCGCTATCCCCTCCTCGACCCACTGCACCATCGCCGCGACGATGTTGTGCTGCGGGTCGAACGAAAGGGGCGGGTTGTTGTTGGACGCCTGCTCCACCGAGCCGAAGGCGTTGGCCCCCGGGCCCCCGTGGCTGGGAAGGAGTCGAGCCTAGTCAAACCCATGGCACGCTTCGGTCAAGATGCCGCTCACCAGTGCTGCATCCCGGGGGCCATGAACAAGCGGTAGACGTCGTCGATGTTGATGTTGGTGGAGCCCCGGAGGACTTCGTGCACGGTCTCGTAGTAGCGGATCGGGTTTTCTGGGCTGATCAGCTGGTCCGCCCAGCCGACGTAGTGGAGGAGCTTCCCGTTGTGCTGAGGTCCCAGGAATGCGGTGATGTTCGGGTCGTTGGCCTGTGCGGGGATTAGACGCACGTCTGCGCAGGACGTTGGATGGGGCGGGTCCTTACGTTCGCTTGCCCTGGGTTGATCGTGTCTGAAAGCGCCAGGAGCGTAGCGTTGTAGTCGTGGATAGTCCAACGCGTGTCGCTGAAGTGGTGTCAGGCAATCGCACACGATAGCAGCTCATAGGAGAACGTGCGCACTTCGTGACCATGAACTGATACCAAGCTACCCCGATCTTGAATTGCGTCTTCCCGACCAAGCCATTATAGAAGTCTGCCTCTCCGCCCGGATAATAGCCCCCAAACACGAGGGTCTGATCCGCCTCGTAGTATGGCGCATAGATGCGTTGCAGTGCGCTGATTTGGTCGGTTGTCAGACATTGAGATGTGCTTTGACCTGGGCCACAGGTGAGGGTCTCGGGACGGAAGCTGGAAGTGCGGGCTCAGCAACTGCCGGTGCTCACTGAATCTAAATTTGACCACTCACTGGCAATTTCTTGGAAGGCTGATGACACCGTCAACGAGCTATAAACGCAACTGAGTCAGAAAGTCATCTGACCGCTCTGATCGGTGTACTCACTCCATCTGCTGCGTCACATTGCCTGAGAACCTCGGGTCCTATGAGGTTCTGCCACATATCTTCCGTCATAAAGTGCTTGGAGGTCGAGGGCTGCGTGTTGAGGTTCATGTGAATCGACCACGCCTGCACGTGCGTCCACCAATCTGCCGGGGACCCAACAATCTATTCGCCCAGGCGGATCGTCAGCCTCCGCCGCAGTCCGCTGGGAGCCTAGGCGGAAAACGCACCACACCATCAAATTCCTGCGGGAACGTCTGGACCTCCTTCAACCTGGATGGGCGGGGGAGTCAGTCTTGGCTTGGGGAAAACGCGAGGACTGCGCAGCAACGCACCCTTGCCTCCCGCCTATAATCGTCGAGAGCGGTGGGTCAGCGGGGGCGATAAGGACGCAGGTGCGGCGATCGGCGCTCCCACACCCACGCACCTGCAGAGCACCCGAGGTAGTACGACCGCGTCGGGGCGGCCTGGTAGTATTGCTCCACGACCGCCTTTCCCGCCTGCACACTCAGGTGCAGCGCGCGCCAACCCCAGTCAACGATGGCATTCTATTCCCGTCCCGGAAGGGGAGGCAGTGCGGCGGCGCATGAGAGGCGCGTCAAATAGGACGGGGGCGTGATCAGCTGCAAGGCGGAGGACGGAGGAACATGATAGGGAGCCCCTCACGTCGTTGTGCGGCCCGGCCCAGGCGCCGTCGTTGGTGTCGCCGTCGTGCCCGGTGTTCGTAGAAATGCCCGCGACTGCGCGTGGCGGACAGGTGAGCGCGCTTCGGGACGAATGCCGTGCATACTCCGCACTCACATCCTTGTGGGATGGCAACGTGCCCCAGCTCGGCCACGGTGACTGGTAGGCGCGCCGCTCAGCTTCCTCCGTGCTCCGACGTCCGCGGGGACGAGGTAGGGGGATGGGGCAGACGTACCTCCACCAGCGAGCCCGCCGTTCCCCAAGGTGAGCATGCGGTTGTTCCACACGTCCGGGAGCCAGACCTCGGTGAGCGCAAACGAGCCGGCGGTGGTGTTCGTCGTGATGGTGAGCTCGAGACGACAGAAAGCGGGGAGGCTGGAGACATTGATGCTGGAGTAGACGTTGGAGATATTGACGAGGGCGTTGGCGGTGAAGTAGGTGGTGCCTGTGAGGGCGACGTTGACGAGGTCGGGGGACGAGGACATGCCGAAGCCCTCGCAGGTTGACTGCAGAGAGGCATGGACTGATCCTGACACCAGCAAGATTGTTGAGAGCAGAAGAGGGTGAGATCGCATGGCAGAGAAAGTGCAGCAGAGGAGGGTCGTGCTCTCCAGCGTACCTCTGCATGGTATTTATACTGCGCAACGGGGTGGAGGAGGGAGCCCAGCCTGTGAAGTCCGACGCCGCATTATCCGTATGGAAGCCGAGGAGAATGGCATGGGAGAGCGGGCCATGGTCGAGGATTGTGCGCCTGGAAAACCCCCGGGAAATTCCAAGTGGGCCGGTGCTGTCCATCGCTGGCGTGTGATCCACCCCGTCCAGACAGGAACACGTGCAGCGGAGAACGCCGCCTGTCCGCAAAGTCAGATGCTGCTCCAAAGTCGGGTCCGCGTACAGTGCATTCTAAGAAGCGTTCGTGTGCCTGGACGTTCCTGGCAGCTGATTGGCCCCTGTAGCAAGCACGAGCGTTTCAGCGTTCACTAGCACAACGACACAACTCGGGAGGGAACTGCGGAAATATATTCATTTGCGGTCATGCGACATCGACGAGAAACGGTCGATAGGGATAGAAATACAGCATGGGAACACTACATATTTAAAGATACTGACTCACCATATCCTCACGTCGCCCGTCTTCATATCCATCCTCACGTCGCCCGTCGAACGTGCCAAAAACGTAAAGCCCTATAAACACGTCAGCCAATGATCACGAGCAATGTGATGTCAAGAGGATCAGAATGTGGTAAAAAGGAATAATCTACGCCGCAGCTCAGCAACAGCTTCTAGTTGATGATTTTTGGTACTCATCGTAAGGGATATGAAAGGATAGCTGATGGTACTCACGTTGATGACTTGATCGTCCCGAACGGCTACATGCATGTTCAGGCGACTCCTGCGAAGAAATCAATCAGCATCGCATCCGATAGGTACTGGTTATGGATCAGAAGGGGTTGCCCGAGAAAATTGAGCTGTGGCGGGCAGTTTCGGCAGAGGTAGTACGAAGACCGTCGTGATAAAACATCATAGAGAGCTGCAAGGAGATAATACTCACGATTACGCGGAAGCTCGTCCCGGCGTATGGTGAGAATAGATTATGGTAGACCTGTAAGAGCTGGTAAGGATGTCAGCGGGACGTTCAACGCGTGGATTGAGGAGATCAGAGTTTTAAAAAAACAGCCGTGGAATTGTCGTCACAAGTCCAAATGCTCGTAAGCAAATGGTCAGGCGGTAACTCCATTGATGACATCATAGCAAACAAGAAGGGAGGCGATACTCACTCAGTCCTAAAGCAAGAAATGGTCCACGGAGTTGGGGAACGTCTGCGGGAAGGTGGTGTCAATACGACGATGACAGCAAAAGACGAAACCGTCAGATAGAAAAAGATCAGTAGATTGACAGATATAGATAAAGCATCGAGCCTTGGCTCTCAGATACTCTAGTTTGAATGGTTTGATTTCATCGCGTCGCGATGCGAGAAGAACATGAACAAGACTCACCTCAGGTCCTCAGTGATCCCCATCTGACAGGCATGACCTCCTCACAAACGCGTCCCAATATTGAGGACATGATCTATGTGAAGGGGAAAGTCAGCAATGCGCAATGACTCCAAAACAGAACCGATCAGTGTAACTATGACAAAAAATTCAAGCATTGTGAAAGCCGCTTGGTAGAGCCGCTCCACCTCGAGGTAAACGTATGATATCATCGCGTCGAAAGTTCTGGGGAAAGGGTAGACTCACCAAGACAACATATGGGGACGGGGAGGGCAAGCAGAACGTGCCGAGAGACGAAGAACCGCAAGCAAAACCAAAGGCGCGTTTTCTGCAGGTGGGTTTAGGGCAGGCTGAGTCAAAATTTCCTCGTGACGCGGTTAGATTGGCGCTTCAGTGTTATCTTATCTGGGTAACACCAAATAGTATTGCCAGCGTCATCTGAAGTTTGAACTCCTCCCGCTTGCTTGGGCCTCCGCCATGCTCCTCCGGCAGTTTACTGCTGCCAGTCCGTCTGTTAGGACCGCGTTTCGCCGCAACGCTACTGCCACATGGCAACAACTACGCCCAAAGTCCTCCGCTGTCACCCCAGTCGAGCTGCACTTCGACAAGGTTGTTGCACCAGATGGAAATGAAAAAGGGAAACCACTAGTGATTATCCATGGACTTTTGTGAGGTCAGCTTGTTCAGCTTTTGGTGCATCCAACACTCACGGCGCGTCTGTCCTAGCGGGACGAAGCGGAATTGGGGATCACTGTCCAAGGCGTTTGCGAAGGACCTGGGGAGGCCGGTGTATGCGCTGGTACGTGAAGCTCTACGCCATGCGCGACCTGCATTTCAAAGTGTGTACCACGTAGGACATGCGCAACCATGGAACCTCTCCACATGCCGAGCCACATTCATACCTCGCTATGGCCGCCGACGTCCTCCATTTCCTTGACCGCCACAAGCTGACCAACATCTCGCTCATGGGACATTCTATGTAAGTAGTTACGACTCGTTCCCCCAATCAGTCGCGCAGTTTTCATCCTGGTTTGCTCTCCAGGGGAGGAAAGGTCGCTATGGCCGTTGCACTCGACCCCAGCCTCCCTTCCGACCTACTCTCAAACCTCGTGGTGGTTGACATCGCACCCTCGGTTGGATCGCTCTCTCCAGAGTTCCAGGGCTACATCCAAGCCATGCAGGAGATTGAGGACCACGACGTCATGTCTCGGAAAGAAGCGGCGAGCTTGCTCGAGCCGTACGAGCAGGTGCGGTATCTTCTGCGCTGCTTTGGCGTTCCCGGCACTGACGCCGCACCCAGGATCCCATGACATGTGCATTCCTCCTCATGAACTTAGAGCATGCGGGCCCGCACCATCCGAAGCCGCTCAAGTTCAAGATTCCCATAGGTCTGCTTGGCCGCTCAATCCCGGAACTTGGCGGCTTCCCGTACACTCCAGGCGAGCGTACATTTGAGAAGCCCACACTGTTTATCAAGGGTTCGCGGAGCAAGTACGTGGAGCCTCGCATGTTGTCTCTCGCCCCCCCCCCCCCCGATCTGACCGCTTGTGTAGATATATCAACCGACATAACGTCGGTCTGGCGGAGGAGCTCTTCCCGAACATGACGATGAAAGAACTACCCACAGGACATTGGGTACACTCAGAGAAGTGAGCTGGGATCTGACCTCTTTCTTCTTATCATACTGATCCACCGTTACAGGCCGAACGAGTTCAAAGCTATGGTCACCGAGTTCTTAAAGGACAACTGATACACTTGATAGAGATATAGAAAACATGCTACGTAGACAACACACTAATGCTAGACTCCCGATGCGCATGAACGATACACGAAAACAACAGATGTGGTGAACGCAAAACGAGATCTAACCAACAGAAGCGCTCGTTTCAGCAACGACCGCGCCTTCAATCACCCCAGTGCAAGTCAACAGCTGCAGCAGATCCTCCATGTTCTGTGACAGCTCCTCCGACTCCTCCGACCCCTCCTGGCCTACCGTAGCACCGGGTGCGCTCGACTCTGAGCACCGTTCGGGCCGCATCAGCGTTCCGTCCAACGTAAACCCGGCACGCGACCCTTCCCCCGCCAACGCAGCCTTCAGCACACCCGACGCCCCGAGGAGCGTCAGAAGCCCGTCCAGCTTCTGCGGCGACTGCTCGTCCGCGCCCGCACTCACATCCCCACCACCTGACCCGCCTCCAGCCCCGAGTGGCTGCCCCATGCCCAGCGCGGCTGCGGACACTGGCAGGCCATCTGCGCCCCTCTCCCCCGGGTCCCTTTCAGTCCGGACCCGGGTCTCGGCCTCAGCACACGGCCCTTCCGCTTCCGCGCCCACACTGCGCCCGAGGCCGACGTCAAACGCAGACGCAGAAGCAGACGGGACGCCCGCGAGGCTCGTGTGCCCCCTCCCGGTCCCCGTTCCGGCCTCTAGACCCGCTGCGGCAGCACCGGCGGGCGAGCCGAACGGGAACGTCGTCGCGCGCGGAGCGCGCCCGGGCGTCCTCTGCGCGCGGCGGGCGAAGAACCGCTCGGGCGGCGCGTGGGCGTGGGCGTGCACTCGCTGCGGCAGGACGAGCGGGCGGAGGCCTGGCGCGAGCGGAGGAGACGGCGGTGGAGGTGGGGACGCGGCGCGCACGTCGACTTCGGTCTCGGCGGACTCGCGCGCGGCGGCGCGCTCTATGAGGAGGAGCGGGCGCAGGTGTGGGTTCTGGTGCGCCACAGGGGAGGTAGACCCGCCGCCGCCGATGAAGAAGTTGAGGTAGACGTTGGAGGTGGGCGTTGGTGGGCGCGCGGGGCGGAGCGGATCCTGTAGAGGGGGAGAAGGGACGTGGTGGGTGAAGAGGACGCTCGTAGGAGGAGTTGGTGGGCGGCGTGGGGGCGGGCTCACAGATGCTGCACGGATGGTGGGAGTAGGCAAAGACGTGGAAAGAGGCGGGTCGACGTCGACCTGGACAGCGGCCTGAAGGATAGGGAGACTAGTCTTACGTGGAGGTGGAGGGCGATGAGAGGGGGAAGATGCACTCTTTGAGCGGTTGCCAGAGGGCACGGGTGGTGTTGCTAGAGGCGGTGAACGAGACGCAAAAGCGGACGACGCCAGAGGAGGAGGTAAGGCGTTGGAGACCCCAATGTAAAGTCGCGCCTTGCCATGTTTCGGGCATGTCTCCGGTCGGAAATGAGCGCCATCCGGAAGTTGAGAGAGATGCTGGTATACAGAAAGGTCGTTGAGATCCGGCAGATATCGAGCCTTGAACGGTGTGTCGTCGGAATAGCCGTCGTCGATGAATGGACCAGCAACACGGCCAAACGGGTCTTCTTCGTACTCCCGCGCGACCGGAGAGGGCGATGCGGTCGTCGATTCAGGGCGAGCCGAAAAGCGGATGAATCCGACGAAGCGTTGTGCGAATCCCGATGCGATATCTGAAGGGGAAAGGGGGGACCGCGGCGAGAGTAGCCTAGAGGTAGTGTTGACCTTCGTCTGGATGTTGATGGGACGCAGAGCGGGCAAATCCCTCACACCTCGGCGTTGAGCGATTGTGTTGGTGTCTGCCTTCAGCTCCGGGAGAGGCAGGAGGCAGGTCCCGCACGACAAAGCGATGCCGCTGGAAGAGCTAGACGGATCGTCATGGCGGTCGGAAAGAGGCGGGGATGTGGGGGAATACAAGATTTTGGGGCTAGAAAACGTTGGTGAAGAGTTTGTAGATGAGTAGATGAGGCTTGGGGTGGAGCAGTTGAAATGGCTGCAGTTCCCAGGACAGCAGAAAGCATCGTCTTCGAGAGTGTCGAGATCAACAAGAAGCGAGACATCGTCGAGCCGCGTCGCGTGACAGTTCGCCGAAGGCCGGGACTCTACGGTGCGCGTTCAGTGACATGATAGTAGCGCTGAAGTTGCACATACCCAGCGGAGTGAGTGGGCGCGACGTAGAACGGCGTGCCACGGCAGAGGGCTCAAAAGGCGACCCGAAGCCAGAATGAGCAGGGGATGCGTCGCCGCTCTTGAACTTAGAAGCGCGACGATATGGCGTGGTTGGTCGATCCCTGTGCAGCAACTGCGCTACGGCGGCGATGACAGTAGCCATCGGCAGCTGGCCTGGCACTTGGCGAAACGGCGAAGGCAACAAACATGTTCGCCAACCGTTGCTCAACAGTGGAGGAGGCTAACATTGTATGCAAGCCTGAGAGCGAAGCGTCAGCCCAGCCAGTGGCGGGGGTGCGACAACAGAGATGCTCACAACAACTGTGCGATCACAGACCTCGTGGTAAGTGGCATCCATGAGGCTGGCGATACGATAAAACGTCATCGTCGCGGGGCGTGTTGGGCGCATGGCAGGGAGGAAATGGGCGTTTCTCACTGCCGCCGTCGGAGCTCGGAGACCTCTTGTGCTTGGATGCTAGCACGGAGAATGGGTTGGTTTGATGGCATGAGAAGGCTGCAGACTGGGTGTGTTTGAGAAGCATACGTTTAGAAACTGAGGAGGAGGATGCGGGGGAGTCTAGATGATGCAGGAGACTGGATGGACTGATCAGCCACCGCGCATGATATCGAGTCGGACTGTCGGAGACTGGGCTCGGAGATCTTCACGCTTTCACCTGCGCGCACGTCGCCCGACTGTCGGCTCTCCTTCCTCTCTCCATCCTTTCCTCTTCCCCGGGATCGGCGGACTCTACGGTCCCATCCAACGTCCACTGCCGCTGTGTTTCATTTTGGGTAGGATCTAGCCCATGGCGGCTTCTCGACGCCTACATATCGCGATTTTCACAGGGACGTCTGCGGCCCGAACCCCTGTCCACCGCCTTTGTGTCCCATCCCTGGCAGCTCCACCCCCAATCAGCGCTCACATGGCCCATACGACGGAACTGGACACTGCAGGAGACGACGAGACAGGACGAAGAAGGATAATTTGCGAGACACGGGCGGTGAGATAGAGTTCATGGGACCGGGCGGCGAGGTGAGATGAATGCCTCTTCTCGCCCAGAACTCGGGGCCCTCATCCTTCCGACTTTGGCAGCGCGACGTTCCCAAGCATCGTGCCCCTAGTATGCGTGGCCCCCACCTGCTTTCGCCACCGCCCGGGCTGCGGTAGCGTGCGCGAGCAATGGTCCTCAAAAGCCTCGCCCTCGCGGACTTTCGGTTATCTGCCCTCTCCCTCTCCATAGCCGACACCTCTTCCACCTTCACGCCATCCCTCGGTGTGTTGATTCCTTTCACGTGCCCGCATTGGGTCACTAACTTTGTTTCTGGCCAGATAATGACCACACTCCTGTTCTCCCCGCGATCCCCTCTGTACTCCCCGACCCCCTCGCCCAGCGAGTTCAATTCCCCGCGCTTTCCAGGCAGTTTCACAAGGTGAGCGGCGAGCGCCTGCTGTTATCAACCTGTGCTTGACTTCCAACTAACGCCTCCCCCTCAGGTCTGTTTGGCCCCCGCCGATGCAGCGTGCCCCACGAATTGAGACTGCGTATAGAGGGAGAGACCGGGATCTTCCTGTGAGTCCGTCTGCGTTTCCATTTCGCATTCTGGGCCAACGAGCCTCTCAGCGTGACCCTTCAAACTGGGTCGACCGTGATCTCTCTACATACGTTCGCAGACACCACACTGGACCCGACGGCCAGACCCTCCTGGAGATAATTGAGAGCCATCGCCTCACTCCACGCGCGTTATGGTATCTTCAGACAGATGCCGAATACCTGAATGTGTACGTGCGCCATTTAACGCCACTCGGTGCTCATCTCAATATCTATGTTGACTCGCTCATATAGCCTGGCACGCGATGAGTCCCTGCAAGAGCTCATGGTCCAGCTCGCTCTGAATGTACAACCTGCAGTCTCTCCGACGACTCCTCGTGTGAAGCATGTCCGTCGACTTTCGGAAGATCTTGCACGACCACCACCCCCGCGGCCCCCATCACCCTTGTCACCCCCAGTCGTGGAAGAGCCCGAGTTGGAGGCCGAAGACGACTCTGCAGAGAGTGTCGTAAGCGACTGGGCGTTGGAAGACGACTTCGGAGAGCCTTTGGATGATGTAGTTGCACAGCCAGGCACTCATGACATCATACAAGCGCTGAGTAGTCTCTCGGATCATGGCCTCGGACTGGATTTCAACGCGGGCAATTCGGAGGTTGTGCAAGCAGCCCAGTCTGCGGTGGAATTCTCGGCTGCACAAGACGGAGACCTGATTTCACTGGATGACTCCTCACCGGCTTTTTCAACAACTCAGCCCGAAGTCGGTTCCACGCACGCTACCACTCCGCCGGCAGGCGACATTCTCCCCAATGATATGTCCTCGGTGAAAGCCTCTTCGTCGTCTTCGGATTCCGATTACGCATCCCCACTCGTCGATATTTCCTCGCTCGCTGCAGATCCAACCGGCGATTCGTCGACAAGACTAGGTAGCCACCAAGCCGAAGCTCCTGCGGATCCCACCGACTCTCATCTAAACGTCGCCGACCCTATCACGAAGGACGATCATGGGGCGGTCATAGTGGACGCTTCTACCACGGCAGCCTCGGTCGTCCCTGAGGCCAGCAATGCACACCACGATGCGGATCGTCGTCCACACGATGACGACGTGGTCGACAGCGAGGCGCTTGGATTTGTAACGGAGAAGGTCAACGAACATTCTGCCTATCAAGACACAAGCGCCGCGCCAGTCACTTCGGCAACTTCGCCTGATGAGGACGACAAAACTGCCGAAGACGAGTTGGTCGATGCTGCCGGCAACGCTTGGGGCCTCGGGGACGGCACCTCCGAGCCCGAGACCACGCTTTCGAAGGCACCAGAAGCCGACGGCGTCTCTGCGTCGGGCTCTATCCCTCCAGAACGGTCCGGTTCTTCTACTGTCGATAATGTTTCTACTATCCCACCTGCTTCCGAAGACATGCATCAGCAAGATCCTACCGACACGGCTCAACACATGGATGGTACGGGAGGGCCGGAGGAGTTGCAGGCGCAGGAGCCCCCGGCAAAGAAGGCATCCGCACCAGTCACCACGGACTCTACACGCGGGAGCGAAGATACTCCTCGTGCTCCAGCCCCCCAGCTCCCCCCTGACGTCTTGACCCCACGGCCGCCTCCAGTTGTCCTTACTTCCGAGTCGTCGTCAACGCCTCCCGTTTCGGGGGCACGCACGCAAGGCTCACAGCTGTCCGAGGCTGATGGGGTCGAAGTCGACACCACGGAGCCTATCAGCGCTGTTGAGAACTTGGGGATTGAAGAAATCGCCAAGATTGCTCAGGACGTGACGGCTGAAACCGCTGTTACCGAGAAATCCCGCGAATCCTCCTCTCTGTCTACCATCGATGAGACTACAGCTCAGGAAGTTCAACCTGACTCAACAGAGTCCTCGGCTCCCGCTTCCGCAACGGATGCTCAGTCGGTGCGCGAGAAGAAGACATTGCCCCCAACCACGGATCACCAGCCATCCACCTCCGACGCATCTTCCCAACTCTCCGAGTCGAACCCATCCGACCGCTCCACTGAGTCGCCTGTGTCGCCAACTGTCACGTTGGATGGAGGACGGGAGATGATGTTGAGGGGATTGGACGCAGACCGCTCAGATCGCAGCGAGTCCGTCGGATCCGCGACGCCTCCCGTCCCCGACAAATCCGATCCCAGCCCGCATCTTCCGCGAGAGCTGCTGCGAGCGTCATCGCGTAATAGTCGCTCCACGTCCGACCGACCACGCAGCTGGGCTAGTCGTCCGTCTGTTTATGGGGAGGCATCGACTTTCGTCCCCAGGTCCTCCTCCTTCGGCGCATCTCAGTCTCAGGAACCCGCCCTCAGTCTGACAACGGCGCTCCCACCTCTACTATCCGACACTCCCCGGAGTGCCAGCGTTCCCTGTGACCCTCGCGGCACTCTTCACCCCGGAGCTCGTCAGTTGTCGCTCCCGAGTCCAGGTGGCGGATGGTTCGGGAGGTTTTTCGGAGGATCCCCGTCGAGCTCTTCCCCCGCAACTCGTCCCAAGAGCACATTGAGACTCACGGCGGCCCGACCTCTCCCCAGCCCGGGGCTGCGTGGGGCCAGCCCCGACTGAATAGTGTTGCTCAGTCCCAACCACGCTCGTCTTACAAGATGCAGCACTCACCTCCCATCCCCCTTCACATGGAGCGTTCCCAGTCGCGCGAACCGCCATCCAGGCAGACGCACGAAGAGCCCACTTCGCGTTCTCAGTCCTCACCGCAGGTCGCGGCAGAGGACTCCCGCACATCGACCTCGCTGATCATCGAGACGTCGAAGGGGCCTCAAGTGCAGGAAGGGGTCAAGCAGGCGATGAGCGAAAGCGTCTTGGACAAGAAGACGTCGGAGGAGAAGGTTGAGTCGGAGGGCCCCGCTCTGACCACCAAGTCAAACTCCGCTACAGCGTCCGAGGCCCAGGCGGAGGCTTCTCTTCACTCCGCGCAGAAGTCTGTCAGCCCCTCCCAGGATGTCGACGCTCCCTCGCAAGAGCCCGAAGTCTCGTCCACGACGTCCGATAAGCCCTCCCCGGACACGAAAGACACCTCAGTCATCGCTCAGGAGATCGACGATGATCCGGTCATAATCACCAAGGAAGATGCGACCGACGTTCCGAGCCAGACAGGAAAACCGGGCGAAGAATCCTCCACCACTCGTGACAACGACGACGAAGACGACAACACGCCGCTTGTTTACCTGAAGAAGCCACCTGAGCCGAAAGATCCCGCTGATTCGTCAAAGCCACCGACTCCGAAGGACGAGAAGAAGAAGGGGCAAGACAGCTTGAGGATCCAGACACTCCGTTCTACTGCCGGCGAAGGAGGTAGCGCTGAACAGAGTACGGTGTCCTCGCCAATCGTGGAGACGCCAGTGACACCCAGTGGTACCGAGACTGAGATGACGGAGGTACGTGAAGCATGTATTCTCTGTTTGTGTTCAGTCACTGATTGAGGATTCAAAGGGTGAAAGCAGGCCGAATTCTCCTGGAACTCAGAAGAAGAAGAAGAAGGGATCTAAGAAGAAGAGGTATCCGTGATCGTACTCTCTACCTCCTCTTGCTTGTACAGTCGTTGCACCTCTAAAGTAGCCTCGGATTTTCTCTGTACATATCTATACCCATAATCGTCGTTATCCCTGCCATACCTCCTCATCGCTTGCTTGTTCTTCTATGATGCATGGCACGTTGCATTGGAGAGTGCATTCAGTACATTCTAAACGGCAACCTCTTCTTTAAACGCCGTTCCTACTAGCTCCCTAACAGTGCATGTTACAAGCCGGAACGATCACGGCTCGAAAAAGCGCCGTGAGCCGAGCGTCGAAAGCCTCCTGCGCTTTCTTCAGCGAGAACTTCTGGATCACAGTCCCGACACTGTTGAAGTAAATTTGTGACCTCGCCTTTCGTGTCAGCTACCCAACTCTTGATATCTCCAACCGCTTCGACACCATTATGACTGCCCAAAAATACGTCCAGCAAAAGCCCCGCCAGGCAAAGGTCGGAGGGTTCACTCGGAGAAACCGGGAACGGCTTCGGCCCGAGCGAAAGTAGCAGCAGCATCGCGTCGAGCCCAAGCCCGCGCGTCGATGTGCTCCTTGTGCCGGGCTCGCGCGCGAGCGCCGCCTTGCCCGACCCTGAAGAAAGCGTGACGACGCTGGGGCCCATCGCCCGCGCCATCTGGACCGCGATGTGCCCGAGACCTAGGTGCACTCACCATTGTCAGCGATGTCTGATCTTGGTCTGGTCGAGGGAAGCGAAAGTCGGAGCGGCGAACCCGATACCCGGACAGCGACTCGCGCAGGCGGACGGCCGTCCTGGTGACGGAGCGCGTCTGCGACTGTAGATGGTGAGCCCGCCGCGCATGTACATGAGCGGCGCGACTTCTGCAGGGTCGAATTCGGCGTAACCGCCGTCCCTAAAGATCGGTGAGATATCATCATCTATGTAGGAGTCTAGCAGAAACATCATACCGTTGACTGTCGAGAATAGTCGCCCATGCGACAGCGTGCACAGTGGCGGTAGCAACCCCCATGGTAGGAACTGCCTACACGTTGACCGAGTGTCCACCCCTTCTCAGTCTCTGGGATGGCAACGCCGTCGCCAATTCGATCTCGTGTCCGGACGGGGGCACTGGATGGGAAGCATCACGCTCCTGACATGGTCATCACTGCGGCTCACGTCAGATGCTACGCTGCGCACCAGATACACATTGACAGAAATACGCACGTCCCGCATGCGCCGCATGCGAGGACTTTCGCCACGAATTCGCCCGTCGTCCTTCCACGGCACCGTTATCTTCTTTGGATTGGTGTGATTCCCGCTCTCGAAGAGAGCGTAGGCCGTGTAGGAATCTGGGCGAAGGAGTGGGCTGGCCATCTCGATAGGTAGCAGGCTTGAGAGTGTCGGAGTTTACGTGCTGAAAAGGAGCAATCAAGGAGGGGGCCCTCTTAGTATATGCCAATCCTTGGGCGAAGCGCGAGCTCCTCCTTGAAACGTCGTAGTGGGATTTGAGAACCGCTTGTTGCAACCCCTCTCCGGCACACACGGCCACATCGCACATCCGAACAGAAGAAAAGACCTGCTCGTTCATAGTCCTCGGGCTTGCTAATTAGCGCTTTGACGACGAGGAGCCCGGACCTACCAAAAATGCTTAGGTTCAGCGACTGTTGAAATTTAAAAAAATTTGCGCAAGTTTGATGAGCGTGTCGTGAATTGTAAGAGAAGTCGTGTTACTGTTACATTAACCCTGTCAACACCCTTAGATAGATACCTCAGGTGCAATCCATCACTGCGAGCCGCTCCCCACAATCACGGGCTTCGTCTTGCTCAAGTGGGCGATCGTCTCGTCAGACAGGTCCAAGTGCGCTTTGACGAGCTCGGGCGGCGTCAGGGCGAGCCACTACAAGAGGGTGTAGAGTCAGTAACGACCTTTGTATGTACAGGTGACGAGCTACGCACCTGGCTCAAGCTAATGTCTTGCACGCGTCCTGACGACAAATCACGTTAGAGTGGGCATTGCAGGGAGAACAGGAGCCAACCTACCAGAGTTGAATATCTCCAAGAAGTGAAGAGTGGTGTTGCCAATGTTCTCGACATAGTGACCTATCGACACTGCTGAACACAAGTTTGCAGCAACATAAGTGAGGGGCGCTTACCGAAGGAAGCAGGTACAAAGCCAACGTCACCCGCCTGAATAACGACGAACCAGATCCGCGCTCAGCACCGGTAGATCGGTGAGATCGAGGAGCGAGAAGGGCGACGCACCTGGAAGTCGAACGTTCGCGCGTTCCCACTCGAGCCAAAGAGCGTGACACGAGCGGAGCCGCCGCTGCAGGCACGTAGAAGACTTGGTCAGCGGCGAGATTGTCTCAGCGATGGCGGAAGACTTACAGATAGAAGGTCCATTCATCCTGAGTCGGGTGCCACTGTTGGAAAGCCGTGAGTCTCCTGTCGGGATAGAAGCCACGCGGATCCCCGTCCGACTTACATGGAGTTCCCTGGGGGCGGCGGTAGAGCGGCGTTAGATAAAAGTGCGCATATAAACACTGACAGTATGGGACACACCTCATCGCTCCGGGCTCAACCGACACCTCCGCGGCCGAAATCGCTGTAGATGCAGTGAACGTCGACTCGTCGACGACCTTGAAGGTGCCTCCAGAGAATTGAGTCGCATTGACCTGGGAGAGCGGGAAGATGAAGGGGTTCGAAACGGTGCCCTGCGGGCTGACAGGTGCCTGAAGGTTGTCCGCAGGTGGGGCTGCACCGCACAAACGCGAGATGCAGATGTAGATGTATATGCGAACAAAGATTGGGACTGGTCAGTCCGCGAAGGTGTTTCGGGACGGAAACCCACGCACCGCTTGGGAATATGTATAGCTGCTGGGCGGGAATGTGATTGAACGCAGAGGGACTGGTCTGGAAGTTCTTAGCAATCACGTCCTTGGGAACATGCGAGAGCCAATCGGTCAGCTGTGTCAATCGGGGGGTCAGTGAATGCGGACATAAACATAAACACGGCAGTTCCCATATTGGGACGCACCAAGAATGTCGAGTCTTCGCTGAATGCTCCGTCATCAAAGACCTGCCAACCACCCACTCAATGAGCTTCGGTTTATAAGGAAATGGCGGCGGCACCGACCAAGAGGAACTCCGCACCGTCCGGAAGGTCGGCCGTCGCCTGCAAACTATGCGGGATACCAGGAGGGAAGTACCACAAGTCGCCCGGGCCCTACAAATGTTCGATAAGGAGTAGAGATGACAATTGTCAGGTAAGACTTACCACGTTGCCAAGGAAGTTCTGTCCTTTGTCGGTGACAGCTGTGACCTGGACAGTCCCCTGCAGCGCACGTGAGCTTCATTCAAATGGCGAAGGAGACTGCAAGCTGGCCTTCATGACATAAGCCCACTATGACGCAAGTTCCGACGTCAGCAAATTGGTCAGTGACTCAAAATAGCGCGGAACGCACCTCTGCCGTACTGTGCCAGTGAAGCTCTCTATGAAATGCCGTTAGTCGAGGCGTTCACGGGAAAGCAGAGTGCCGACGGGAGCTGATAGAACGAACACTTACCGGATGGCACCGGCGTCGAGCCGCATATTCACCCCGGCCATGGCTGTGGGTTCAATCGGGTGAGACGGGCTTCTATGCTTGATCAAACTCAAGACTCCTCACATCCGGCAATGGGCATGACGTCCTCTGAGAAACAAAGTCAGCTTCGCGTTACGACATGGCTTCGCAGGCGCAGCAGGCGGACAGAGTTCACCAACGCGGTGAGCCCCTCGTCCCGATACGTCGGCAATGAAACGATGTGGACGACGTACGGTTCTGTTGGCGTGCCCAGCCACCGGTCTGCAGGCGGTTGTGGCTCAAACTGAATGGCCACTTGGCGTTTTTGCTGCGGAGAAGAGGTCAGCGGGGACTAGGGAGGAGGTTCGGGCACGTACATGCTTCCGGCATCGGTGCTTGGGGGAGCGAGGAAGTCGGCGTTCTGCTGGTCAATGGGGATGTTGGCAGGGCCGAGTACCGTGGCACCGAGCGACCCGCGGATGGCCTGAGGGTCAGGGTTGTTCGGGGTGTCGGCGAACCACAGGATGTCGTTCGCATCGTCGCTTGCGAGGGCCACTGTCTCGAACGCGGGTGCGGCGGAGCTCAAACCAGAGGCCACGATGCTCGAAGAGACAGCCGCAGATGAGGGTGCACTGAGCGTGGACTTGACGAGCAGTGACGATGCCGCGAGGGAGAGGAGGAAGTGGGCCATTTCGAGGACGAGGACGAGGACGAGGGTGGGCTCGCTGCAGTTTCAGTGATCGAGTGCGTAGTTTTATACCGCCTGTATCAGAAGGTTCATCGCTCGCAAAAAAGATGAGTAAGGCCACTGGTGACCTACATGTGCCGCACCTGCCGCTCGGCTTCAGTGACCGGAAGGTGGTCTTGCACTGTGGATACTAGGGTGCCAGGTCCGGTTGCATGTCCAGCGTTCCATTCTTGGCGAAGTCTATGCGGCCCGTAAAAGAAGGATCTGAGAAGGATCTTCAGGCAACTTCTTCAGCATAATCCGAGTGTTGTGATAGGGCAGACAGCCCGTCGACCGAGTCGTGTATACGAAGCCTCCAGATGCATGTCCGCGCGGAGTCGAAAATGGGGATGAGAAAGTCGTGCCGTCCTCTGCCGTACTTGGACGAACCCGGCCGGGTAGGCGGGATCAGAGCCGACCGGACGGCATTGGTGATACCGATTGGCCGACAAGTGGAGCTTCAATCAGCTGGGGCCTGTGTGCGTGAATGGTATGAATTCCGTGAAAACATCCTTCAGCAGAATGGTTGTTGAGGCTCACCATTGCTGCCGAGACTTGCCGAAACGTGTAGCCAGCAACACCGCGAGATGACAACGAATGCATGAAACGGGGGCCGCGATCCTCAGTCCTCGGCTCTGAAAATCTCGGTCTGTGTGTGTTGAAATCCGCACAAATAGATACATCGCAAGCCGGACGCCGATCGCTTCCGGGATGGCTGTTACCTTCGCGTGACCGCTCAAGGGAACCGGAGCTTCGGTAAACACTGGTCAACGATTTCACGACCACTCGCCAGAGTTGTAGATTGAGGGCTCCGACGGTGAGTGAACCCCCCTACTAACATCTTAGCAACGGATGTCGCCGATCATTTCACCGAACGCACCACGCTGGAACAAAGTTGACGCAAACTATTCGACCCGAATTCTGGTGCACGATGTCGACTGCAACACCTCGAGGTCTTGGGAAAAACGGCGTCCTTCTTCGGTGAGCTGCCATTTGGGTTCACGTGAACAATCGTTCCGACGGCTTCCCATATACCTGGGTGGGCATTCGTCATCGGAAGGGTCATAGTGCGAGGCACAACCATTCTCACCAAAGCGGTATTGATAGCGCAGGTGCCGATATCTTTGGTAGACAGGAATTGCTTCTCTTCGCTGGCGGCTTGGACACGGTCAGACACACCGGACCTATGTTAGGAGTGTTATCTCCTACGAAGGCGGAGATGCATGGGAATCGAATTACCGACATCGACACGGAGAAATTCGCCATTAAGGTGATAGACCTGCCCATCGTCAACGAGCAACCTAACGAAGAGCTATGTGCCGTGGCGTTTCGGGGAACGAAAGGGAATCATGCTTACGCGGATCGGGGTTGAGGTACACTTGTGACCACGCAGTCGACGAGAGTTGCGTCAAGTGCAAGATGCGAGCATTAGGCGGGGTTATATTAACGGTGTAAATTACGTCTTGGACAAAACAGGACCAAGGGAGCTTCAACAGGGAAGTATGCGGACCTGAGATCCTTTCTCCAAAATCCGTACCGCTTGCTCGGCATCAACAAACCAGCTAACGCCTTTCTCGCGACCACTCCATCCTGCCACCACGGGATACTTGAGCTTGCGGAAGATCGAACGATACGGCAGGGCCTGTATATGCATATGGAGGTGAGGTACGGAGATGTACGGGGGAATATGGAAGCCGATGCTACGAGGTAACGGCATTAGCAGTAGCACATGCTGCAGCGATAGTACTCACCGTCTAAGGTGAGGCGGAACGGCAAGCCCATCAAGTATATTGTGTGCAATCTCTACCATATCTCGCACTGTTTCCGGTGGCGAAATACGTCAGGGTGGGCCACCGACTCATAGAGAAGGGTCTTACCCATTGATACATGACATTTTCTCAACGCTTTCACATCAGCTGCTGCAGAGATCAGCGAACATACCATGACCAACGCGGAGAAAGCTTGCCTATGTGGTGCTTGGGAACGAGTTGTAAATGATGTTCCGAAGCGGGATCAATATCCGTAAAGACAGCAAAAACCTCGTTCTATTCGTTGCTTTGAGCTTGCGCGAAAGAATGACACACAGGCAGATACTCACCTCCCACACAACACTAAAACCTCGCTCCTTTGACACTCCACAGAAGAGACAAGAGGGATGAGGTGATGAGCAGGAGTTCAGAACAGACTCCTCGTCCGGTTCAATGGTGTCACTTTTAGTGACAAGCTTGCGGGGTCGATGAAAAAAAGCTCTGATGAATTGCAGGAAATAGGTGTGAGGGGTTGACATTGAAAAGTCGTGAGTGCTGGACGTCGAAGTTCTAGATACCAGAGTGGGCAGGCGAGGCGAGGAAATCGAGACGTGTGATGAACGTTAGTAGCGCATAAAAGTCGTCAAAAGATAAAGCAATGAAGGAGAAGCCGCAGTGAGGGCCTCAACCAAGGGCTCGGGAACTACACGGCGGCAGCCAGCTCAGCCCACGGGCGCTTGCATTATGTGCACGTGCCGCACACGGAATGCCGCATTTGGACAACTCGTCATCTTCTGCCTCCGGCGGTCTTGTCTTCCTGAGCCACCACCCTGCCTCCATCTCTGCCTCTAGTCAAGGACTTCAGAGCCCATCTGCGCATATTTTTTGGGGATGTCTATGCAAAGGGAAGAGTCCATCGGTTGCCCGCATCTCGTAGCCGTTTTCGCCGATAACAACAGAAGGACAAGTTTCCTGGACAGATACTGCACTGTTGTCCGATGGAACGTCAACAGATACCAAGAAGTGTCTTACTCTATCAAACGCCGAAAGGTGAGCTGGACATACATCTTGGTCTTACGAAGTCAGCGAGCATCTTAACCGTTGAAACCTGGCATCACTTTCAGATATCTCCGCCCCAATGCAGTATTTGCAATATCGCCTTATCCAGAGTGTATGCATGCCTTCATTGCCCCGTCTCATGCTGCTGGGATGGTGGGCATATCAAAGACCACCTTCAAGACACTGGCCATGACTTTTGTGAGTTTTATAACACCGAGCACTGTTGTCGACGAAATCCGACGCTCCACGACCTCGGCGCCTAAAGTCGCATAAAACTGAGTAATTCATATGCAGGCGCAGACGTGAAGACAGGGAACGTTTACTGCGTTGAATGCGACGACTTCATCTACGACCGTACCATAAATCGACAATATGCGTCAGTCACGTTATCAGCCGAAGAGAAGGCTTCACAATTCCAGGGTGCGCCATTTCATAGGGCCACGGGCGTTGAACACGCCTTGCGCTGTGTTAACTCTCTCACGCAGATAAGTCGAAACGTGGACGAGAACCATTCACCACGTGGTATGCTAGTGCTCAAGAACTCACTTTATTGAGGAACACAACACCGTCTCCTTGTCATGGTAAGTTCAGCCTCACCGTTGATTCATACCATAACTCACAATTCTCGTTGACTGCACAAGGCCGGAGAGGCTTGATCAATCTTGGGCAAACCTGTTTCATGAATGTCATTCTACAATCACTAATTGCGAATCCCCTGTTGCGCAATTACTACCTGAGCGATAAGCATAACAGCAAGCTCTGCAAGCTCAAAGATTGTACTTCCTGTGAGATGGACAAGCTATTCTCAGAAGTAAGTCGCATATAGTACTATTGGTACCCATCGCTAATCTGGTCGCTGCTAGGTTCATTCGGATAACAGTTCGCCCTATGGACCTATCGACTTGCTAGCGAAGACCTGGAGGATCTCCTCGGAGCTTTGCGGGTACGCCCAACAGGACGCCCACGAGTTCTTCATTGCAGCACTGAACCAAATTCATGCGACATGCCGAGGATCGACATCTCTCCAGTGCATCTGCGTTATTCATTCGACTTTCGCCGGCCTCCTTCAAAGCGATGTCAAATGCGAACGATGCGGCAAAGTGGCAGACAAGACAGATCCGATGCTCGATATAAGCCTTGAACTCAAAGGGGAGAACGGCACCGAGCAGAATCTTACTCTCGCCTCGTGTCTTCGCAGGTCAGTCCCATCCGCTTCTCTTGCTGCGGCCAATGTGCTCATCCTGGTGCCTGCCTTTCGACTGTGACGTCACGGACTAGGTATACTCATCCTGAGAAGCTCGGGCCGAACGAGTATAGCTGCGAGAAATGTGGCAAGGCCTCTCACGTACGTGCACTTCGCAGAGCTGGGAATCGAGCACGTCCATTGGCGGCTAACAATGTCTACTCTGCCACGCAGGCGAGCAAGCGTTTGAGCATCCGAAAACTGCCTCCTGTTCTCAGCTTTCAGTTCAAGGTGAGAACGTCTCTCCGATCGTGGGCAGTCGCTCACATCTACTCTGCTCATGCGCGTTTACCGTTGTCCGTGCCTAATTCTGCGACTCATCCCCTCGCTATGCACATGCACGCCCGCTCGTCCGTCACCCGTCTGCTGCTCCCCGTCCCTTCCGCATCTTCTCCCGCTCCCGTCTCCGTCTCCGTCTCCAATTCTGGCGTC
The DNA here is from genome assembly GCF_022376455.1 of Epithele typhae. NCBI lineage: Eukaryota > Fungi > Basidiomycota > Agaricomycetes > Polyporales > Epitheliaceae > Epithele > Epithele typhae. The sequence goes on along the minus strand of NW_025954193.1, from coordinate 1,461,834 downwards.
ATTGGCATGTGATCCCTATTCTTACCCTGCCCTTCTTGGTTCGTCGTCTTCACCTCCCCGATGCTCACTTTTGCCCGAACACTGGCTCTGGCGCGATACGTAATGTGCACTCCCCCCTTCCCTCGGCAGCGGTTCGAGCACAAGACGGCAGACAAATCCGCGGCTCGTAAAATAGAGGCGCCGGTCCGTTTCCCCGCATCGCTAAATATGGCGCCGTTCACAACTTTGGTCATGCACAAGCAAGAGCAGATCAAGGACAACGTCGGTCCCGGAGGTGCAAGCCTTGTCCCGTGCGTACTTGCTTTTCGTGGCGTTCGGCATCGCTCGGCAAGCCCTCAGTGTCCCCAGCCCGTCGTCTCGCCTCTCCCCCGCCCCTCATCATGCGACAGGCATTGTTGCTCCCTCTCTTCACCCCACCGCCTCACTGCCGGCTCCATTTCCAGATGCTGACAACGATCTCGTTTGCTTACACCTTCGCTGTACAGTGACAAGTCGCTCGGTCCTGAGACGACGTACGAGTACGACCTCTTCGCCGTCGTCTGCCATGAGGGCCAGATCGACAACGGCCACTATACGTGCTACGCACGCTCGAAAGACGAGGTCTGTCCACTCTCCCATTCCCATCTGATCGTCGCTGACATCGTTCCGCGCCCCTCTCGTACCGTCTCCCATCTCGTGTCACCCGCCCATCCTCCCTCCGCCTGGACTTCTCACATCCGCTCGTCCCCGCCTAACCCGTGCCCGCACGCTTCAATTCCGTGTCCCCGCCTCTCACCCACTCGCGCGCACCCTCCTGCCCGGCGGCCTCGCGCTCACACCCGTGTCCGCCCATTCGCCCCGCCGCGCGCTCGCATCCTGTCCACGTGCGCGTACGCGGCGTCAGTGGTACCGGTACGACGACGACAAGTGAGTCCCCGCTTCCCACATCATCGCCGTGGCCGCGGCCTCTCCCCCGCGGCTCGGTGTGCGAGCCGGGCACCGGGGCAGCGCACGAGGAGCGTCCCGCCATCCGCGCCGCTGCCGCCGCCGCTCCGATCACCCACCGCGACCCACGCTCACGCGCCCGCACGCAGGGTCTCGCATGCGACGCTCGCCGCCTGCCTCGCCGCGCAGGCCTACATGTGCTTCTACGTCAAGCGCCACCTCGACTACAGGCCGTACGTCACGCCCTCCTACGTCGTCACGCGCGAGCAGGAGGCCGTCAAGGAGCGCGAGCGCGAACGCGAGAAGGCTGCCGCGCTCGCGCGCGAGGTCGACGACGAGCTCCTCGCCGCTATCTAGATCCAGGCGCCCTGTGTGGTCCTGTCTCTGGACGCGGACGTGCAGCCATGTGTAGGCCGGGGCCCGGCACGACGACGTGGCGCACCGCGATCGTGGGTGGCCACCGGGGGTTGGCGGGCCACGCGGAAATTTTGGAGTTTGGGCTTCGGCACTTCAGCTTCAGGGACTCGAGCTAGGAATGGATGTGAGAGCTTATGTTCGATGTTTATTGTAATTCATAGTTGGGATGCTGATGAATATGGAGTGTCCTAAACGATTCCAAGGCCGAGATATACAGAGCGTAGCGAGTATTTGAACTATGCGAAGGGTGACGAAGGTGTGGTGGTGGTCAGTACAGGGGAGCAGGTATCTGGAGAGAGCGCGAGGGAGTAGGAGGCGTCTAGCACCAAACGATACAGCGAAGTGGAGGGAGACAAATGCTACAGTATTCCGATATGCTCGACCTTCAGGGGATGATATCGTTCAGCTCACCCTCCCGCACGCGGATCTCTACGACTTCGACCTCGTACTCCATCATGGAAGATGCGGTGGACGATACGGACGACGACACGAACCCGCGAGCGTTCGAGGGGGAAGTCGACGCAACATCTGGATCAAGCATCCACGCGAGTACGAAGCTCCACGTGAGAAAAAAAAGGGTCATTTTAAAGCAAAGCACGCACATCGGTCCTTGATGTAGGGAGGCACAAACAGATCCTGCGATGCAGCGACCGGCCGGGGTCAGCATGGTCTGCTTGGCCGCGCGCAGCACGGACTCGGGGTACACACCTGGTTCCACACAAAGCCCTGGCTCTTCTGGATGGTGAGGATGGGGCGGAGGGTGAAAACGGGCTGGCGGGGCTTCTTGCGGTGCTCGCGCTTGGGGGGCGGACTGTCGAAGTGCTCGACGGCGCGCTGCTTGCCCTTGACGTCTTTCTTGAACGCCTCGGCGACGCGGTCGGCAGACATGGGCTCGTCGCCCTCGTCGATCTCCATGTCGCCGTCCGCGCGGTCGGCAGCGGGCGCAGAGGCCGGCGACGGGCGCTCGGCGTCGGCAGCGGAGGCGTGGTGGTACTCCTCCTCGTCCTCGGAGCACGAGTCGACGTCGGAGCCCGAGTCCGAGTAGTCGTCCGCGTACGGGATCTGCTCGTAGCACGCCCACGTGGGTGGCGACGGTGCGCGGCCCATGGTGCGACGGCGGAAGAAGTCAGAGTACGAGTCGGAGGTGTTGCTGGACATGGCTGCGGTGGCAAGGGCGGGTGCTCGGGGGAGGTAGTGGTGTGCTTGTGCGAAGTCTTGAAGACGGAGAGGCGGTGGTGGGCGTCGGCGAAGCGGTCGGGCGGTGGTGGGATGGTGATGGGCTGGGGTCAAGAGCAGAGTGACTCGGGGGCTCGAGGGCAGTGATGCACCGTGACGGGGCTGAGGGCTGGCGAGGCGTCCGAGTCACAGAAGGCCCGATAAGGAGACCCTCCCTGTCGCCACACCTCGACCAGGCGTTGATTGGCCTCTGCTTCCAACACCCGCACGCACGCGTGTGCGGATAATCTGCACTGCCCAAGGCGTGTCCTGAGCATGGCGGGCACCAAATATGCGTATGTCAGGAACTTCGAGCTCCCTGACCCGCTGCTCCCGGACACCTTCATCGTCCTCCGAATCGACGGACATGCCTTCCACCGGTGGGTGCAGCTCCCCGCATCCTCATCGCCTGCTGCTAACCGACGTCAGGCTCTCCGAGGAGCACCAGTTCATTAAGCCGAATGATGAACGGGCGCTCCAGCTCATGGATCACGCTGCCCGTGATATCATGGACGAATTCAAGGACATCGTGCTCGCCTTTGGCGAATCGGATGAATACAGGCAGGCGATCATGCATCTAGGACATGTTTTCACTACTGATCGCCACTCCAGCTTCCTTTTCCGCAGGTCCGCCTCGGTGTACAACCGACGCGAAGCCAAGATTTTGACCACGGTCGTATCCCTGTTCACATCGTCATACGTCTTCCATTGGCCGAAGTACCTTCCGGCTCAGCCACTGAAGTACTGTCCGTCTTTCGACGGCCGCATCACCCTCTATCCTTCTCCGCAGTCAGTCCGAGACTACTTCTCCTGGAGGCAGGCAGATGGTGAGTGCATATACGTAGCCGCCTGGGACACAGAAACTGATAGGTTTCCAGCGCATATCAACAACCTCTACAACACCATCTTTTGGGCGTTAATTCTACAAGGTGGTCAGACTACTACAGAAGCTCATGTTACCTTGAGAGTGAGATGTCACGACTTCGAGCATCTCGTTGACTGTGTTTGACTTGATATGCTAGGGCACTGTATCCAGTCAGAAGCACGAGATGCTGTTCAGTCGGTTTGGCATCAACTACAACGAGATCTCCGCGAGGTTCAGGAAAGGAAGCGTCCTCGTACGAGAGCCTGTATGTCCCCTCAGTCTACGGGCTTCGTGTCAAATTCAGATCGCTTTTGGCAGGTCCCTAAAACGGCGACAGAGAATGCAGATCCACCAGCGGCTGAGGGTGACAAACAGGAGGGTAAAGGGGCATCCAAAAAGAAGACACGTATTAGGACTACAGTCGAGCTTTACCATTGCGATATCATTGGCGACGAATTCTGGGACGCGAGACCCATGCTACTCACAGAGTAGCAGCCTATAGTTTGTGTGCTCGTGAGAAGAATCCCACCGGAACGCACAGTCGTGACTTGAATTAGTCCGGCTGCCGACAGCGGTGATTTGCGGTTGGAGGGCGACGTCGCAATCTTCCTCACCAAGAACACGTGTGCGAAATGCGGGCGAGAGAGGGTAGGAATGGATGGCAGAGGAGTCTCGTGGATTGACGACGACATATATGCATACACGAGGATAACAGGCGGTGACAGGCGGGGACCATGACCGGGGAGGGGACAACAGACGCAGAAGTGAGGCAGAAGATGCGGCGGATGGCGAAACATACCGGTGGTGTCCAGGGGCGGGTGTGTATGCGATGGTATTGTACAGATCTGGATGGGCAATATCAATCCCGCGCGATGTTCTGCCCCGGCATATCGTCCGTGAGTTGTCCGGGCTTGGGCTTGCCCGAATATCCTACGAGCCACGGGGTGGCGACCATGACGCGTATGAATCAAGACAATCGCACGTCATGCCCGCTGACATCTTGAGCCGTGAGAGCGTGTTGACATGGGGTAGTCGAGATAGGGAGAGGCAGAGTACTGGAGACAGGGGAGGTGAGGGGCACAGTGGACAGAGTATGAGCGGGCGAGAGAACCGCGGAGCAAGCACGGCGGGAGGGCTGAGGAGGTGACGGAGCTGGCCGGAGAGGTTAAGAAGAAGACTGGACGCGATCTTGAGATTGGCCCGACCGCCACCACGTCGCCGTCCCAAAAGGGGTGGTGGTCTCTTGATCCTTGTTCTCCTTCCACCTGTGCCACTCGATGGCCCCTCGTCCAAGGTGTCCTCTGTCTCTTCGTTCCACGTTGCTAAATAATTGCATCCGCAGACACACCAGGAGAGGAAGCTAGAGATGGACGCGCGAAGCAAGACGGACGCGCCTCCACGTCCCGCCCTCTGGCGCTAGTCCAGGGCTGTTTGCCGACCTCGTCTACCAATCGCGGGGAAAGTCCACAACTGCATGAAGCTTTCGACCAAGGTGCATACAGTAACATATACACAGTGGTCGAAGTTCGCTGTATGCACTAGAGTATAAGCTACCCTTGTCCACTTAGGACATCATCTCATTGTTCTCGCCAAGTGAGTAATTTCGACGTATAGGTGATACCTCTCGCATCCCCTTGACGGAAACATATCGCAATATGTCTGGTATCACGATATGTTTTCGCCACGGGCTCGAGAACCTTGGAGGCGCAAACGCACCCTCATTCCGATATGTTTTGATGCAATTGCCTATTTCGGACTCTGGCCAGACCGGGCAAGTCCGAGAAGGTGGCTTCAGCGCAGACCGTTACCATCTGCTAGCCGCGCTAGGGAACCCTCTCGGGCGCGTTCTGTGCTGCTGTGAGGGGTTCTACGAGATAAATGACCTTCCTCACCCTGCAGGAACGCCGCTATTTGAGCGGGGAGCACAATGGAGTCCGGGCAACACCGAGTGGCACGAAACAGGCGCACAATAGCTTGCGAAAGGCGGGACAATGATGACCTGAGATAGCCACGTTGCTTTGTGCTCGCTGCCCACCAGATGCGACCTGCAGGGACGCTTCGGGCAGGGTGATCCGGCACGGTTCTCGAGGGGAGGCACATAAGGTTGACAGTGAGCTGGCGAGACGGCCGCCCACTCACGCCCACTCAACCGCGCCCCGTCCCACGCCCGTCCATATCCTCCGCCGAAAACAGCAATCCCCCCAGCCTCGCCCAGCGCCAACGCGTTGTTTCTCGCTCTCACGTCGACCACGACCAACCTCGGTTTTCTTGCCGCATATGGCCCATCCAGCGCCCCGGAAGCGACTCTACGCGTCGCCTTCACCGCCGCGCATAACGCGTTCCCCCGTCCCAAGCTCACCGCCGACACTTTCTCGACATACCACCGTTGAACCCAACTCTGAGACCGACGAAGATGGTACCGCGTCCCGGCAATCCCCTCACCTCCCTGCCTCCCACGAGCCATCCGAACGGTCCAGGAGTCGCCACTCGTCCCCTCGCTCCCGGAGCGTGTCCTTCACCACCCCTCCTTCCCCGCAGACGGTGTTTGTTGACGACGTGCCCTTCAATCCTCCTATCAACCGCTTCACCCGTCCCGAAGCCCCGACCTGGCACTTCAGCCAATTTGTGGCGAGTGTAGCGGGTACAACGACACGTCCTTCACAAGTATGTAACCTCCCTCCTCTCCTCATCCAACGACCCTCAACCCGGTGGCCACGTAGTCCTACGTTCGCCACACTTGTGCAAATAGCCCGGTAAGCTCTCCCGGGGCAAGTGGAAGCGAGCCCAACGGCACAGAAACCGAAGACAGTGTCTCCAACGCCACCCCCAGCAACGCGTCTCCTGCCATCGACCCCATCCTCCTCGAGGACAGCGCATACATCCCTCCCCCAGGCTCGACGCCGGCCGCTCCCCACTCCAATCTACAGTACTACCCTGCATACAACGACCGGCACGTACGCGTCGGGGTTTTGGAGGACCTCATTTACGAACCCACCCACTACCGCCCCCAGACGCACAACTACCCTGAGGTGGAATCGCCCCCAGACTTCACCTCCATCCAGATGGACTCGATGGGAACTTTCAACACGCTGCGTTTCCCCCGCAACGGTGTCATGGTCGCCGGGGACGACGCCTGTATCACCGACGACCGCATCCGCGAGATCCTTCGCGTCCCTCCCGACACGGAGCTCAGCCTGAACGCACTCCCCGAATCAGAACCTGGGGCTCGCCCAGGCCAGTCATTGACGGCGCTCGCCCAGTTTGCGATCCTGGGGAGCGAAGACCGCAGGCTAACTTTGTCGGAGATCTACGAGCGGCTCGAGGAGAGGTTCGAGTGGTTCGGGAGGGACAAGAACAAGTCGTGGAAGGTGAGCACGCTCGCGGACCCGCTGTCTACATCTTGTTCGCGACTTGACGCGTCCCCTACGTCCAGCGTTCTCTGCGCCATGCGCTATCCCTCCACAAAGTGTTCGAGCATGTCCCGCGTCCCCTGACGGACCCCGGGAAGGGTGGCTACTGGACGCTCAACTTCAACTTCGCGGGCATGACACGGCCGCGGAAGCGGAGAAAGCGTCCGACGAAGGCGGAACAGACGGCACGGAAGCTCGCAGCGGAGCAGGCGGGAGAGGATGTCGATCTGGACGAGGACGACGAGGACGAGTGGTTGAACGAGGATCCCGACGACGCGGATCCTGTCTACGAAGACACTCGCAGTGGACAGAAGCGTCGACGCGGGACGTCCGCTTCTGCATCCTCTGCGCACACCCGGTCAGCCAGAAGCACTTTGTCTCCGACGGCGTCTTCCTCCTCTCTCCCCGCTCCCCGGAAATCGAAGTCGAAGCCCGCACCCAAGCCCAAACCGAAGTCTTCAGCTCGCGCCAGGAATACACGCCGAACCACTCGGAAGTCCCCTTCCATTTCCAGGGACTCGACATGTCCCCCCAGCCCAGTCCTGCCGGCCTCCCAGCCGAGTGGTGTGTATTTCGACCGCGTCCCGCGCACTGTCTCCTGTTCCTCCTTCGGCCAGCCTTCCTTCGGCCGCCCCTCCATGGTATTAGGCCAATCCTCTTCACTGGGCTTCTCCAGCTTCACTTCCTCAACCTCCCTTCCGCCCCCTCACCCCCGCGCAGTCAGCTCCTCAGCCTCGGGACCCGCCTTCGGTGCCCCTTCGACCTCCCTATTGCACTTCGGAACCTCAGAAACACAGCACCGCTCCTTCACACTGCCCAACATCGCCACGGGCGTGCGCGACACGCTCTCCTCACCCCCGCACATCCACAGCCTCGGATCTTTCGGGCTGGACCCGAACATCGACCCGGCACTACTCGCCGAGGACGCGATGGTCGCCGGCCTGCAGCTCCGCGGCGTCGGGATCAGCAAGAGTGCGAGCACAGTCGCGCCGCACCTGCAGGGCCTGTTTGACAGGCCGCCGCCGCCGAGCCTCGCACCCGTGCTCGAGTCGGAGCGAACACAGGGTCTCAGCGGGCGGCACTGGACGTCGGAGATGGATGTCTAACTTCGAAGGCCGTGACACCGGGGGAGGGGCTCGTGCAGCGCGTATTGCTGTTGCTGAGTCCCGCTTCTGGCGTCGGCGCTACTGTCCTTCCAGCATCGCGCTCGCTCTAAGGAGGCAGCTGACGACGCTAGGGAGGCGGGGGCTTGACCGTCTTTGCGCGCGTTTTGGTTTAGCGCGGTCGTTAGACCCGTTCATAGTTTATTTCCCCTCTTTCGGTTTCAGGCTCGTGCTTCCTCCGCTTCGGGGCCTCATGCTAGAGCAGGGAAGTCTCGCGCAGCGAAACACCATACCGACGACGCTCGTGTTTCGTTCCCACACCTGGCCATACCTTACATATCTCCTCCGCATTTGTGGCTGTTTTCGTCCTTCTGTACTTACCCCAGGCATATCTATCGCTCCTTCTTGTTTCCATAGCATACAATATCGCTTCACTTAGTGCTTGTTCATCTGTATCGCTTCTCTGCCGACGCTCTGCTCCTAGTTGTACGATGATCTGTCGTCTTCTTGTACAACTGCGTGGTTATCGAGCTCCGTTGACGATGTCGAGTCCGTAGCTGCTTCCGAAATCGATGATAACATCGTGTCCTATCGCACACATTGTCTGAACCGCTTCGCTTTTCACCCTTCAGGTTCAGCTCCCGTCCAGCAACGCGGCATGCGTCGCAGAGCGGAACCGTATCTCGCACGGAAACTCCTTAGGTTCCCTGCAACCGAGCCCGTCAGCATGTCCGGCGACGCTCGAAGCGAGAGAGAGGACGCACACCACGAAGCCGCTGACGAACTCCGCACGCACGTCCTCGATCCGGACGCCTGGGGCGGGCCGGACGTCGAGGCACGCGACGACCGTCGCGACCGTGACCCACAGCGCGTCGAGCGCCATGTGCTGCCCCGGGCACACGCGGCGCCCGAACCCGAACACGATGAACGGGTCCGGGACGCACGGGTCGACCGCGCCCGACGGGGCGAGGAAGCGCGAGGGGTCGAACGCGTCCGGGTGCGGGTAGGTCTTCGCGTCGTGGAGGATCGCCCTGTTGCGCAAGCGGGCAACCGCGTCGGGCACGGCCGTCCCGGGAGTCAGGGAACGAGGGTCGTGGACGCAGCGGGCCAAACGCACCAGACGTTGACGGTGACGACGGAGCCCTTCTCGAGGTGGTAGCCCTTGTAGGTGTCGTCGGCGCACAGCTTGTGCGGGATGACTGGCGAGCGGGGTCGGGTCGCGCGTGTCAGCCCCGGGGTGCGACTTGGCGGAAGAGAGGACAAGGAAAGAGAGAACAAGGGCGGGTGATGATGTGCTTGGCTCACCCATAGGGACGGCCGGTTGCCAGCGTATGACCTCCATCACGACCGCGTCGAGGTACGGGACCGCGTCGATGTCGTCGAAGCTCGGGAGCCTGGTCGTCCCGATGGCGGCTTCTAGCTCCTGACGGGCGCGGGCGAGCACCTCGGGGTGGAGCAGCATCGCGAGGAAGAACGTGTGCAGCGTGGCAGCGACCTATTTCCCTTAGAGTTATAGCTGTTTTCGGTTAGTGACTAGACACTAGCTACTCACAGTCTCCGAGCCTGCTATAGGGCCAAATGGATTGCGATAAACATACGAACAAGGTCATAGTTGGCGGCAAAACGTACCGATGTACATCGAGGCGGCCGTCATCCGGGCACAACGCTCCGTTTCGGTGTCTTCGCCGAATTTCTCGCGGATGGCCTTGACTGTGCATTCCCCTGAGAATCCTTCATTCTGCCAGTATGTGATTTATGGGAGTTCATCTGTACCTGCCATGAGTAAAGACTCACTGCGCGGCGCAAGTAGTCGTCAAATGTAACGTTTAGCTGCTTCTCGGCCGCTTGCCGCCATATCGCCGCGTCGCGTTGGAATTGGGCGCCCGGAAACCATGCAGGCACATATCGGACTGAAGATCGAAGACGACGTGAGTACGGCTCGTTCCCGCGACCAAGGCGAGGTACACGTACGCAAGGGCATGAGATCCACCAGGTAGGTCCCCGCAACCGCACGGGAGATGCACTCCTGTGCAGCCTCGGCGAGCTTGATGAAAGGATCGTTCTCCGGAAGGACGTCGATGGCGTACACGATCTGCATGATGTTCGCGCCGACCATGCTGTGCGTCGCAGAAGTGAGAACAGCGGCCACACTGTGAATGGCAGATGCTCACTGCCTCAGATGCATTTGTAAACGTTTCCCGCGCTCTGCATCGAGCCGATGAACGAGGTTGTGGGCATGCTTCGTCAAGACGTGGCGGTACTTCTTGACGGGCGTCGCATGGAAGTCGGTGTGCGCCATCTTCCTGCATACTCGCCAATCTTCGTTGGCGTCGATGGACCCAAACGTCCAGCCAAACCCGGAGCTTGTTCCATTAATAAGTACGGAGTGGCAAGGCATAGGAAGAGATCGTGAACATACAGTTCATTCACCATGATCATGCGTGGCCTGATTGCATCAGATGACGAGACGACGAGGATGAGAAGGACAAAATACCTGTCTGAATATATGGAAGAGCGTTTGTCTAGTAGCTCCGTCGCGGCTTCCAACGAGCTGAGGACAATGAGGTTCCTGCCGAATGCGCTCAAGCGCAGCACATCGGTGTCTGCATGCTGTTCAGAAACACACAAGGAGACAAAAAATAATGCGCAATACCCACCGTAGTTGCGTGAAAGCATGTCATACTTCAGCCACGGGAACTGATCAAATGCGGGGATGTCGCTGACATTGCCCACAAGAGGCAGCCCATGGGGTCCTGGAGGAGAGCGTCGCGGTTGTCTGGAAAGGACATAAGATGCGACGAGAGGGACTGCAAACAGGGCAGTCAGGAAGACGTAAGAAGACATCGCGTGAACAGGACCTGGAGGAGGGTGGAGATTTTATATGGAGACAACACCTGCTTCGGACGATGAACAATTCCAAATATCCGACCGCCTAGGACTTACTGCGGCTCTGGTGAGCGCAGACAGGGCTTATGGCACCAAATGGCATGGCTTCTGGCCCCTCTGGCCACAGCCGGACTGGGCGTAGCCAGAGATAAGCCGGGCTGTGTCGTTCCGTCTGAGGCTGCTGCTGCATGCACTGTATAAGTGAGGGGGCGAGGACGCCAGTGCTGAGTCTATGTCATGGCGTGTGTCCCGCAAGTACTGGGTGGCGGAAGCAGACGTATGTGAGAGCAGGCGGGGTAAAATATTTGGGGTAGAAGCACTAGTGCCCGCTTAGCGCTAGGCTCGGTCACAATTGGGCGCGCTCAGCGCTCAGTACTCAGTTGCCACGTGCTGCAACGGGCGCGGTCCTCCGGGCCGCAGTTGCGTCACGGTCATCTCATCGCTCTGCCGCTGCTCGCGATCGCCGCCAACAACGACGGCACCGTTTGTATGAGTATGATGGGCACCCACATGCGCTCTAAGCATCGACCCATCTCTTTCCTCACCACTCCTTGCCACCGCGACACCTCATGGCCCCTCTCAAAGAGTCCCCCGATCCTGCGTCTCCTACATGGGCGACCAGCGTCGACACCGACTATCTCGTCTTCTTTGCCTCGCGTGATCAGGAGGGAAAGATGTGGTGTCCAGTACGTCCATATGGCACATTTCCCTCCGGCCACGTCAACGGAGACCCTCCCGTCAGGATTGCAGGGCGGTGGAAGACCTCGTAAAATCTACGTTCGAGCCTCCTGGGACACCTTCCGCCACGATCGTGTGGGTCGGCCAACGGTCAGAGTGAGTCCTTGTTATCATGTTTGTGCTAGTATGAGCGAGGGCACACATCGCACCTCTCCAGCTGGAAAACACCTGCTGCTCCGTTCAGAGCGGAACCTTGGAACGTGCGGTCCGTGCCTACCATTATCAGGCGGCGAGACGTAAGCACTGCCATCCACCGTTACGGCAGATTTCTCCCCATTGACACGTATGTATCAGGGCGCAAGACTCGTGGATGACGAGATCGTGGAACGGTTGCAAGAGTGGCTGAGCGAGTAGGGTGTTCCCCTATGGCCACGACCTTCCTTTTGCAACCCATTATTACTCGAAACATCTATACCGAACCACGGTTTGGCCAAACCGACAAACCATAGCCAGCGGCGCTCTCAGCCGGCTTTAAGACGCGTTGTCGTGTGTTCATTAATGTGCGCCCGATGGCACGTCCAACATTCCGGGCACGGGCCGCCCGTGAGCGTGAGCAGCGCCTGCCAATGTATTCAGTACGAGACTCGGACAAGGCTCGGAGGTGCGTGTTCTCCGCGTTGAGACCAAGTGTGTTGATTAGATACCTCACGAGGCAGACAACAGGCCCATCGTGCCTCGTCTCACCACTTCCCTCTTGCCATGTTCAGTACCTGAGACTGTCCAATAGTAAACTCAACTACAACCAGCAGCGTCCGGCTCCTTCGGACGGATGCTAGCGCTCATAGACGGGGGCGTGCCCAGTGTCGCCGGTGACTGGGCATGCCCGGACGACGCTCACCGTGCCTGACTCTACCCTTCTTTTCCTATCGTCTAGACGCGATCGCGTCTATGTGGTCCCGGCTCCGGGTGGCTTGCATCGGAGTTTGGGCATGCGCTATCTCACCCAATAAGTGATCGTGCACGACTGCGTTCTTGCTCCCTTGTCAGTGCACTCGCCCCTGCGACCATGGCATCGGTAGTCGATCCCGCGTACGTCGCCCTTGCTACAGAATACTATTCTGAAGGGTGGGTGGCATGCTCGTCAGATCCCCTTTTAAACCAAAGTACTGATTTTCAGTTAGGATGGTATCAGCATACTGCACAGTCGCTGGATGCGGTACGTCGGTACCATGAGATTGCATTCGGATCTAACATGAAGCCATAGTGTTCTTTCTGTGGGAGGCCGTCCTTAACTTGGGCCGAGAAGTGGACCTGTTCTGGCAGCGACCAACCTCGGGTGCAAGCGTCCTCTACTTCGCAAACAAGTATATCTTTTTGCTTTACAGCATTCTCAATCTCGTTACATTTGATACGTCACTGACCAACAACGTAAGCTGTACTTAAGATCTACTCTCTCGCTTTCTAACATGGCCAACAGTTGTATGTAATTTCATGTACTGAACATTCTTAACCTAAGTCTGCAACGTCTCGCATTAAGGTGCGGCAACCTGATCCGTACGGGGCTGACTGCAGATCTTGTAGCGTACATGGTTTGGGGAAGTAAGTTTCTTGTTCGATTGCCTGCTCCGTCGCAAAACCGCTCATGATATTTTGATCCAACACAGCTTTTTCCTCCCTCCGCGCCCTCGCGTTGACTCGAAGTCTGATACTTGCCGTTGGCATCTTACTCCTCGCCCTTGTCCCTGTTGGGATCAACGCAGTAGGGTCTCTTCGAGATGCTACTGCATATGTCTAACGATCAATCCTAGGTTCGTTATGGGTTTGATTTCAATGCGGCCAACGATCCGATATTGGGATGCGTGTTCGGGAACACCCTTCCGTCAAATCTGCCTCCGATGTAGGTGTAGCGACTTCTTACATGCGTGTATTACTGCTCAATGTGAATTTCCCTCTCAGCCGTACGTTGTTATCACCCCTGGATGTCTTGAGACTGAAGTGCCCTTGTTGTGCACAGTCGTATCACTTTCCAGATCTTCGTTGATCACCGTGGACTTCACCTTGATTGGGGTAACTTGGTGGAAGATATATGCCCAAGCTCGTTGGTCGAAGGTTATCTTGGCTCGCCCGACGCTTTCGACCGTCCTCCTCCGTGACGGTACATATAGCATTTGTTTCAACGTTCGACTCGCCCTTACTGATTCACTATGAGTGTAGGCACGATATACTTCATGTACGCAAATTACCAGAAACGGATCCAGCAACAAGCGCGACTCACGCATACCACAGAATTTTGTTGATTATGAACGCCCTCCATATGACTTTCACGCTCACTACCGTAAGTCCACGCAACGGAACCATAGCCGAGTTGACTTGAACGACGATGCTCGCCTCCAGCTCTCCCAAGAGGGGACCAACATCGTCAGCAACCTCGGCATCTTCACCGACCCGTGCGCGCTTCTTTTTGTTCTGACACTGTAACTTCTATACTGACATCGCAGCGGCCACTAACAGCGTCACGGCCGTGCTCGTCTCTCGCTTCCTCCTCAACCTGCAGGAGGTGAACCAGCGGTCCGCACACATTTGCACCGACAGCCGTTTGCACGACGAACTCGAAGGAACGGACCCCCACGCACCAGGGAGCACGCTCAACTTTGTGCGCGTGGTGGGCTCGCTTTCCTCATCTCTGGAACCTGATGACGTCATCGGGTTCGGCTCTGCCTCGTACGACGACACGGACACGGACGTCTCACGTGGTTTGAAGGAGGATTGGAAGTGGAAGGAGCAGGGCTTAGCTACTTTGGCGGACATCCAGTCGCCGACCGAGTCGGCCCTCCGTCCTGTGAGCGGTCTCGGGGTGGAGGAAGTGGAGAGAGAAGTTCGGCCATGACAGCAGCATGCGCATTAGTTGCCACCCTGTACTGGGACTCTTCCTCCGATAAATATCACTCGCTGGCACAGGCATCGTGTGGGCTGATGCCTTCGAATGCAAGTTGAAGGTAATGGGCTAAGCTGGGTTGTAGTGAGCTTTGAATCCCGAACATTCCCACGAATACCTGATTCTGACGTAGCACTCCTTCCCGCATCAGCAAATGTTCGCAACTTGAACTCCAGCCACGATGAACCAAGGGATGCTGGCCCTCCCTTTCCGCGTCGCGCGCGCAACACTGACACGGCCGAATAGCGCCTTTGCGCCAGTGGCAAGGCGTGTTGGTGGTGCACGTCTATCCGCGATCACAACGGCGAGCCTGCCGTCAAGATGTTGGCACACAAGTGCCCCGCCCCGAACGCGTCTCATGAGCACCAGCACCAGCACCAGCACCCCAGATTCTGCCGCACACAGTACGTTCCAACCCCACAAGTGCCATACGACTAATGAAAAACTGACCGTCGTCCCTCAGCACCCTCAGAGGACACCCTCGTCGCGAGCCTCCTGCCCACCCTCCTCTCGCTCGGCCTCCCAGACTCCCTCCCGCGCCCGCCGAAGTGGCCGGCCCCGCTGCTCCAGCCCGGCGAGACGGCCAAGTACATCCACCCGCTCCGCGCGCGCGGCTGGGCGACCGACGTGCGCCTGCTCGTCGGGAAGACCGACAGCGCGGGGCGGCCCGCGTCCGCGCCCGCGCTCACGAAGCGCTTCCGCTTCGCGGACCGCACGCAGCTGCGCGCGTTCGTCGACGCGCTCGGCAGGCTCGAGGCCGAGGAGAACGTGAGTGCCTCTCGCTGTGCCCCCCGGCGATCGGGTCCGGGCTTCGTGTGCTCGCAGCTGACGTTGGCGGGCGGGGACAGCACCACGTCGAGCGGGACGGCGCGGGGCCGCGGGGGGACCAGGACCACTTCGACGTCACGGTGTGCACGCACTATGCGCGGCGGCCGCCGGCGTTTCGTGGGGAGCCGGCCAAGGACCGCATGACCGCGGGGCTTACGATGCGCGACGCGCGGTTTGCGATCCTCTTGGAGGCTATCGAGGCGCGGATACTCGCGGGGTAGCACGTGTAGAGGGGACAATTGCACGACGATTCGTGTTTACCACATAATACATTCGCATCGTCCGACGTACATACATACAAGCAGGGGCCGCGCCGCAGTTGCTTCCAGGAAGTTATGAAACAGTCAATCCGACTTGGGCGCGCTCCCATCCAGAGGCACGTGTTCCTCCAGGAACGAGACCATCGCCTCCATCGACCCTTTCTCGTTGTACAGCTCGAAATGGCCTGTAGCCCGAGCGGTCACTCAGCACCGATACGAGGCGCGAAAAAGGATAGATACGCACCTAACGGGAAGGAGACGAGTTGCACTTTGGGTGACAAACCCTTGAGCTCGTGGAAGAATCCAAGTGGGCACAGGTTGTCTTGCTCTGCTGCAACGAGGAGCACCGGGCAGGTGATGCGCGCGCCTGAGGCACGAGGGTTGTAAAAGGGGAGCTCGAAGAGGCTGGACGCGGAGACCTGTGCAAAGAAGGCGTCAGTTCCGGGAGAAGTACGATGGCATAGCGGAAGTGCAAACCTCATTGGGATATACGCTGTCCAACAGGGATTTTAGTCTTGGGTGAAGCCAAAAGCAGAGGACAGACGCACCCTTCTTCCGCTGGCAGGATCAGATTCATGCCTTCGACCGAACCAGGAGCAGTAAGCAACCCGACCTGACCCGGTTGGGCGACGGCGGGCATGTATCGCGGAGTCATTCCGAACGTTTGTCGGAGGATGTCATGGATGCCGGCGAGAACCGTCTTCAACAGGGCTTTGGTGAGGCGAGAGCTGCCTGAGCCCAGACCTAGGAACGGACACTGCGCGATGACCGCAGTCAGATTCAGGTTCTTCTGGAACCAGAGTGGGCTTTTAGCTTCCTAAAGAAGAGCGTGGGGGTCAAAGGGCTTACCTCGCTCGACAAGGCAGTTACGTGGCCGCCCGAGAAGCTCGTCCCCCAGAGAACGACCTTCTGGGGATCGAACTCGGCCTGCTGGCGGACGTACTTGACCACAGTTCGATAGTCGTCGAGTTGCTCGGACACGAAGACGATGTGTCGAGGGGTTCCCGCTGTATGCGCGTAGAGTTGCTCGTGAGCATGGCTCCTGACGAGGACATGGGAGATGCAGCTGACCCGACGTTCCCCAACGCCTGTAATCAAAGACCACGACTGCATAACCCAGAGACGCAAATCTCTCAGCAAACAGGGACAATCCCATGCGCTTGTTCGCCGAGATCCCATGCGCCCTGTCAGATATATCAGCGCTCTAGAGACAGCAGCTTGGGACGGAAGAGAAAGTTGCTTGCATAACGATGACTGGCAACGGACGACTGGAGGATCCGCTGGCGGTCATGGGCAGGAACTTCCAGGCGTCCAGATCCCACCCAGGAGTTTTAGACGGTATCTTGACCTCACTCTTCACAAACTGTGGATCCTCCATGGTAGAATAACGTCGCAGAGATGTCGTTCAAGTCGCCAGCGGCACTCCGTGGTGGTAGTACTGCGGTCTCAGCGGTGACGCATCTGATCCTGCGAGAGGGCCGACCGTGTCTGAGAGAGAGAGGGTCGCAGGGTGAGTGCAGTCGCGGACGAGGCCTACCGGCGTTCGTCTTCGATTTCCCACAACCCTTCCCTATTTTTCTCGCCCAGAAAGGCATCTCGTCCGTCGAAAGCCGCGGTTTAGGTTGCCGCGCCCGTGCCGGCGGGCGCCAAACCCGCTTCCCACCTGATTTTGACAGGCGCTCCCACAATCCCCGAAATGGACTTCGGCTCGGCCTCCCGGCGCTTCCCCACCCTCTCCTCGACCTCGACCTCCACTCAGGCCGTCCCAGCCGTCCCCTACGACCCCCGGTACGCCTATCATGCAATCCACCCGAACTCTAGCTCTGCTCGCGTCGGTGGTGCTGGGTCCATATCACAGCCTATCGGACCCCCTCAGCGGACCCAGCTAGGCCAGAACGCCCTCCATGGTCCACTTGGGAGCCCCGATGGATCCCTCTACACCCACAACAACACGGCCATTGCGCCCACCCCCATCTACGTGGCAAACCAGAATGCCGTCCAGCACCCGTTGCTGAACGCAGCCCAGCATTCAGGGCTGGCTTCATATGATCCCGGCGTCGTCTCCAACCCAACCTTCCACCATGTCGGTGGAGGTTACTCCCGGTCGAACGTCTCCTCGACGGTGCCCTCGGTGAGCTCCCTGGCCCTCTTATCCGATGCTGGGGCGCTTGTTCATCGGATGGGTCTTTGCAGGGCTCGCCGTACCGTACTCATCCCCGAGGGAGTTCAACGGGCTCTTACAGTAGCGGAAGCGAGCATGGCGCTGAGGGTTTCACTGGCGATATTCAGGCTGTGCCCGAGGGGACGTTCATTCCGTCCGAACATATCTACGCGGCTCGCCTTCAAGAGTATACGGACCACGCTTTCCAGAGGTTCAGTGGATATCCTCCCAACCTGTACAACGCACCCGGGAACCTCCCCAGCAGCACTCAAATCAATATGACCCCTTATACGTACAACTGCCCCTCCATTCAGCAAGACATGCCGCTGTACACCATGTACGATACCCCTCATTCCATGGAGGCTCATATTCCTCCAGGGGCACATCATCTCATCCTCCCGACTTGTGAGTGCATTAAACTGCTCCCTTGTATGCGTGCTCATATGTTTGTTATCTAGATACCCCTACCGATTCTTCGGTACCTTCGTTGGATGATGCATATATCCGAAAGATGCTCGGTTTCTCTGCCAATCAAGAGCTCAGCCTCGAGGCCCTGCCTGACCCTCCGGCCGGTGTGCGCCCTGGATACACCATCCCAGTTCTCATCCAACTTGCCATCCTTGGCAGTCCGAAGAAGCGGATGACGCTGGGCGGAATTATTGAGGCACTGGAGAACAGGTTCGAGTGGTACAGGGAGCGTAAGGAGGAAAAGGATACCGCGTGGAAGGTATGTGCACTTTCCTCATTCGCGACGAGCCAGCTTCTCAAGGTACATACTGCAGGGCTCTGTTCGTCATTCCCTCTCCCTCGAGAGATGCTTCCGAAAGGTGCAGCGGCCGGTCACGGAAATTGGCAAAGGGCATTACTGGACGGTGGACTACTCCGACGGCATGGGCACCAAACGCGAGCGCAAGCGCAGGCCGCGCGCCAGCCAGGCTCGTGGCTCTGGTATTGCTGCATCATTGGAGGGGACCCCAGAACTAGTGCTCACAGATGGGCCGTCTTCATCAGATATGGGCCTCTCCTCGCCTGGTCGCTCCTCGCTTCCACTCATCCACCCGTACGAGACGACCTCATACACCACGCCGGACGTGCCTTACTTCCATTCCGGCCAGTCTTCTGGTGCGGCCTCTTACCATCCCGCCCCGATGGAGACCCTTCATACCTCCACCCACGCCTACGCCCACCCGATGCTTTCGCATGGCGTTCAAAACTCGAACGGCAGCTCTCGCACTCAGCCGTACGGTACTCAAGGTTCTTCCTTCTGAGGTCGACTCTGGATCTGGATCCACACAGTCCCTCATGTAGACACCACCGTCTTCACGACAGTATGGCTTGTTCCATGCGAAAAGCATCTCACGATCATAGACGATCTCCTGCCCCAACGGACATGTCGTGGTCAATCCTGCCATTCTCCCCCATTTTCCCTTGTCGTCTATTCCCCAGTAAAACCACCGCTCGCCCCCATGCCGCCCTATCATCATTTTTCCTACTCGCAACCCCATAATTTATGTTCGTAGCCACCGACTCTGATCGTCTCGTCCTTGGCTCGAATCCAAGCGCTGTATTCCTGTTCCACGCAACTGTTGTATCGCTGACCAATGACACATCTAATATCTATACACACCCCGTCCTCGAGCCACCAATCTTCCCGGTCGCTCCCGTCGGGCGCAGTCTCACACGTCCGTGACCTCGACGCCCAGCTCCCCGTCCTCCGCGACGATCGCCGTCCGGAGCGTGCGCCCGCCCATCTCGCGCCGGTGGTCGACCTCGGCGTAGTTCTCCCGGTCTGCGCCGCGCCCGACCCACTTCCACGCGTTCTCGCGCACGAACGCGTCGTACGACCACAGCTCCGGGCTCAGGTCGCGCGCCGCCGGGCCCGCGTAGACGTACGTCTCCGCCCGGACCGCGGGCGCGAGCGCGGACCGCGCGGGCAGGGGCGCGGTCGTGGGTGGGACGACGTACGCGTCCGTCGACGGGTCCTCCGCTGTTGGGGGAGGAGGAGGAGCACTTGGGCTCGAGGTCGAAGAAGGGGTGGAGGATGGGGGACAGGGGCGGAGGCGAGTGGGACGAGGGGACCGAGGGGGTGGACGTGGACGGCTTCGCGGGTGTATTCCTGCGTGCGCAACGGACGGAGCAGAGGAGGGGTAGGCGGGTGAAAGGGAGCAGAGGAAAGGGACGTACGTTGCCTTCGAACAGGTCGAGCAGGGAGATGTCCTGGTCATTCAGGCCTGTCACGAACGTGCCGCGCACAGTGCGGTCTTCGAGCGAAGGCTCTGGAATCCCGGCTGACATGAAGAGGTTGCGGCTCTGGGTGTACGGGATGACGGCCGGGTAGTCGGCGTGCTAGAGAGGCAGCGGTCTGAGCCCAGTGCACGCGGGAAGGAATCAGGCAGGGCGAGAGACATACGTGGATTTTGTGACGAGTATAGTCCTGGACATACTAGACGGTGAGCGTAGTGGGACAGTGTCAATCGCAGTCTCGTACCAGGAGGATGGCAGGACATAGTTGCAAATCGGCACCTGGGTGACCTATGACCCTACGCAGAATGGAGGGATGCATCAAAGTACCATAGAAGAAAGCCGAGTAAGACATCTCGTGGTACCCCGGATGGTGGGTGGTAAGTTCAAAGCTCTGCAGACCACCATCCTCGAGGGCGGGAGTCCTAGTTTCAGAGAACCCCTTGAGGGATTGGTGATAAGATAAGGGGCAGTTTGGGCTTGATGCATGATATACGCGAAAGCAAGAAACCGAGACTCAAATTGTGCAACGGACGCGTGCATTGAGGTCGCGTAGAGGGACTGGATTAGATGAGCTGATCCAAATGAGCGTCGCGCCGTTACACCAGAGTCCTCCTCTGTTGGATGTCCGACGCGTTATTTGCGTGTGTTTGGATCGAGTCAGGCGTCGGCTAGATTTATATGGATCTCTCGCGCGATCGCGCTGCTCTCACAAGTTCTGGACGATCCGCTGCTCACTCTCTCTTCTTCTCCGCCTCCTCTCCCCTGCGCACTTATATCCTAGAAGATAATTAGACTATGGCGCGGAAGATCCGCGAAGCCGACGGGCTTCTGCGCGTGCTACCGAAGCCCGGGGAGACTATGTACGTGCGCCTGTCCTCTAGATCTCCTTGTCCCTAACGTTCCGGTAGCCTGCCCGTGGATGGCGAGAGCAACGTCCTCATCACCTCTGCGCTCCCCTACTGCAACAACGTCCCCCACCTTGGTGCGTTCTCTGTTTCTCCCAGGTGATCGAACGCCGAATTCGAACTGGATGCAGGAAACATCATCGGGAGTACGCTCAGCGCAGATGTGTTTGCTCGGTGCGTCGCTTTACTTCTCCGGCCCGAACATTCTGCTAACGCGTCTCTGTAGCTATAACCGTGAGTCCTGTTAGCATGGCCGCGGAGTCCGCCTCACACGACCGACCAGGCACTCGCAATCGGAGAACACTCTACATCTGTGGGACGGACGAGTACGGCACTGCGACGGAGACCCAGGCACTGAAGGAGAAGCTCACCCCGAGGGAGCTTTGCGACAAGTACAACGCTATGCACGCGGAGACGTACAAGTGGTTCGAGCTGAGGTGCGTCGGTCATTCCAAGGAATGTTTCTCTGGCCTCATGTTGCGTGCAGCTTTGATCACTTCGGCCGCACATCGACACCCCTACACACCGAGTAAGCAGTACGAGCCCGGTTGTATGCGCCACAGAAGCCAACCATGACTTAGGATCTCCCAGGGAATGTACCTGAACCTCGCGAAAAACAACTACCTGGAACGGCTCGAGAAGGAACAGACCTACTGCGAGGGGTGCAACAAGTACGTCCAACATCCCGCCCGGCCCGCTTTCCCGCTGACTCTGTGCAGGTTCCTCGCCGATCGTTTCGTTGAGGGAACGTGCCCGCACTGTAACTCCGACGTACGTCTGTCTCGCTCCTCCAGCTGTGCGGCCCGCTGACCTCTCTCAGGACGCGCGTGGAGACCAATGCGATGTCTGCGGGCGGACGCTTGACGCGGTTGAGCTCATCAACCCGCGCTGCCTGATCGACAAGACGCACAACGTCGTGGCGAAGACGACGGCGCACATGTACGTGCGCCTGAACGAGCTCCAGGCAACGACGGAGGAGTGGATCAAGAAGTCGTGGAAGGAGGGCAAGTGGTCGCCAAACGCGGTCATCAACGGCGACGGGGAGCTCGTCGACGACCGTCTCCGTGGCGGACTGCGCCCGAGCCCGGTTACGCGCGACCTAACGTGGGGTGTGCCAGTCCCGCATGTGGAGGGCAAAGATCATGAAGGGATGGAGTCGAAGGTGCTCTGTATGTGCTTCGTTTTGAATGTGCTTGGTTTTGGCACTCACTCGTATTGTCAGATGTCTGGGTAAGCTATGCTGCTGCGCTGGGAAGCTTCATCCGCTGAACGCAAGTGCAGTTCGAGGCGTGCATTGGATACCCTAGTATCACCGCCAACTACACATCGGATTGGGAGAAGTGGTGGTTCGACCACAAGAACGTCCGCCTGTTCCAGTTCATGGGCAAGGACAACGTCTACTTCCATGTCATCTACTTCCCATCCATCCAGCTCGGTGACGGCCGGCCTTGGACCATGCTCCATCATTTGTCTACAACAGGTGCGCATGTAAACAGAGCGGTTCTGATTCCGGGCTCATATGGGTCGATAGAGTATCTGAACTACGAGGGTGGCAAGTTCTCGAAGAGTCATCAACGGGGTGTTTTCGGGCCGGCAGCGAAAGAGACGGGCATTCCCCCTTCGGTGTGGAGGTATTACCTCATCTCGACACGACCAGAGACGGCGGATGCCATGTTCTCATGGGGAGACTGCGTGAGTACACCTCCCGTGCGCGGTTGCACTCTTACCGACTCCGCGTAGATTGCTGCGAACAACAACATACTGCTAAACAAGTACGTCTGTTTATCTCTCGAAACATGATGTTGCGTGCTGACGCTGTCTCTGAAGCTTCGGCAACTTCGTCAACCGGGCAATCAAATTCGTCGTCGCGCAATACGAGGGTGTCATCCCGGACAGTGGCGACGCGCCCGGACCCTACTCGCCCAACGACGAGGTTGATGGCCAGTTCATCACCGAGGTGAACGCGCTCCTGAAAGAGTACACCGACGCAATGGACGCCGTCAAGCTCCGGCTCGGTCTGCAGACGGTCATGGCCATCTCCGCCCGCGGCAACCTCTACCTGCAGTCCTCCGGGCTCAACAAGCAGCTGATGACCGACAGCCCGCAGCGGTGCGCGCAGGTCGTGGCGCGCGCGCTCAACCTGATCTACGTGCTCACCGTGCTCGTGCACCCGTTCATGCCGTCGACGGAGGCTTCGATGCTCGCGCAGCTCAACGCGCCGCCGCGCGGGGTCCCGCTCGCGCTCGCGAACGACCTGCTCCCTGGGCACGCGCTCGGCGCGCCCGAGCACCTGTTCAAGAAGATCGAGGACAAGATGGCGGAGCTGTGGCGCGACAAGTTCGGCGGGCTCAAGCCCAAGGCGGACGAGGCTCCCGCGGCGCCCGCTCCCTCGAAGCGTAAGGCGGCCGCGGAGAAGAAGGCGGCGGACAAGGCGAAGGCTGAGGCTGCAGCAGCAGCGAACGCTGGCCTGAAGTCTGCGGCGGTGCTTGCGGCGGAGGAGAAGGTCGCGGCGCAGGGTGTGGTGGTGCGGGAGTTGAAGGGCAAGCCGAAGACGGAGGAGGGGGACAAGGAGGTCGCGAAGGCTGTGGATGAGCTGAAGCGGCTCAAGGTCGAGCTCGCGGAGGCGATCAAGGCTCAGGCGTGATGCGTTGAGGTTTTGATTGTTGCATGACATCCGCTAATTTGGTGATAGGTCTGTCATCATCTATGTCGGGCAGACGATGATGGTGAGTGTGTACATACGTGCTGCATCAAGGATAGATAGTGAAAGCCTGAAGGACGCTGGAGTCTGGAAACCGGCACGTGCCTGAGTCCGTGCTTTTCGGCCAATCAGATTAGAAGTTGGACGCGCCAGGGCCTGGGGCTCCGTAGATTCCCATCTGCTCGGGCATCTCCCCTCGCAATTCTTCTCAAAAGGAGCTTTTTAAAAACTCCGAATTGCCTCGCCACTTCGCTGTACTACGAGTCGCCCTACACACCGCGCGACAGGATCACATGTGCCCGGTGGACACCCCGGGCTCTGCCATGACACCCCCAAGACCTGCATTTCCGACCCCGGGCTCGTGTCGTCGCCACGGTCGGCCACGAGCTCGCCCGAGCTTTGCGCACCCCCGGACGCCGTCGCGCGCGCCGCGCTCAAGGACAAGGAGCTCGCGGCGTAGGCCGTCGCCTTTGCCCACCTCGTCCTAGTCCGTGCAGCACCTCTATGGGGACGCGAGCCGCCAAGTGCCCCGCGCGGCGGACGCGCAGGACTACACGACCGCGTTGTTCAGCCTGCGACAGATCGCTCATGCCAAGGGTCCATGCAGGTGAGGGAGGACGAGAGAAACGGCGGTGGCGGTGGCGGGATTGTCCCAAGTGCGCATATCGCGCGCGCGCAGCAGAATTGTAGACTCAGCACAGAGACGACCGGATGGCCTTCGAGTGTAAGCAGGCCCGGTCGAGCGGTGGCGCAGCCAAGGCTCACCCATCTCCCATGCGGTGGATGTTTTCTTTGCAGGAAGTCTGCACGGCTGCTGCCCACCTGGGCCGTTCTGGCAACGGGACGCGAGATCTGCATCGCGCTAGACCAGGTGCGCGTCCTGTAGGCTCCGACGCTCTGGGTCGCACTCACCGTTTTGATGGGCGCGAGTGATGGTTCTGCGGTGACGTCGGTCGGCGGACGGGCCCGGCCGGGGGCCCGCGAGCCTCGTCGCGCGCTGTGCGCCCCGGTGTCGAGCGCAGGAGCGGGGGAGGGCTGAGGATCGCTCGATCGGCTATGTTCGCCTGCGCTGCGCAGTGCCATACACCCCAGCGGCCAGCCGGAGCGTCCATCACGCCTAGCACCTGACTCGCGCAGAAACCGTCCGGCGCCACCATCGCGTCCGCCCGGTTCACCTATATATCCTTACCTGCCCTCACCAGCAGCCGGCGCGTGGACTCCCCCCATATCATCCTAACTCCCTTCCTCGCCCGCTGCCCTTCCTCCCCCTTCCCGCCGCCCGCCGCCTTCCACCCCCGCCCCGGCTGTCCACGAACTCCTCCCCCGATCCCGGCTGTCCGGTCACAACCCATCCGCCCCACGCGGGCCCCGCCGCTCTTCCCCTGCATGCATTGATAACTTCCACCTCTCCTACACTATGGCCGTATCGATGTGAATACCACACAACCCCGATTCGGCCCGCCATCTGCTGACCACATTCGCGCAGTACGGGCGTGCTGGTAATCACCATAGCCTTCGCAGGCATGTGAGTGTCCCCCAGTTCTCCATGCTCAGCCCACCCATGCTCACCGTCGTAAATCTTCACATCACTTCGGCTGTCCAGGCTGTGGGGATGTAAGCTCTTCCCATCTCTTTCAATAGGAACCTGTCCCTCATCCACCCCGCCGGGTATGTAGTCAGCTCGGCCACGGCAGGGTTCTACTGTGTGCACTGTTGGCGTAACGACAAGAAATTCCTCCGCGTGGCAGTGAGTGTCGAGACGATCGATTGCGTTCACTCACCCGCGGATCCTAACGCGCCTCATGACAGGTCGTGCTCGTGTGGGTCGTGGACACTTTCCATTTTCTGTCCTTTGTTTATACAAGTCCGCGCCTTTCTCTCCCACCCGTCATGATGCTCACGGAGGCTGCTGTAGCATGGGTTGAAGTGGTTCCTAAACATGCTTACCTCCAGTTTGACATCAACGAGCCCAGGACAATGTACGTGGGTCCATCCGGTGCACGGAAGACGAACTGACATCGCCGTTTCGGTGCGCAGAATAAGCAACGTGAGCTTCTGATCACTCAATCAAAGTGCTCAATCACTGATTAGGCGACGTTGGGATGCGAGGCCAGACCTTGACGCTATCTTCCGTGCGTCCTCTCTCTCCCCACTCCTTGAAAGTCCTTGGTTCAAACCCTCATACTAGAGTGCCTTGATTCTCCTTGTCCAGATGTAGGTCACACCGTACGTCATGTTCAGCGCACGCGTGACATATTTCTAGGTTCTATCTTCAACGAATATATGCTTGTGAGCATTGTCGACCTCAAATGTGGTGAGTTGCTCATCCGTACGCAGTCGGTCGGAACATATGGACGGCCATTTTATTGGTATGTCATTCCTTGTTGAACATTCTCCCCCCAACCAATCACGCTCGCAGGGCTTACTGGTCGCGGCAAATTTTGGTCAGTTTGCCGGTCTTCCAGCTTATCGCGAACGCTGAAACTGATCGCTCACCTATGTGGTGACAGCAATGTCTATCGGTGAGTCCCCTCCGTACCATGTCGCCTCTTCTGTCGCTCACCGTCTTGAAGTGATCACCTACAAAGCGTCAGTATCAACTAATTAAGTCGTGACCGCTCTTAACACCTCATACCCCAGGATCCTCGGCAAGACATTACTGGCATATCTCCGACTTCAGGTGAGTCCCACCTTTTACCGTCCAGATCCTGGCTCCGACATCGCAGCAGCTTCTCGCAGGCATCTTGGCGGCATTGACGGCGGCGTCCGACATCGCGCTCACTGGCTGGATGATTTATCTCTTGATGAAATCAAGAGGTCATGGTCCAAGGTAGGTGTACATCCTGCAGCACGCTATTTGGAACGTTGGTTGAATTGGCCCCGACAGGTCTCGAAGGTTGATCAATCGGCTGGTGGGTCCAACGCCGGATGTGACGCCTGGTCCTGTATTCATACGTCGTCTAGCTGTTATACTCGTTGAACTCCGGATTCGTGACGACTGTGCTCGCGTTGCTCGCTCTCCTGACGGTGCGTTGCCTCTGCACACGGCGTCTGTCCCGCTAATCGCCGTCCCCATGCGCAGCTCTTCCTCTCCCCCACCACCGGGATCTTTTCCTTCTTCTTCAACGTCGGCGCGCGCAGTCCGTGTCCTCTCACATTATCCGTGCAGCCCCCCGCTTACCTCCGTCCCCCACAGCGTACCCGCTCTCGATGTACAGCAGCCTCAACGCGCGCGAGGGCCTCCGACACACCATGGCCCGCGGGGAGCCCATCGCCACCGTGCCCATCACCGTCACCGTCACCCGCCGCACGGACTCGGGCTCGGACTCGGGCTCGGGCCCCGCCGCCGGCACCTCGAGCTCGGGCAGCCACAGCATGTCGGTGCGCATGTCGGTGCCCCGCCCGCCTCCTCCCGTTTCGCTGACTGACGTCCTCCCTCGTTCCCCCCTCCGCGTCGCCCTTCCGCCTTCCGTCTCGTCCGCCCGCAGACCGACGCTCGATCTCGGTTCTCCCTCCCCTCTCCTAAGTCCCTCGGCTTTCCACCACTCCCGGGACGGCTGGGTCTGAGGGGGAAGACGGTCTCGGGCCCGTAGCCCCGCACGTGCGTGCGCGAGCGGGCCAAGGACCCGGGCCCGTGCGCGGCGTGACGGCGTCCCGTCGCGCATCGGAAGGCCGAGGAGGCCGTCGGGGGGAGCCATGTGTTGGGGCGCGCGTCCCCGCTGGAAGTCCCGCAGCGTGGTGTGTGTACTAGTGGCGCTCTCTGATGCAACCTTCCGCGCCGCCGCCGCCGCCGCCTTTCCCTTTCCCTTTCAGGGCCAAGTTCGTTCCCGCGCCGCGCGTGTTCTAGACTCCGGCGAGGACCGACGGTGCGGTATCCCGCAGCGGCCGGGAAGGCGACACCTATGGCAACGCGCGCGGCCGGCGGGGGGAGCGCCGGGGGTGGTTTATGCATTGTGCTCGCGAGACTGTGCGCGTGATTTGTACGTACGGACAGGTTGTATGCATTATCGGTCGACCTGTATGTACCGCGCGGGTTCGAGCGACGCGCAGCCGTCGAGCTCGCCCGTCCATGTTTGCCTAAAGGTGCCCTCTGGCGACAAGCTTTAGTTATATTCGGCCGGGTGCACGGAATATCCCTCGGCCTGGGATCATTGGCAATGGGGGTACATGACGTGGCGCCCACATGCTTGCCCACACATGGCAAGTGGGACCGCCGGGGCGGGTGCCGCGGCTCGCGGGAAGGGTAGGTGCTTATGGAGCAGCACCAGCGGCGCCGAGTGTCTGGACTCTAGTGGCGACGCTCGGAGATCTATTGGTGGAGGACGGGACGGGGACGGCCTTTTGAGTGCATAGCGTACGACGACCCGCCCGGACCACCGCGTGCGCAAGACCGCGCGGTGGGCGTTCCCCGACACTCGGCAGATCCGGAGGCCGCAGGACGCGCGCGCGCGAGAACCAGTAGATGGAGACCCACTCGAGTACCGGTCGCAGCGAGCTTTGGATCGGCTACAGGCGAGGGCCTAGCATGGGCTCACCTTCGTCGTCCTCGCTCCAGCTAACGAGCTTCTCGTATGTTCATGCGAGGAGCTCGACGATTTGATGTGTACGGTGTAATCAAGGTGCGTGCGGTAGAGCAGAGGTGATTTGGACAAAGTCGGAGGCGTCCCTCCCCAATGCTGTTCAGTACGGCTGTCGCTCAAATGGCTATAGCCTATGGCTTGCATGGGGAAGTTGGAGAGCCACGCCTTACATAAGATGTTTGTGAGCGTAGTAGAACATGGAGCAATAAGCTGAAATATGCACGCGGTGTCAGAGGGACGGATGATACGCACGAGACTTGAGTACGCACCGAGTGTCCCCAGTCCCCTCCTTGAACGACTGCGGCAATCTTGAGGAACGCTGGTGGCCAATGGGACCGAATCACGCACCATAATGATCATATCCCAGGCTGACTATCGGCTTGTTCGCCACTTCCACCCCGTGAACCCTTTTTCCTTCGGGACCAAGAATTCGAAACCGGGAAGACTTGAGTGGGCCGCCCAACGCGACGACGGGGAAGCCAAGGTACTCCGCCGACTTCATGCGGCATCTTACACACCTCCAGAAAGTGGCCGGGCCATGTGACGTCGCATTTCAGCTGGCGTGGCCAAGCTTTGCATGTAGAGCTTGAACCGGGGGGCACTCACAACCACGGACGAATGAGAGCGTGGCACCGCGCCTTCCTCCTCGCTCTTCTGGTGCACGTAGTGTCGGACGTCCAGCGTCCCAAACCCGTCCACGTCTATGTCGCGCGGTTGGCGTTGATCGAAGCCTCCGACTTGCACCAGTCGAAGCCGTCCTACCAGGGCGCGACGAGCCGCTTGATGGCCGCGAGGGGTGCGCCATATTCCGAACCTGCTTCGTAGAGTACATCGGGATTGAAGCGGAATGGCTTTTGCTTGTGCTTGAGGGGGTCGAGAGCGAGTGCGTCGTCGGAGACATTCGAGGTGAACACCTCTTTATACATGGTGGACGGAAAGAACGAAAACGAGGGACCGAAGGCGCAGGGTACACCATTAAAGCACAATCATAATGTGCGCGCACGTTGAACGTTGAACGGTGACCGCACCCGGCTCCGGGCTTGCGCCCGCGCGCATGCCCGTGCCCCGCGTCTCCACCGGTGTTCCCGCTGTCGCTGCTGGTAGTGCTCCCCCGCGCCCCCTCGAGCGCAGACTCACCCTGGTTATCTCCGTTGCCATTTCTCCTCCCCGATCGGCGAAAGAGGTGCCGACAATGGCAGCCAGTGGGCATGAGTCAATAAATGTCGTGCGGCCTTTCTGTGACACAACCCCAGAATCGTTAACCGCATGGGCGCTGTTGCGAACAGTGAGGAACAGAGCGAGGCCACAAACGCGCTCGGCCGCGCTAGTCAGGACAATGGCGTTGAAGTCACGTGGTAGAATGAGGCCGTGTGAACACCGGGACGACGTGCTCCCGTCATCCAAGACTGCGACTTGATCCCCATCTTGCTCTTTCAATCATGTCCTCCGCACATTCTCCGGCAAACGCAACGCACTGTCCAATGCGATGGCGTGAAGATTGAAATCACAAAGGACTGTCTGGTAACATCGTGCAACGCCCACTGTGCTCCTGTACTAATAGTAGCAGCCAGCCACAAGATCACTGTAAGATTGGGTGCGCCGCCACCTACCACAGTGCTGGGCTGCCATGGCTGGTTCGACAACGCATTAGTGCTCCCAACTATCGCGACTATTTGTAGCCGATACGAGCAGATGTTCGCAGCCCGCGCGCTTCATGCTTGCAGAGACGAGCAGATCCGCCTGCGCGCCAAGGCGACCATTACCCTGTCTCCCTTGGGGTGCTGACGAACGTGGGTACGACCAGAATTCTCTCACCGCCCCCTTCCTCCTCGCCACGGAGCCAAGACCTTTGCCGCAGGTCGCCTTCTGTCCCCGCGCTACAGTGGGCGGGCCTCTTGCGCCCTTCATCGACATCCCCGCCCATCCCCTACGTGTCCACCACCGATTCCTCCCCCGCTCGCCATAGCCCCCCCTAGTATCCATCTTGTCGAATTCTACATCGGTTAGTAGAGACTGTCTCCCCTCCAGGGCAGCGCTCGATCTGGGATCTCCCCCTCTCTTGGACACATCCAACTCTACGAAAGCCAGCTCGTATCCACGAACCCGATGAGCTGGCTCCATCCGCAATCCATAGTTTCGCACTCGCGGCTCCGTATGCGCGCGGACCCGGTTCCAGGACCAAACACAAATTCCGCGCGCTGACTCTGGAAAAATCGCGCTGGACGACCATGGTCTGTGGGCGACCTCGAGAGCCGTGGGGCTCCGAGGAGACGGAGGCACCGCAGCGCGTGCGCTCTGATGCCAGCCCTGCGCGAGGTCCGCGGTCCTTTCGCGCCCCGCGCCCGCGACGGTGGGTGGCGAGGTCACGGTCTCTCCAGCGGCCCGCGGCGGGCGCTCCTCAGCCAAGTCGGAAGTCGGCGACTTCGGGAAGCGTCATGCTTGTTGTACTGCTGTACGTATCGTGCGCCAGAATCTGATCTGTCTCTCTCGCTTATACTGATTTTGGCTGGAAGATTTGAAACGTGAGGTCGAGGCTCCGAGCCCGCCGGCGGCGCGCCTCTTGTGTCCTGTTTGCGAACATGGGTGCTCACCCCATCAGCGGAAGCCCGTCGCGCCAATGCAAGCGTCGCGTTTCGGAGCGCCCCACTACGCGCCCGCCCGTCCGCCTGCCCGAATACGGTGTGCCACTGCGCGTCCGCCCCCAGCGCTGCGCGGCGCCCCGCTCGCCACCGCTGCCCATACACAACCTCTACACAGTTCTTACACAATTCTTTTGGCCTCGAGCACGCGCGCCCCCCGGCGTCAGCGCCCCGGTCCGAGACCAGTGACCGGGCGTCTGGCGCGACTTGTTTCTCGACCACCTCCTCCCCTGCGCCCGCCCTCCGAGACCGCGAGCCTGAGCCCGCGCCCGCTCCCGCCTGTATGTGTGTGCGCACCGTGCACGGAGTGCCACCGTTCTCGCTCGCCCGACGGGCGAGATGTGGTCTCGGGCGTGGGCGCAGGGGGATGGGTCGTCGCCCACCCTCATCTACGGGTGCAGCCTGTAAGTGGAGAGGTGAGCCGCTTGATGCACCTTTTAACGGGGGGATGGAGGGCGGAGAGTGAGTGTCCAGAACACCGCGACCCGCCGCCTCTCGTGCACCCTCGTGCACACTCGCACTCGCACTCGAAAGCTGAAACCGACGATCTTTCAATTGTAACGCTAGTAGCCATGCACAGCGTGAGTGTTCGCGGCGTGACGCGATCCGTTGCGAGTGGCTCGAGGCCGAACTCACTGTCTCCGTCGTCGGTGTTCTTTGTTTGCAGGGATACAGTAGGCACATCCATCTTCTCTACCATCCCTTTCATTCACACCGCACTTCTCTGGCACAGCCGGTGTATCTAACCCCGAGCTCTTTCGGACGCTCGGCCTCCCGCCCTACTCGCCGCTCAGTCTGGACGCCATCCGCGACACCGGCAAGCAACCGCCGTACACCCTCTCCGTCCTCTGCCAGCTCGCGATCCTCGGCAGCCCCACCCAGCGGCTGCTCGTCCAGGACATCTTCAACGCGCTCATGCACAAGTTCACATACTACCGCAACCTCCAAGACGCCGGGGTCTGGAAGGTGCGCGCCGCCTTTGTCTCCCCCATGCGCCTCCGACGCCCCTCGCTCACCGCCCGTACGCGCAGAACTCTGTCCGGAGCGTGCTCACCAACGAGCGGTGCTTCGTCCAAGTCTCACGGAGCCAGGCCGAGCCCGGGCGGGGCGACTACTGGACCCTCAGCTACCTGAACGGCCCGCGGCGCCCGTGAGCGCGGAGCGCGAGGTGCGCGCGCGGACGGGGCAGCGCAACCCGACTGCTGCCCACCCGCGCGCGCACGTACGAGGTGGGGGGCCTGCTTGCGTGCGTGCGCGCTTGCACGGTCGTTGCAACGCAGCGCACTGCACGGCGCCGCAGGACCCCCGCGCGCGCGCGTCCACCGGCACTGCGCTCTTTGTGCACGCCGATGGGACGCGGCGCGCCGCCGACGACGACACCTGCGCTGCCAGATCTCGCAGACGGTCGGCGGGAGAGTGTGCGTCGTGTGCAGCTGACCGGGCACGATGAGCTGATGCCCGGGCACGCATGCGGTGCGCCTCTCGCTTTGTGTGTGTGTATCTCTCTTCTCTTTCTCTTTCTCTCTGTCTTCCTGTCTGTCTTCCTCTCTCTGTCTCCCTCTCTTCCTAGTCTTCTTGTCATCGTCATCGGACACGCGTTGTCTCGGGAGGCGCATCTGGATCTGCTTTGTACTGGTACCGGCCAAAACTACGCTCCGTGCTTTAGTTAGCGGCGCTCTCTCGCGCTCTCTGATCGTGATCATACTATACCGCACCTGTAATACCACGACGCATCTTGCATCTGTGTCCTGACAAATCGAAAGCTCCCTTCATCTTTCCAACCGCGTGCACCATCACGAAGACATAGATTGCGGCCCGGAGCTCCGGCACTTGGCGCCCCCAAGTCCGCACACTGTTGATAACAGCCTCAGGTTAGTGTTGCGATGGCTCGGCTTGGCTCGGCTCGGCTCGGCTCAGGACGGCTCCGAGAAAGCCAAAACTCGAGCCACGGCTGCGATTTCGGCTGTTATTACCAAAGCCGAGGCCAAGCCGCCCAAGCCATCCATGAGCCGCCTTTTTCAATTGGCGCTGGCCGCACAACAAATATTCATGCTTTGTAGTGGAACAGAGCAACAGGAGGACGATAGGACTGCATTTTATATGTGCCCACGATGCACAGAATGTTTTAAGATTGTCAGGAGGACGATTGGACAAAGTCGACCAAACACCCATATTGCAGGCAAAACTCGAGTCGAGTCTCAGATCTCAGATCTGACGTCGAGTCCGATCAAGCGGGGTGCTTGATAACTACAAGTTACTTACACAAGCTACGACTTATAACACCACAACTATTAACAATTTAATGGTTAGCTCAATGTCACTCCCCTCCGCCTCCGTCCTCGACCTCGACCTTGATGCCGTCCTTCACGGTTCACCGGCCGCATCCACATTGTATGAGGACTTCCATATGGAAATTCGGGTATGGAGGCCGCGGCGATGTACCGCGGCCCTTGTTATGGTGAGTCCCCTCCTGCACTCCCTCCTGCTTCACCCATCCACGCTGCCCCCGCCCTCGACCCTCTCATTCGCGTCGCCTTCCTTCGCGCGCGTCGTTCGCCTGTGCGTATCCCACCTCCTGCGCGTTGCTCACCTGCGTGTCGCCCACCTACGCCTGCGTGTCGCCCACCTGCGCCTGCACGTCGCCCACCTGCGCGCTGCCCGCATCCTCCCTCCTTCGCCTCCGCGTCGTCCGCCTCTGCACACCTCTGTGTTACCCTCCATCTGTATCGCCTACCTTCGCGTGGCCCGCCTTCGCCTCACCCACCATCTTGTCCGCCTCATTCCGGCCCTCTGGGTCCTCTCGCGAGCCCTCCCTGTTGCCGTCCTCCGCATCCGCATCCCCGGCCTCTGGGTCCCCCGCGTTTACGTTGCCCACATACCCTCCTCCTCCTCTGGGTCCTCCATCTCGTGTCGCCCACCTCTGCCTCCGCGTCGCCCTCCTCCGCCACGTTGCGGCCCTCGGCATCACACTCCGCCTCCTCCACCTCGTCGCGGCCCTCCGGAGTATGTGCCGCCCTCTACCTCGCCCTCCTCTGCTCTGGCGCACGTCCTGCTCTGCGCGCACATCCAACTCGCGCGGGCTCGGCACGGCGTCCTCTCCTCACCCTCTGCCTCCACCCCGCTCTCCTTCGTCTTGCCCTCCTCCGCTCTTGCGCGCGTCCCGCTCATTTGCGCGAGCACATGCTACCCGCGCGGGCGGAGCACCGCGTCCCACTGCCCCGCTGCCCCATCCCGGCCCTCTGCCTCGCCCCCTCTACGTCGCCCTCCTCCGATCTTGTGCGCGCTGCGCGCCATCGGGCAAGCACATTGTGCTCTACCTGCTGTGGTCAGCTGCCTTGCCTCCTATTTTGTCTTGGCCCTCCGCTTCCACCTGCCCCGCTGTTGCCACTATGTAGTAGTGTACTAATAAATATATTTTCGTTGCCAATCCTACGCTTGCGTCATGCAGGAACATATAAGAGAGTTCGCATAAATCCCCTTCTCTGGGCGCCCAGCGAGCGAGCTGGAAATATTCTGGAAGAGCCGGTCCTCCGTCTTGGGAGGAGGCGCCCAAGACCGGCTCTTCCAGCGGCTCAGCCATCAGTCCATTCTGGCTGCTGGCGTCAAGCTCTCCCCTCGTGGGAGGCTCGTTCTGAGCCGATTTTCCCAGCCCGGCTGACAGCCAAATGACCCGGCTGGCGCAGCCAGCCGAGCCGAGCCGAGCTATCGCAACACTACCTCAGGTCATTTGTGACGCAACTTGCACTCGGCAAGACTTGCCTGCTTTTTCATTATGAAGACTCCAGCTCTGATGTCTTCGCACTGGAGTGGGTCGCGCAGTCCTGCGGACTAGGCTGAGCACCACAAATACACTGAACGAGCAGTCACAACGCTGTCGAGTCACACATGACAATTCGCAGCTATCTTTTCAGAGCACGATCTACAGGAAGTCTAACAGCCGGCGTGGCAACCGTGCCATATAATCGAACAGCATCCGAAGATGAAAGGGATCCAAAAATTGAGAACAAGACAAGGAAGAACTTCATTTATCTGAGGCACCGAGCAAGCGGCCAACTGGCCGTGCGCAAGGAGCCCCAGAGAAAGAGAAGGAGATCCCCCGACGACGCAAGCCTGTAGTGCAGCGGCAAGGTCATCGCGCCCCCGCGTTGCAAGCAGAGCGCGAGGGACAAGGGCGGCAAAAATTAGATAACCAAGAATGGGGGCGGTGCCCCCATAATAGTGGTTAAACTATTAAGAACAGATACTACACTTGATCTAAGCCAAAAGGCCAGAGTGGTGAGGAGACACGACGTCTGGGCGTGGCTTATAAGTCGCGCGGGCGGGGGACGCACGGACCAAGGACTCGCTTGCGGACACGGCGGGTGGGCGCTCGGGTGGGTGGCGGCAGGCGGAGGCACGTGTCAAAATTCAATGTCGCGCTTGATCCGCGCGCTGCAGAGCTTCTCTGGAGTCTGGTTCTACACCACATACTTATATGAGTCAGAGATCCCGCACGCCCATCCTGCCAACGTGGAGTACCACATTTTCGCAAGCTCGTGCGCCCCAGAGGTCGCGCTGGACAACGTAAGTAAGTACTTCCAGCATTTTCATTTGTGCAATGTCCCCCTGTCAGTGTCACGACAATCCGCATGGCGACATGGCACAGTGCCACGACCGCAGGAAGCCCTAGCAAGCCCCGACGCAGTGGACACTTTGTTCTGATGCATGTCTTCAGATACTGACCTATCGGTTCCCTGGAGGACCCCATGATCTCCATCTCCTCCACCCCAAATCGCTCAACGCCGGTGCGGTGAGGCAATCTATGGGCGCCGCACATCACCGCCGGAGGTCCGAAGTGAGCGAAGTTATCGACGCACGAGTACTCACGTATACATGGGTCCGGCATTCACCCTTTTGACCTCCGAGGGTTCGATACCTGGCCACAATCGGTCGCACCAGCAGCGGTGCCCACTGCCAGCTTCCGCGCGGCACCTAGACGTCGCGACCCTAGGAGGCGGGCCGCATGAATCGCGGCGAGGTCATCTGTTCCACCACCCGACGACGTCGCCGCGCGCATCGGGCTGCGATAGCGCACGCCTCTTCGAAGTTCGGAAGAGAAGTGCGCGAGAAGCCCCGCACACGCGACCCCGGCGGGATCCCGCGGCCACGCCGCCAGGAACCGTGGACGGGCTGGTGGTATGCTTTGCCCGCCCCACACCGTCCGCCGTGACCGCGAGGCTGATATCAGTCCGACGCTGCAGTCAGCCTTGCGTCAGCTATCGCGCTGTCGGTGCGCTTGGCGTTTGTGGCTCGTTTGGAGGTAAGTGGGTCATGCGCGCTATCAGGTTCAACCAGCTGATCTCGGACGCTAGGTTTGTTGTCAGTAGCTCAGACCGTATGGTACTTTGTCCACTACCCGTGGATCGTCAAGTTGGTAAGCATCACATATCTTCTGGGAGTGGGAAGCGCCCGTATTGAATGACTGCAGTGTGGACGTCGGGCCTTGTGCACCTCTTCTGAACAGTTTCACCAGTAAGCCCAAAGCCCCTTGATACCAACCAGTGGCTTTTGTACATTGCGTCGGAACACCTTACGACGTAGGTCGCCGACTCGAGACTCTCCATACATATCGCTAATCATTCAATGATCCAGTATCTCGGCACCTATTGCGCTTATAACCGTGAGCTGTAGCGTAACATTATGTTCGGTTCTGCTGAGCCCCATTACAGGTTCTTCT
This sequence comes from Epithele typhae, assembly GCF_022376455.1. Taxonomy (NCBI): domain Eukaryota; kingdom Fungi; phylum Basidiomycota; class Agaricomycetes; order Polyporales; family Epitheliaceae; genus Epithele; species Epithele typhae. Next base: position 1,425,367 of record NW_025954193.1, on the reverse strand, counting down.
CCCGAGCGACTCCTTCTACGTCATAGCTTACTATTTCGGCGTCCGACGTGCGCGTGAGTCCTCGCTGCTTTTGTTTCGGACTCAATTTTTGATCGCTGACGAGCGCTGGGCACTCTCACAGTGCTCTCGCTTTTCGCCACCCTCAACGCCCGGTTCGATCTACGGGTGCAAACGGAGGAGCGCACCTTCCCCAAAGTCTTCGTCAGTCGCAGTCGGTCGTGCGCAAGCCGTCGTTCCGTGCCTCCGTGGTAAGCGCGCTACGCCCTTCTCTCGTCGCGGATGTGTCCTGAGCGACTGCCGTTATAGTCATCCACACAGCTCTCGGCGTCGACGTCCGGGCCGCAGCCCACGCCATCGTCCTTGATGGTGATCGGTTCCGACGATACGAGCTACATGACGCCTGCTCCCACAACTGCGACGTCGACGTACTGCGACGGGATGCGATGTTACGTCTGGCCACAGCCTGAAGACTTGGGCGAGGAGGTGTCCTCGCCTGTGTCAGAAGATAGCGGGGAGCATGAGAGGGTAGAGGGCGCGTCGTTGATGGGCCGGTCGGACTCGATCGAAGAGGTGGAAAGGTAGCATCTACCGTGATGCCGCACGAGGGCTCGGTTTTCTGTGGATGCCGGATTCTGTAAAAAGAGCTTAACGTTCGCTAGCACTTCTTTCGGGCTTCTGTTGCACAAAATGTGTGTGCTTGGGAACGGAAGTTCAGTAGAATGGGTTCCAGGGACATGTTACACTGAGCGCCCTCCCACGACTGCGCGATCCCTTGTCGCCAATGCCCCGACCGGGCCGGTCGCTGGCTCTCTGTTCTTCCCCCACCATATTGCGCCAGTCTGCACGTATCCAGCTCCACACAACTCTCAAGAAACTGCTATGTCTCAGACTTTCGCTCCCGACTTTCATGTGAGTTCCCCGCTGGGTCGTCGCGTTAGCTAGGATTTACGGACTGCAAGATCCGGAAGAAACGGCGACGCTCTCATCGCACAAACGAATCACTCAACGGAGGATCGGAGGACTTAAGTGCTGTGACATTGAGCGAGGTGCGTATTAAGCTTGTCGCAATGGTTCTGCGCGCCGAATTTCCGGTCAGAACGTACCGCATACACCCAGAACACACCCAAGCACCGAACTCCCCGTGGAAATGCAAAACTCGACGGATGGCTTCGACACATCTGAAAGTCTCCCTCAGTGGACACCGCTTGTTACTGAGGATGATGCTCATCACAGTGGGAGAAGGCATGAAAGGAGGGCACTCCCGATGGCTCGCGACCGTTCCACCGATTCAGCAAGCATATCTTCGGACGAGCTCATCGATGAATTGAACGATAGTCAAAGCGACTGCTCGCCCCCAAAGCTCCCCTCCCCCACCACGCGCAAGCGTCGCAGGAAGACACTGTCACAACCCCTCGCCTCACGCCTTCAGAGGGCCGCAGCCTTGACTGGGGTCGACATCGCCAACAAGTTTCGCCCCGGAGGCCGATCCGGTGCGCATATAGACACTCGACCGCCTCTACCCTTCGTCCCTGCAAACCGAAAGCCCTCGGCCGAGGATCTTGGAGATGACAAGGTTGCGCGCAAGCGTGCCAGACGTTCTCGGAGCATCATTGCAAGCCTCTCGGACGAAGTATCGAAGAAGCATAGGCCTATTTCTTGCTGGCAGCCTCGTCTTGATATGACTACAGGATCCACTTGCAAGCCGTCATCTCAGCCGGCGGTCCAAACGCCCAGATCAACTGTAACATCCTTGAATATGGTCACCACGTCGGCGACTCGCGTCTCTGATACCGGGTGAGAGACATTCAGTACGATATATGCTCGGTTTCAGACTGATGAAGGCGCACCAGAACTAGAAAAGGACGTCCTCAGTCTGCAAGCCCGCAATCTTCGGTCAAGACCAGTTCTCTGCCACATGTCACGCCTCGTCGTCCAGCTTGGGTCTCATCATTCGATATTTCCAGCCCCCCTGCAGTGCAAACGTCCAGCTCTATTCAAGCCTTTTCCAGTTCGCCATACTGTCTTACCGACCAGCAACAAAATGCTGCTTCTTTGGCCGTCCAGCCCTCTAGAGATCCACCCCGACATCGCAAGGGCGCTGCTACAGTCTACGTCGAGAACTCCTCTCCTCCTGACGTCGCCATTGTACCTTCAGGCGACTCTGTGAAACCTCTGGGCTCCTTGCTAGGCAGTTTTTGGCAAATCGCCCGCTCTGCCCAGTTTCCACCATAGTTCCTCGTGTCTGCGATGACTCACGCATGCGCTACCTGCTCATCATTCTGCCGCTAGCACGTATCATAGATTATCTTGTAGCACGACGAATGCCAGGGTTTTTGCCCAGACCACAACCGTCACCGCGAGGCTTCCCCATCGCCACGCTCACACTCGACGTCACCTGCCGGCTCCAGAGTAAGTCCTACGGGCACTCACACACGGACTCAAACCTGCACATGCCAAACCGGCGCACTACGCCGTGGTTCAACATGCGCTCAAGAGGCAGCGCGGCCGTACCGCGCTTCGAGAGCGACTCGCGCCACTGCCGCGGGAAGTACAGCCCCACGAACGAACGTGAACCGGGGTCATAATGATCGTAATTGGAGGGCATAGTGATGGATTCAGCCGCCAAAGGCCACCCGTCAGGAACGTATCTACGAAATGCCTACTCTTTACATCCGAGGCAGGTCAAAAATCCCGTACAGCGGGTGAGGCCTATTCGAACCTTTTTCTACATCGACCTCGTCTCCTGATCGCCCACGTAAAACGTGGAACGCGACCCATTCGTTGTGCACAAACGTATTCGCACCCAACGCCGGACTCCACAACCATATCGTCCCCAGCCCCGACCCTGTGCCAGCGAAGGCCCGTGCAAGAAGCCGTGCCAGATTGCGCAGGGTACCGTCCTGGAACTCCAACACTCGGGACGCCCATTTAACCCTCCAATCATATAGGCAGTACTCCCGACCCGGATTGGTGTAGGTGTACGTCTCCTTGAGGTCCAGGTGAGCACGAAAAACTCGCAGGTGCGAGAGGGGCTGGAGGGCATTTGCGACAATGGTCTGGCGACAAGTCACGGGAATACACGTGAGGTTGAAATACAGCAAGGTGCATAGTTAAAGACGTACTACATTGCTCTCCACCCACTCTGGAGGATCGGGTTTCCACAGAGACAGCCTTTCATCTCCGGTCTCCGGAGCAGGCAGAGGAGGCTGACGGCGAAACAGCTCGAGCTCGACCAGCTGCGGAAACGTCTGCGCCACGAACTGTAGCGTCTCGCTTGATCCTGGAGAGGCGATGACGTACTCGATAGCCAGTCGAGTGAGCGACATGCCGGAGCATCTTGACAGAATACGGAGCATATTGGCCTCTGTGAGCGGGACGCAATTGAAGCCGTCGAAGTATGGATGGCAGAACGGGTTGAGAACCCATGACGGAGTGTAATGTGGATGCGACACGAGCTCCAGCGAGGATAGGTAGCAGGGGAGGCGATCGTAGATATCGTCCTCCGGAAGGGGATTTGGTATCCGGATGTGGTCGAGCTCCGGCCAAGGAAGCACAAAGGATGTACATGTACCGGAAGCCGCCCGCCGCACATTGATGCTGTGGTCTTCGGTGTCTTGGGTTGTAAGTCCGATGTCCAGGGACAAGGAGCGCATCCGGGGGAAGGTGGGGTAGGATGAGGCTCGCAAAACCTCCGGGGCATCCGCGTAACGGCCGTACATCCTAAGATGCCTCAGAAATGGCCATTCGTGCAGACACATCTCGGCAAAGAGCCCAGTTTTGGCAGGGAGTGTCAAGGATTCCAGTGCGATGTTAACTCTGCCTAGAATTCTCCCAAGGCACTCGCGCTCGACAAGAGGATGATATCTGACTGGACTGTTGCTGAACAGGTAGTGGAATGATGTGAGAGGAGGGATGTGGGTGACCGGGAAGCCGTTAGGGTACCGAAGTCGATCTTGTAAGGAGGGAGCGAGTATGAGGTCCTTCATGGTGAGCTCGCGCAAGGCGGGCACAGAAAGGATGGCTCTGAGACCGGATATGGATATTCCATGCGAGAACGCGATCTGCCGTGATTGTAGAGTAACGGAGCGAAGTTGAGGCATCTTGGGGAGGACTTCGTCGAAGGAAGGGCAAGGGATAACTTTGCACACCAAAACGATGTCATTAGATACGCCTACCAGGGCCAAGGCACGCGCATTTGCTGCAGAACGGTAGCATTTATCGGTCATCGTGAGGTTGCTAGCAGCTCCGCCACATGAGACAAAGGCCAAATACCCTGCACAAGTGCTCACCGAACATGCACCAGTAATGAGGGAAGTCCTGCAAGCACAGAGGTTGCGCCGGCATCCGCGTGCAGCGTCATCTCGCCGAAAAGGATGGGATGGCAGATGTCGCGCATCTTCTGGCAGGTAAAGGAAAGTTGAAGCAGGTCGGCGACGGAGGAGTCCTTGAGGCACTCTGCTAATGCGAGGACTACATCAAATGGAAGTTTTTGAATCCTGCAAGACGGTTGAGCGCAGAAATACCAGAGAGGAGGGCAACAAACATGTGGCAGCAGAGATGGTGGGTGGCGTGCAGGCAAGATGTGCCAACTGTTTGAATGGCTGAGCGTGGTAGTATGTAGTAGGCTCAGTGCAGACTCCTATGTATCTCGGCGCTTTTCTTCTCTTCCTGTGCGCAGCGCACTCGGCTGTGGCCTTCGTCTCTTCCTGTTGAACCCTCATCTCCTGCTCTCCCCTCGTCCCCACCAAACTCGCTGAACGATATGTGGAACAACTACCCAGGCAATCACGGCCATCAGCAGGGCTACCCCCAGCCCAACGGCCCGCCGCCTTCAGGAGGTCCTCCGTGAGTACAGGCACCGCCGATCACCCCTCCCAGAGTCTCACACAGTGCGGGATGGCACGAAGGATGGGATTCCCTAGCCCGTGAGTGCTCCAAACTCTTTGATATGCGTTATCATCTATGAACGTCGTCGCTCGAAGGAACATGCCTTCCCCAAACGTACCGGGTTATAATCCCGGTTATGCTCCGTCTTACGGCCCTCCTCCCGGCGGGTACGTGAGTGCAGTCGTATGCAACTTTCCCTTTTCTCAGCAGGCGAATATACTCTAGATTCGCCCCCCCTCCGGGTGCGCCGCCCCCGCAACACCATCAGCACCATCAACAGGGGGGATACCCTCCTCCCTCTGGGCTGCCCCCAGGCTACGGCGGCGGCCCTCCTCCCATCCCCGCGAACCGTCCAGGCGGTATGGACAGGAACTATGCTCCGCCTTCCGGTCCTCCGCCTTCCAGTTACGGTGGTTACCAGCCTCCGTGTACGTCCTTTCTTTCATGCTTGTGTGCGTTGACTCAGACGAGTGTACAGCCGGTCCCCCGCCCCATCCCCCGTCGCAGATGCAAAACTATGGTCCGTCGTACCAGGGCGCCGACAACAGACAGCACCAGATGGCCTTCCAGTACTCGCAGTGCAATGGGAAGAAGAAGGCGCTTTGCGTAGGTGTTACGTGTTTCGGAAAACTGCGCATGCTCATGAGCCACGCGCCCCAGATTGGTATCAATTACTTCGGCCAGTCTGGTGAGCTCAAGGGATGCATCAACGACGCCCACAACGTGCAGCGATTCCTCATCGGTGATCTACTGTCCGTTTGGCTCACCTTGAGTAGTCTACTGAGAACGCGCCTTTTTCGTAGAGGTCTGGGGCTACAAGTCGGACGACGTCGTTATGCTCACAGACGACTCTGGTAACCCGCGCTCGATCCCCACCCGTGACAACATCGTGGGTCGTCTTGGCACGCGTATCTGATGTAGCGCTGACCTCCTCCGTAGATTGCCGCCATGCAATGGCTTGTGCGGGGCGCCCAGCCCAACGACTCTCTGTTCTTCCACTGTGAGTGCATTATGTTGCTATGACACAGTTCAACGCTCATATGTCGCAGACTCGGGACACGGTGGACAGACGAAGGACCTAGATGGCGACGAGGGTGACGGATATGACGAAGTCGTTTATCCTGTCGACTACAACCAGGCCGGACATCTGGTTGATGATGTAAGCCCCTAATTTGAGCCGTATGCGCATAGATGCTGATAGTTCCGAATAGCTCATGCACGACATTATGGTCAAGCCCCTGCCACCTGGCTGCCGTTTGACAGCGATCTTCGATGTGAATTTGTCGGCGTGTTACATGTCGTCCCGAAGCTTGACTGACCGCCTCCTCCACAGTCATGCCATTCTGGTTCCGCACTCGGTAGGCTTGCTGCATATTTTCCTTTCGGCCTGACTGATTCTCTTCTAGACCTACCGTACATCTACTCGACAGAAGGGAAGGTCAAAGAACCCAACCTTGCCGCAGAAGCTGGTCAAGGGGTTATGTCTGCGGTGACTTCGTATGCTCGTGGTGACATGGTAACTCAGTCGATGGCATGTAAGATCTTAGTTTGCTGACAAGGTGTTCATCTCTCCAGAAAGGTGTATTCTCCTCGGTCACTGGGCTGGTCAAGACTGCAACGGGAAGCAACCAACGCGCGGATAAGTTGTCGAAAGCGACGAAGACATCGCCTGCTGACGTGGTAGGTTTCTACTGTTGAGCCTGAGGTGGGAAGCATGCTTACATTAAATCAGATCTCCTGGAGTGGTTGCAAGGACTCCCAGACTAGTGCTGACACTGTCGAGGCTGGGCAGTCTACTGGTGCTATGAGCTTCGTGAGTGCATGTGACGAAAATTTCATGAATTTCGTGGCTCACCCTCCTTTGAAGGCTTTCATCTCGTGCCTGCGTAAGTGGGAATTCTTGATGGCAAATTTGATGACAGACGCTCATTTTATCAATAGGTCAGAACAAGCAGCAGAGTTACCAACAGCTCCTCGTTGGGATTCGGTGAGATGCTCGTCTTACCAACGCACCTGATCCGCGACTGAATTGCTTCGGTAGCTCCATTTTGAAGGCGAAATACAGCCAGAAGCCTCAGTTGTCGAGTTCGCATCCCATGGTTTGTTCCTCCGTCCTGCTCACCGTTATCCCCGCTCATATCCTCCCAGGACGTCAACCTGTTGTTCATGTGCTGAAGAGTAACAATCATTGTTGTATCATGTATGGATCGGATTACGTGTATCCCAATAGGCGAGTTTCGAATTCTTGGACAATTGACAGTGTGTTCGCGGCGCCTATTCAATCTGCATGTAGCATGGCTCAAAAGTACCATTTGTGTTGTGCCACCCCAAGCGCTGTTGCGGGCTTCCGCCCGCTGCGTATTGCTCCCCTCATGGGTCGGCTTGATCGTTGTACGGCATTTCACCATATCTGCTGCTCTGCGACGGATCGTCGCATTCGAATGCTCCATTCGCTATTTCTGTGCAGAGACTCGAGCAACGGCGTTTCTCGTCTTAGGCAGTCTTCACGCAGGAACCCGATGAAAAATGGTGTAGGTATGGTGGATTGAAACGGTGATGATGCCGTCAAAGGGCACGACCTCGGCCAGTTGCATGTACGTACATCGAATTTGATCACTCCGTGCGATTTATCCCGAAATCATGAGGTTCGTGTCCGAGAACCTGTCTATGTGTTGCTCGCACCTACTCACTGCCTCTTCTCGACAGGCCATCTCTTACCGTGTTTTGTGCGCATGAGTTTGAAACACACCGGTGGCAACGGGGTCCGGCGAAAGCGGGCCGCCATCCACAACTCACCGAGGCAAATTTGTTTTACCTCGCTTGTTCCGGCGCGTGCTGCCCCCACGGCACCAAATCCAGGTGGGATGTTGTGATTGCATTCGCAGGTGAGCAGTGCTCTCTGACCCCATGACCTTTCGGTTCTCATGTCAAGGCGGGTCCGCGGAAGTCCCACAGGCCGCCCTCCAGCCGCTCGCCAGCCGCCCCTCGTTAAATACTCGGGAGGTAAAGCCGTCCGCCTCCCGTCTCTGTGCACGACCTCGACCTCTGCCCCTTGCGCAGCGCTTTCCCTGTCCGATACAGCCATCCCACTCCAGCGCAGCTTCCAAGTAGCGGCATCCACGACACCATGGCTGGCGGAGGTGCGAACATAATCGCGTCGAACAGACGCAAGACTCTGGCAGGCCCTTCTGGCTGGGTATGTCTTCAGTTCTTCCGACTCCCTTCTCACTCACAGTCTGTTGGTCTTCTCGATTTCGGTTATACCCACGCCAGGCGGGCCTTCTTGCCAACGCCAGGATCTTCTTCATCGCGGTCTTTGCATCCCTGGGTGGTCTGTGAGTGCTCCGTCTTTCTGTGTTGCCCACCAAAGCGACTCACTCGCTATCCGCAGGCTCTATGGTAAGCTTATCGCGCCGTTACGTACCCTGCCGCCCTGCGCTGACCGTGAACGTTCGCGTACTCAATTACTCAGGGTACAACCAGGTAAGCGCGGATCACGGATCTCCGCTATAGGGTGGCTCGCTGAATCCTCGGCACCTCCAGGGCGTTTTTTCCGGCGTACTCAACATGACGTCTTTTATCAACCGGATGGGGAGCGCCGCTACAGACCCGGGAACCAAGGGATGGCTCACCGCCATCCTCGAGCTCGGCGCGTGGGTTGGCGTGCTCTTCAGTGGTTACCTTGCCGACAAGCTTTCTCGCAAGTACACCATCGTTCTCGGTGCGTAGGCGCAGCTGTGACTGTAAGCCGGACTGGTTCTGACCGCTTCTCGTCGAAAATTGGTACCCGCAGCTGTGATTGTATTCTGCATCGGCGTCATCGTGCAGACGTGCGCGTTCAAAGCCGACTCGATATTCGCAGGCAAGTGACTCGTCGTTAGTATGCTGTCATGAGCTGCGCTTATGTTTGACGAAAATAGGTCGGTTCATCACCGGTCTCGGCGTCGGTTCGCTCAGTATGGCTGTTCCTCTGTACAAGTGCGTCTCCCCTGTGGTACTCGTGCGACACGATACTGATGCGATGGATCCAGCGCGGAGCTCGCTCCACCAGAAGTCCGTGGTAGTCTTGTCGCGCTCCAGCAGCTTGCGATTACCTTCGGAATCATGGTCTCCTTCTGGATTGACTACGGCACAAATTTCATAGGCGGGACCGGCGAGACCCAGAGCGAAGCTTCGTGGCGCATTCCTCTTGCGTTGCAGCTCGTACCTGCCCTCATCCTCGGAGTAGGGATCCTTTTCATGCCATTCTCCCCTCGGTGTGTACCTGGACGATCGGTCTTATCCACAAGCTGACTTCTGTTGTATAGATGGCTGATCAACAAGGGACGCGACGATGAAGCGCTCCAGATCCTCAGCCGCGCACGCCGTCAGCCTCCTGACTCAGACCTCGTCCAGATCGAGTTCTTGTATGTCGCTCTCTGTCTTCCTCCGATATTTATGTTGATCATGCGTTCAGGGAGATTAAGGCGCAGCACATCTTTGAGCAGGAGTTGGCTCAGACCAAGTATCCCCAGCTTCAAGACGGGTCCTTCACGTCAAACTTCAAGCTCGGAATGTACGAGTACCTGAGTCTCCTGACAACTCGCTGTACGTCCTCTGTTCCCTCGATTAGTGCGTTCTGGGACGCTGAACATCGACCACAGCGCTCTTCGTTCGTGTCGTCATCGGTTCTTTGACAATGTTCTTCCAGCAATGGACGGGTGTAAACGCGATCCTTTACTACGCCCCATTCATCTTCAAGGACCTCGGCCTGGCAGACAACAGCACGTCGCTCCTTGCCACAGGTGTCGTTGGGATTGTGTAAGTGCTTTGCTAAATTTTGACACGCCATACATTGTCTGACGGAGATCCAGTATGTTCCTGGCGACCATCCCTGCTGTCATCTGGGTCGACCAGTCCGGCCGCAAGCCGATCCTCATCTCGGGCGCCTTTCTCATGGCCGCTTGTCACATCATCGTCGCCATCTTAACGGCTCTCTTCCAAGATAACTGGGAAGCACACAGCGCTGCGGGTTGGGCAGCTTGCGCCCTCGTGTGGGTGTTCGCGATTGCCTTTGGCTACTCCTGGGGACCTTGCGCTTGGATCCTTGTTGCCGAGATCTGGCCGCTCTCGGTTCGTGGCAAGGGTGTTTCCATCGCTGCGTCGTCGAACTGGATGAACAACTTCATTGGTGAGTAGGATAATCGAGTGACAAAGGGTGTGACTCACTCGTCCCATGTAGTCGGTCAAGTCACGCCCACCATGCTTACTAACATCACCTTCGGGACGTTCATCTTCTTCGGGGTACGTCTCCCGGAAACACGCTCCTTAGACGAAAAGAGACTGACTGGGTATCGCACACTCAGGCGTTTTCGTTTGCCGGCGGCATTTTCGTCTGGCTTTTCGTGCCCGAAACCAAGGGTCTCACTCTTGAGGAGATGGACGAGATCTTCGGCTCCGTCGGAATGGCGGCAAGTGAAATGCAGCGACTTGAGGAGATTGAGCGACGGATTGGTCTCGACGCTTACAACGATGGTGGAAGTCCCACTGAGAAGCGGTCGCACGAGGATCATCTGGAGAAGGCATGAGCCTATCTGTCTAGTTTTACGTCGGATTCAACGCCTGCATGTGTTTCTATGTCACTTGTGTATTAGTAGCTTCACGGCACTCAGCCCATCTTCTATATGTGAAGTATCTGAGTAGCACGTCCCATCTTCTGCTCAGACTTGGCTTGCCGGGCGTGCCCTTTCAAAAGCCGCGTTTATCGGAGTCTACACATCGAGTCACGTGATCGCGACTCAACGCGTCGTGGTCAACGCGTAGCGCGTTGATCATATTGTCTTCCCCTCAACCGCCCCGTCAAACATACCTCCCTATATGCCCACTCCGACGTGTCAATCTACAGAATGGCCAACCTTGATGAGCTCATGAAGGAGCTGAACCCGGCACAGCTGCAAGGTACTCCTGCTGTTCTTGAGGATTTCCCAGAAGTTCCGCATCCTGACCATCCCACAGCCGTGCGGCACCCACCACAAATACCCTTACAGATTCTAGCAGGACCTGGAAGCGGAAAGACGAAAGTACTCACGATGCGAATTGCCTACCTTATCTCACGCTGCTACCTTCCTGCAAACACGATATGTGCCGTGACCTTCACGAACAAGGCGGCGAACGAGATGCGCGAGCGACTCATTAGGCTCCTCGGCAAGGACACGACTATGCAGATCAAGATGGGGACGTTTCATGCGCTCTGTGCAGCATTCCTACGGAGGTACGCGAGGCGGGTTGGACTCGAGGGGAACTTCACGGTGTGCGATGCGGACGAGAGGTGCGTGGCGTGCCATCCTGTCCTCTTCACAATCCTAAAACATTTCTTTCGCAGCAAGAAGATCATTCGCAAGCTGATGAAGCTACATGAAGAGGAGATCAAAGAGAGCGAATTCTCGATGAAGGAGGGTGCAGTCCAGTCCATCATTTCTAACCTCAAGGCCAAGGCGATCTCCCCCGAAGGCGCAAGAGCTCAGCTGCAGGAGATGGATAGTATGACGCAAGCCCAATGGCAAGAGAGGATCCTGACCGGACAGAAGTTTGACCTACCCTACAGTGGTCAAGTGGGCGCGATCCTCGTCAAGCTCTACAAGGAATACAACGAAAACTTACGAGCAGTAAACAGTCTGGATTTTGACGACCTGTTGCTTTTCGGCGTGGAGCTGTTCAAGACTCACAAGAAAGCGTCAAGCTTCTGCAAACACATTTTGGTCGACGAATAGTGAGTTCTCACATGTCTTCGTGAAGATCTCCGGGGTAACGTGTAGTTCAGCCAAGATACGAACACGTTGCAATACCAGCTTATGAGTTACATTGCTCAGACATGCAGATGCGTCTCTATCGTTGGAGACCCCGACCAGTCAAGTATGTCGCCTCATTGACCACTAACCATACATTGCTGATGCCTATTCAGTATACGGCTGGCGTGCAGCAGAGATTGCGAATCTGGCTCACATGCAACGAGGTTAGTCGCAACGTTCTTGCTGTAGGTTCGCTCTAACATAACGCGTTGTGACGCAGATTTCCCTTCCACACAGCAGATCCTCCTTGAACACAATTACCGATCGACAGCGTCAATATTGGAGATTAGTATGGCTGTAATCTCCCAAGGTTCGTTCCCACACTTCATGTCGAGACGCTTTATTCAGGTACATGCAGACAACGACCGCATAAAGAAGACGCTGGTTACATCTCACGCCAAAGGGTCACTGCCCGTTCTTCGCGCCTTTCCGACCGAACACACCGAGGCAGGTTTTATCGCAGCGGAGATCAAACGTCTTGTCGCGTTCACGGGAGGCTTGCTGGACTGGAGCGACTTCGTCGTACTGCTGCGTTACAATGCCATGTCTCGCGTAATCGAAAGTGCTCTACAGAAACAAGGTATCCCGAACCGGGTGCTTGCGGGCCACAAGTTCTTCGAACGCATGGAGGTGAGCTCTCCGATCTCTTTCGACAATATTCAAGCTCATCGCTCTCAGGTAAAAGACATCCTAGCGTACCTCCAGCTCGTCGACAACCCAGCCTTCCTGCCGGCATTCAACCGCGTAGTCAACGTTCCGCCTCGTGGCGTCGGCGATAAGGTGAGCATCGTCTTCGTGGGCTGTCACGGTGACACTGACTCTTGGCTACCCTGCAGACTGTTGCTGTCCTGCTACATCAAGCCGAACAGCTCAACACGACCCCGTTGGATGTCGTTCAACGCATCATCGACGGCAAGATCCCTGATATCAAGCCCCCGGTGAAGAGGAAGCTTGGGGAGTTCATCGGCATCATCAGGGACCTGCGCACGTATGCGAATCAGGTCCGTTACTGGTCGAATCCACAGTGACTGATTTCACAACGGTGACCCCGCAGGGAATGGCTCCGTCGAAACTCATCCAGGCGCTTCTCGACTTCATCAAGTACAAGGACCACCTCCGCAAGACGCAGCCCGAGTGGGAGAGTCGCTGGGAGAACGTCGAAGAGCTCATCAATTTCGCGACCGAAGTCCAGAACAGCATGGTGGGCGCAACTGCTCGCATGATGGCGGACGCCGAAGAGGACGCTCATGAGGAGCTTCATGGCGGTGGACCATACCCGCTCGGCGATGCGCACGCCCCGAACAGGCCGCAACTTCCCAACGTCACTCCGGGGTACGTTAAATGTGCCCCGATATGTCTTTTACCTCATGCTATTTCCAGTGAAACACCATTACGCTTGTTCCTGCAGGCGTCGATGCTCTCGACTGATACTGAAGGTTCGGACGACGAGGAAAGTAGGAATGTGGGTTATCTTCCTTCGCAAATGATTTGATTGTCGATGGGTGACGATGCATACAGAAAGTGACGATTGGCACCTGCCACGCCGCCAAGGGTCTTGAATGGGCGGTGGTCTTCATCCCGGCTGGTATGTCGGCGTTTAGATGTTCGGCTGTCGCTTGCTCATGTCCTTTCAGTGGAAGGTGGAGTATTCCCCGCGGCTAGAGCGGAAGACGATATGGAAGAGCTGTGAGCTCCACCCATCTAATTCCATACACTCCTTCGATTGACGTTTCGTCTTTCACAGGCGACTACTCTATGTTGCGTGCACGCGCGCTCAGTCCGTGCTCTACATCACTCACGCTCAGACTCGAATGCACGCTGGAGTGACCATGGAGTCCAGCCTTTCGCCGTTCATTACCCAGATCCGCGGCGAGCCCAAGGTACGCATGTTCTCCCATTTGCCGCCGGGTGCTCACACAACATTTTTAGACGGCCGGTCTACTCTCCGGCAATCTCCCCGCTCTCCCATCGGAGGACCGCGCCACCATGGCCAAGATTCTGAATCGCACTCCTCCCGAAGAAGCCGAGGTCACGCAGCGTGTCGCCGAGTTGTACGTTTCTTGCGAACGGCGCTCTCTCTTGATAGTGATTAGTATGCAGCGAGCAGCTCAACATACACCCCGTCTGGGGCCCGAACGCTCCCTTCCGTGACGACGCCGGTCAGAATTTGAACGGCTACGGCATGCCTGGAGCCCGCTACCAGCTTCCAGGGCAGGAAGGACGGCTAGAAGAGCCATTGAACAGGCTTGCCCAACCAAGAACGCCGGCGGCGCAGCAAAGGGGCCACGGACAAGCTGCTGCTGGTCCTAGTCGAGTAAAGGTTGAAGAGGGGGGTGAGGATCAACGGTCATTGGATCATTCCGTCCTGCTTCCTGATCTTGGTCACCCTACAGAGCCTCCTGCTTTCGTTGCGAGCAGTCTGGTCCACTTCAACAACACTCACAAAGCCCACAAGACGCTCACTCCATATCAGCCTGCAGGCGTAAGCAAGCCGTCGACATCTCGGGACATCAAACCACCCCTGAAGACTTCCGCTGGCCGTGCGGTCAACGTGCCTCTCCCTGCTCGATTCGCCCAAGCAACCCCCGCCCCGAGCTCTGCAACGACGTCGAAAAGCAAAGGCAAAGCAGTCGCGCGACCGCCTGTCACTCAGGCACCCGTCTCTTCGGCCGTGAAGATGGAAGAAGACAGCGACTCCGATGTTGAAATCGTCGCCTTCTGCTCTGCACCCATTGGCAACGGCAAGGGAAACGCTCCGGATCTAAAGCCGGATCTTTTGAAGCTCAAAGCGGATCCTGACGCCATGGACGTATCACTATCTTCTGCGTCTGCTAAGATCCGAGATCCTGCACCTCACCCCGCTGCAGGCCGGACCGCATTCAAGGAGGAACCCTCTATCGAAGAGATAATGTGCTTGGACGGACCTCCGCGGCCTGCGACCACGAGACCGCCACAATCGCCTGTTAGGTCCTCCGCCGCAGCGCAACGTGCAAAGCAACGCACAACCGTACCCACGAAGGGCACCCTTGCACGACCGCGTTTGAGCGCAGAAACGCCACGACGGGCGGGTCAAGCGAACTCTGCGGCTCCCGTTGTTTCAAGCCCAGTGCACACGTCGCCGCAGGGATATTCTCTCACCTCGTTCGTCAAGGCAGAGCCGCCTGCGTCGTGCGCGAGCCCAGTCACGAAGCGAGAGTCGTCAGTCTCACACAACACTCCACGTGCGAAGCGAGAGCCTCCCCCCATGCCCGCGAGCCCACATGTGAAGCGGGAGGCGTTGTCGTCGTCCAGGCCCCCGCTACCGTCATCGTACGCCTCATCCTTAAGTCATTCCAGTCCTCCTGGCCCAGGCATCGGCGCGACGCCGTCCACGCACCAAACGACAGGCGCGAAGCGGCGGCTGGGCATGGGCCGAGCGACCACGGGCTACGCCAACAAGAAGTTCAAGCCGCTCGTGCCGAACAGCTGAGGTTGGCGGTGTTGTTCCTTCTTAGCGGACTGGAGATACTGGACGGATCTTGGTTTTATTATGCCGGCTATCGAGTTGCTCTGTACTGCATGCGCTGTCGTAGTCCTGTTGTGTCACATATGTAGTTGTAGTCCGGTACATGGGGTCGTTCCACGTTTCTTGGTGTTATCGCCTCGCGACCTTCTCCCCGCATTGTCCCCTAGAGTCGTTCTCGATGATCGCGCACGACACCTCCATCGCCTCGTGGCCTCCGCGAGGCAGCGCCGGACGTTGCCCTCTGCATCCACAGCGAGCGGATTCCTCCTTTCCCTCCCACGTCCCGCTTCCTGCGACGGCGCTGCGCCGTCCCCACTGCAACCCACTCCACCAGACGGACCATGGAAAGCGCCGCCCCTACACTCGCGCGCGCCTCCTCGCCTACACCCACCGCGCCGTCACCTGCTCGAGCAGTCGCTGCAGGCAGGCTATCGCGCGGCCGCGGGCTGGCGATACTGTCGACGCGCACCGTCACGGCGGCTGATCGGCGCTGAGCTCGGCGACGAGGTAGGCGTGGCACGCGGTGAGCACGGGCCCACGCGCGGGCGCGGGGAGTTGCTCGAATATATTGCCGCCCAGGCCTCTCCCCACGCTGCTGCCTCCACCCCCCCGCCCCGTGCGCTCCCTTCCACAGACTTGACTTTGCTTTCGCCTTCCACCTGCACCTACACCGTTCACCCTCCCAGTCCCCGGATCGCACACCCGCCCCCCCGCACGTCCATCTCGCCCCCATTCCGCGCAGACGCGATCCGGACGTACCGCACTTGAGCTTGATCTGCACCTCCATCTCCGAGATCTCCATCTGCCTGAGCACCTCCAGCGCAGCTCCGAGCCCACCGCCCTCGCCGTGCCCGCGTTGCACGCCTCCGACTCTCCGTCCACTTCCCCCCTCCCCCCGCAGGCTCCCCTGCAATGCCACCCCCAACGACAACAACAACAGCGACGGCCACCATGCCCCGCAAGCCCCGGCACTCGCTCGAAGTCTTCGACCGCCTCCTCGACCGCGCCTTCGCCCCGCGCCCCGGTCCAGGCCCAGGCCCCGGTCCACTCCCAAACGCGCTCTCGCTCGCGGGCGAGTCCGCGTCCGCGCGCGCGCAGGCGGAGCTCCCGCCCTCGCCCACGACCGCCTTCTTCTCGCCCGTGGACCCGGGGAGCCCGGTCCCGGTCCAGGACGACGCCGCGCTCGAGCTCGAGGCGGTCTGGGAGGAGGTGCGCCGGCACAAGGCGCGCGCGCTCGCCGGCGCGCCGTCCAAGGTCAAGTCGCTCGGCGGCGGCGGCGGCGGCGGCTGGACGGCGGGCCCAGGGCAGGGCGAAGACGCGCACTCGCCGACGAACACGCTCGTGCCGTCGCCGACGGGGGAGGAGAAGATGCACGTGCACGTGGGGCTCGGGCTCGGGCTTGGGCCCGCGGCGGGCGAGAAGGGGCGGAAACGGCTCGCGAACCGGCGGTCGAGGTGAGTGGCTTTGGCTTTGGCGTCGCCGGGCACACGCACGTCGCTGCCCGCGCTGGGGGTGCCGTCCTGTGCGCGCGTGCGTGAGATCTCAGTGCTCAGCGCCGACCGCGTCCCCGGCCTCTGCAGCGTCAACTTCCGGGAGTCCACAGACGGCAGGAATGTGAGCCCCCTCCCACTCGCTCGCTCGCGCGGGGACCTCCTCCGGACGTCCCTCCCTGACCTCCGATCCCTGCGCAGATGGCGATCACCTTCGACCTGACGGGCGTGAAGAAGCAAGACATGCACGTCAGCTACCGCGCGAACCGGCTCATCGTCAGCTGGCGGCTCGACAAGCTCGCGGAGCGGCACGAGGCCGGCGTGCTCGTCCGCGAGCGCGAGGTCCGCAAGTACAGCCACACCATCCCCCTCCCCGACGGCACCAAGGTGCGTCTTCCTCTGCTTCGCCGCCCCGCCGCATGGCCATGCGCGCGCTCACCCCCGCGCGCAGTTCGACGAGGTCCGCGCGTCGAGGGACGGCCCCCGGCTCACGCTCACGGTCCCGAACATGAGGTGCACGCGCGCGGACGCGGAGGAGAGCGAGCGGCCGCCGAGCACGCAGAATATGCCCGACATCGACGTGCGTGTCCTTCTGTCCTGCCCTGCCCTCTTCGGGGACGGGTCGTCTTTCCCCGCTGACGCCCACGTCGCCCTTCACCCAGGCCGCATTGTCCGCAGTGACAGAGTTTCACTCCTGCTAGCGAGCGGGGGTGCGAGAATACAGGCGTCGACGCATCGCAGCAGTACTTATTACCTGTAAACCACGACCCACGATTTGATACGATAGACACGGATGCATCCTTTATTTTTTCTGGTAGAACTGAGGCGGAGAACGTGGACAACACGCTCGCGAGGACAACTTGCCCCATCAGGGCGATTCTCAGTGCTCTGAACACATGCATATGAAGTGCGGTTGGTCAGACGGATCCATAACAGCTCGGCGGCACGTCTTCCGTCAATTGATTATGTATTGATACACCGCAGGTACAATCCGTTGAGCACTTCTTTTGCACTGTATCTTACAAACGCAGTCCGACCATGCTCTATTGCGCGAGTTCGATAATCTTTTTCATGATCGCTGAGAATTCCCGACAACAGTCAGCACATGCCGTCCCTCGAGCGAATAACGGGACGTACACTCGGGGTCGAGGCCCTGGTGGGGGATCTGCTCGCTGAGACCACCGCAGCCCTCCTTGTGGGTGCCGATGTGGTCGTAGCGGGGGATGAGACCGCGCTTAAGGAGCCAGGTCCCGAACTTGGAGCCCAGCTGCGAAAGTGGTGAGATCGCGGGTAAGCCACCTGACGTCATCGAGATCGAGCACGTACCCCGGTATTCTGGTTGAGCGACTCCGCGACAAGAACGAACTTGCTGGCGCCGACCTTGCGGATCGCGTCCTCGTCGATGATGTTGAGCGTCGGCTTGTTCACCAGCCCGACGTCGATGCCTTTCTCGCGACAGCGGAGCACGGCGTCGTAGGAGCGGTAGAGCATGTCGCCGTAGGAGACCACGTAGCCGGCACTGCCCTCGACGATCACTTCGTCCTTGCCGGGCACGAACTTGTAGCTCTCGTGCTCGAAGTAGCGCGAGCCGTCCGTGTTCAGGATCCAGGGGACTTTCGAGCGCGTCGAGAACACGAAGCGCATGCCCTTCTCGAAGAAGACACTCTTGATGATCGCGACCATCTGCGCCGGGTCCGCGGGGAAGTACATCCACGTTTGCGTGTCCGCGAGACCGTTGTCGGCGAAAAACGAGTTGATGCCGAAGTGGCACGTGTTGTCCGCCATCTCGTCCACGCCCGAGTGCGAGAAGTGGCACAGGACGTTGCAGGAGTTGAGGCGAGCCATGGTGATCTCGGAGATGACCATCTCGAGGAACGCGGAGAAGGTCGAGAAGACACCGAACTTGTCCTTGTCAAAACCGAAACCCGCGGCCGCGCTGAAGTTTCCGCGCTCCATAATACCAGAGGGGACGAAGACTTCAGGGTGCTTCTGGTGAATGACCTTGAGACCGGTCGAACCCTCGAGATCGCCTACAGCACAATGAGACACCGATATTCAAAATTACCCCTGATTACTCACTGTCAATGACCATGACCTTTTTCGCGGCCTCCTCCTTGGAAATGGTATCAAGGACCACGTTCACCGCCTCACCGAACACGACGCGGTTCGCACCGACCTCCTTCGAGGAACCCATGTAGGTGTAAGAGACCGAGTTAGGCTTGATGTTGTTGAGAATGTTCGCCGCCATCTCGTCGGGGTAGCCGCGGGACTGGAAGTACTTCAAGGCGCCCTTCACAGGGATAACATCGTGACCGTGGGTGCTGCCCTCGATGTCCGGGACCTGAGAAACCAGCCATCAACATCCCAAAAATGACCCGTGGAAATGCGGGTACTCACGCCTGGCGCCATCTTACGCTTGCAAATAACTGCCAGACATGTTAAGCACTGGCGACTTTCCCACAGATCGACTCGCAACTCACCGGCAGCAGGACCCTTGTGGGAGATAATCTCGCAGAGGCCGCTCCAGAGCTCATCGAAGCTCTCGCCGTTAACGGTGACGACCTTGAGGCCATGTCCAGCAAGCGTCTTGCTGATGTCATATCCCTTCAGATATTCCGAGGGGTGGCCAGCGATGGTCACGTCATTGTCATCGATGATGAGTTTGACGTTGAGACCCTGAGCGACAGCCAGACGGGCGGCCTCGGCATCATTACCCTCCTACAGTAGCGTGGAATCCTGTGAGAAATCGAGCGCGAGGATGAGTGAGGGCTGGCGTACTTGTTGAGAGCCGTCGGAGCCGAGCATGAACACGGTCTTGTCCTTATTGGCCAACGCGACACCGTTGACAAACGGCCAGACATGACCAAGACGGCCAGAAGAAAACTTCACACCCGGTGTGAGGCCGAGCTCAGGGTGGCCCGGGAGTTTCGAGTTTGCGGCGCGGTACTGGAAGAGGTGCTCCCAGGGAAGGTGGCCCTCGAGGGCGGAGACAAGGTACTGGGTAGCGACGCGGTGGCCTGCAGTGTAAATGCGTGTCAGCAAAGCAGTGCTACGACACAATACGCGTATATATGCTACGCGCGACATTTAGGGCATTTACGTCAACGGATGATATCACCACCCTGCGCATGGAGTCAACGCGCGCGGAAGGTGGGGAGAGCTTCTCCAGCTTGTGCGTTTGCGGAAAAGGATCACTTACCGGCCTCATCAAAGAGAATGGGGACATAGGTGTCCGAGTGGTTGAAGAGGGATAGGAGCATGGTCACCTCGGGAATGGTGTCGTAGGCACCGCCTAGAGAAGGCGGGTGAGCGATGCGTAAGCTTCAGAAGTGGTGGGCCCATACCAGTGTGCCCACTAACGCCGCGCGCGGCACCAGTAGCAGTAAACAAGACAATAGCATCGCGCAGGATCTGGACGTTGTTCTTCAACGTGGCGCGCTGCTCCGTCGTGAGCTGGGGCTTAGAAGGGTCAAGCTCCAGCCTGGACGAAGTAAACGATGAGGATCGCGTCAGGAGCGCGCGTGCAGAACGGGAGCTTGCACGCACTTCTGGAGCTTGCTCATGTCAATAGGAAACTTCGCGTCTGCGCCCGCCATTACGATGAGCTGTGTATGGAAGGGTGTATGCGGTGGTGGGGAAAAGAGAGAGGAGGGCTGCGTGAGCTGATCGTAGAGGAGATAAACTGGGGGCGCCCGGCATCCCACGCCCGCGGGCCGGGAAGCCGGGCTCTCACTCGCGAGCCCGTCCTTCGCGCGGTCGCCGCTCTTGGCTACCTAGATCTGACGCTTTCCCATTGGCCTCCATCCTGCTCGACAGCCATTGGCTGGTGTGGATACACCAGGACACTATCCTCTTGGATCGAGAAGACTGGCGCAATGAGGAGCACTGGGGTACGACGACGATGACGGAGTCGTGAGAGGCCATGCCGGACTTGCACTGGAGAGGACGAAAGCGGGGATGTACGATCTCCGGGCTGCTTCGGGGCACTTCGGAGACGGGTTGAGGGCGCAGCACCGGATGCGGAGCGAGTGGCCGAGCTGGAGCCTGGAGGAGTGACGCCATCGCGTTTTAGGCGGCCGCTCGATCGGGCAGAGTGGATCGCCCAGTCTGTCCCGCCAACGACTCGTTGGCCTGCGTCGACCACCTGCATCCATCCTCGGTCCTTCCTCCGGCTGCCTCTCCCTACATATGCCCCCCTCTGTCCACTAATGGCTCTCGTTTTCTTCCCTACCCCCGCATCCTCCTCCCATCTGTCCCTAGAGGCTCGTACACACGTAAATTTGCTTAGGGTCCGTCGTTCAACATGCCAGCACTCTACAGAGCTCGTCGCCCTCGACATTCCGACCCCATGGTTCTCACTCTCTTCCTTGTCGCCGTCTTTGTGCTCGCCATCGTCGAGGAGCCGATCCTCGTCTCTGGAGTACGGCATGTATCCATCTCGTCCTTCACCACTCTCAAGAAGAAGAAACACGAGTTTCGTAAGTGGCCTCTCATCTATACCTCGCTCTACAGCCCTGACCGGTAGCTCTGATCCGCCCCCAGCGTTCCCAGACTTTGACAAGTACATCCATTCCCAGACCCTTTCTCCAGAGGATTTCGGACTGGGTGAGTCCCGCCGCTCAGGCACCGCCCAATTCTCGCCCCTCATCGCCCTTCCCTTCTCGTCCACTCAGGTGCTCACGGCCAGCGGGCGATCGTCGTCGGGGATACTCATGGAATGAACCACTCCCTCCAGTAAGTCCCGTACTCTGAGCTGCTGCACGTTCGTCGGAGTCCACCTGTCGGCGCTCCGGACTCCGTTCCGTGATTGGCTGCGAAGCGCTCCCAGGGTACCTCCCCGGTTATGGGCTCCCCTCGCCCGAAGTGCACGCCTCCACGCAGCAGCTCACCCGGTTTCTTGCAGCAACCTCTTGGACACGGTCCGATACGACCCCCACAAGGATACCCTCTTTCTCGTTGGCGACATCCTCGCCAAGTCCACCGAGGCCGGGTCTCTCGCCATCCTCGACTTCTTCGCACAGCAAAAACTTGCATGCACCAAGCATCGCCTCGATGCAGCGGGCCGGTCGACCAGGCACTCCTCATGCAAGCCCGTCTACGCTGTTCGAGGCAACCACGACCAGATGATCGTCCAATGGCGCGCCTGGCGGGATTGGTTTGAGCCTCTGCAGCTCGCACCGCCCTCACCTTCGCTGTTCTCGCGCTGTTTCTCCGCTCCCTCCCCATCAACGGCATCATACGATATTGGGAAGCCCGTGGGCACAGGGTCTGAGTTCCTCGCCCTCATCGAGGATGAATGGCTTCAGGACCGGACTACCGACCCCACTGGCGCGGGTTCGGACGTGGAAGAGTGGATTGAGGTCGCTCGGAAACGGGCCCATGGTACATGGCGTGCGGACTGGTGGAAGCGCATTCCGCGGCCTGGCAAGGGACGCACCTCGAAGGACTGGATCATGTTCGGCGACCATTACTGGATTGCTCGGTGAGTTCTTTCACCCTTCTTTTGCGCGCTCCGTTTCGAAGGAAGCTCATGCGGTTCGGGCATGTAGGGACATGAAGGCGGACCACGCACAGTTCCTCTTCTCTTTGCCGCTCGTCATCCACGTTCCTTCGGAACACTTCTTCCTCGTGCACGCCGGGCTCCTCCCATTCGACCCGAGACGCCCGTCCACCGACAAGCACCAGCCCCTCGCTCACCTCCCCATCTCCGGCGACGATGACGAAGACTACTCCGACATGCCCAAAGAGGCTTACGACTATCCCCTTCTCGACATCTCCTCCCAGCGCGATCCCCCACCCGTACGGCTCGACGACGAAACAGAAGAGCTGCGCGTCGTGCAGGAACGCTCCATTCTCCACGACGTGCCCCAGAACCGCGACCCGTGGACGCTTCTGAACCTGCGTGGCGTCCGGAAGAACGGCAAGGTGACCCGCGAAAGCGACCAGGGCACGCCGTGGGCCAAGATCTGGAACACGCAGATGAAGCGCTGCGGCGGCTTCTCAAACGCGTCCGGCGGCGCCGACGCCGGGGCCGCGCTCCGGCGGAAAGGCCGCTCGGGGGACCGCGATGAGTGGGAAGAGGACGCGGGCGCGGGCCACGACCCGCTGCCGTGCTACCCCTCGACCGCCGTCTACGGACACGCGGCGTCGCGCGACCTCGACGTCCGGCGGTGGACCGTCGGGCTCGACACGGGCTGCCTGTACGGGCGCCGCCTCACCGCGCTCGTCCTCTCGCGAGAAGGAGACGAGGCGCGACGCCCCTTCTCTCCCTTCGACGACGAGCTCTACGACGACGAAGGGCCTGACGGTGACGGCGACGAAGACGGGGCGGACGGCGACGACGAGGACGACTGGAACACGGAGGGCCCCTTCGGCGACGTCAACGCGCGGCACGCCCGCGTGGGCCGCGGTGCCGTCGCGTCCGGGTCACGACGTCCGCCCACGACGTGGACGCGGCGTATCAAGTTCGGGGACCGCGACGCAGACATCGGCGCGAAGCTCGTGAGCGTCAAGTGCCCGAAGGTTGCGGACCTCTCGTAGGGGATTCTCCGGGCACCCGTTCGAGCCCCGAGAATCAGGCCTGTGGTGCTTCGCGCCCGGGGCTTCGACGCGCAGGGTCCGCCGTGGCGCTTGGTGTTGATCGCCTTCTTGCCTAGACTCGAGGACGTAGCGGGTGCGGGCCTCACACGCCGCGCCTTCTCTCATGCACTTGGATTCGGCGCACGCGTATCGTACGTTTCGGGCATCTACAACACAGTAATTTATACACAACACGACACCTCCTGTAGCATTTACATCCACGTTAGATACCTCTTTTGCACATACCGTGACTGCGCACCTGTAGCTACATAGCACACTTCCAATTCAACTCCCCTCTAGAGGGCTGCCAATACAGTACTTATCTTCATCCACACCGGCCGATGTTAATCGAGAGAGACGTTCTAGTGCGAGCTACGCTTGTACATGCAAAACCTAGAATGGAAAAAACGAACACTAGTCCATGGCTTCCCTGCACGAAGGCGGGTGGTCTCGAAGGCCACGAAGAGGCCTGCACAGTCAAACGAATGCGGGATACCCGCCGTCTCCAAGCAGGCTCGTACCTAGCACTACGAAGATACTTAGGGCCTGGTCGGCTGCCCGTGGGATGGGCTGTGGGATGGGCTCCCGCGCCTACCGAGACGGGCGCGAACCCATCCCGAGCCCACAGCCCATCCCACGGACAGCCGACCAGGGTCTTGGGCAGATCTGGCACGAATACATCATCATCAACGAAGAGGCCTACGCCGTAGTACTACCTCGGGGGCTTTTGTGCCACTCATCAAGCAGTGAGTGGCGCCCGTGCAATGATATGGCACAGCTAATAAATATAGAGCGAAGAGAAAGAGAGAACAGTCGAATGTGGGCCCGCATAGAAACGCATAGGGAGGTGTGGGCGCGGTTGTGTGAGCGCGGAGGAGCGCGGAAGAGGGGAAATGCTATGACGTGGCTTATGAACGTTTTGGCAGATCTTCAGATCGAATTTGGCGCTGGGGCCTTTACGCAAGAGTTCGAATCCTGCCTCTGTCCACTTCACTACTACTTTCGAGATCATCGTGAGGGTGCTCGCGTGGGCCGTGTACGGCAGGTGCGCTTTATCACTTAGAGACTTTAGTTTCTTGCGCCTGACCCGACGCCGTAGTATACGGCAACGAGCACTTCCAGCGGGGCACCTTCCGCACCCCGCACCCTCGTGTTCCGGGGTATGAAATAGTCGTCGAGGTCGTCACCATCCCGGAGGGCCACGCCATCGGGTGGAAGCTCGGCCAACGTGTCGGAGATGTACACAGTATATATGCAACCTCTGCCGCAGTCTTTCAACACCGGCGGTGCACGTCGATGATGTGCTCGATCAGCGACATAACCACACTGTTACAGATATGAGGCTATCACATCACGTTACCCCATACGGCGTCGTGCGGGTAGCAAGTGAATCTCAGAGGATGTGGTTCTGGCGCCCCTCGTGAGACCGGATTGTCGGGGAACCACGCCCCAGCAAGAAGGGGGTTGTCTATGCGGCCCGTGAGCCAGTCAGATGACGCCCTGAATTTCAACACAGATAGCAGCCCAAGTCCCCATTCGCCGAGGCGGGAGAATGCACGAGGCCGAGGCTAAGCAAGCTTTCCGTTCGGCTTCTTGGTCAGTATTACCGTTGAGACCGGGGTTTTCCATGGACTGGCCGATGACTTCATACACGAACTCCGCGTGGGGCCGATAAAGATTGTCGCATGTTGTGACTCTGTGCGGCTGTCGACATCGACGATAGTGCGGCCACGAAGATTGGCTGCAGAAGCTGTAGGGCAGGACCACGTCAATCGCGTTCTCGGCCCACCAATGAGCACGCCTCTACCAGTGCATGACGCGCCCGAGAACGCGCATGGAGGACCGGGAATAAAAGCTGGTAGTAACGACCTCTTCACGATATCGAGCCTTCCCTACAGTCCCCCGCAAAGAAACGACAGTTGCACCAATCCACAAAATGACGCAATACCTGGAGGCGCCTCCTGAATCCTACACCGCCTGGGCGTTTCTCGAGAAGAACGGCGACCTCACAAAGATCACCGTTCCCTGGAAGGACCCCCTGGCGCACGAAATCGTCGTCAAGGTCCTCGCTTGCGGCGTGTGCGGCAGGTGGGTGCTCGCCATCGCTCTGCACGCTGTCGCTGCGTCTGACATCGCTGCCACTCCGATGCAGCGACACACACGTGTGCCAGGGCACCTGGCCCATCAGCTACCCGCGCGTCCCTGGGCACGAGATCGTCGGCGAGGTCGCCGCAATCCCGGCCTCTGAGCACCACTGGAAGCTCGGGCAGCGCGTCGGCGGCGCGTGGCATGGTGGCCACTGTCACGAGTGCGAGCGGTGCCGCGAAGGCGACTTCGTGACGTGCGAGAAGGAGGACATCAACGGTGGGCGAGGCCCTACTCGCCTTGGTGCTTTGGCGGCACGCACTGACATGCCCGCGACAGGCGTCTTGCGCGACGGCGGGTACTCGCAATACGTGACCCTAAGGACCGAGGCGGTCGTCGCCGTTCCGCCAGAGATGGACCCGGCCGAGGCAGCGCCCTTGGTCTGTGCTGGTATCACGGTATTCAGTGAGTCTTCGCAAATGAACACGACGAGTGTGGATGCTCACCGTGTACACCAGACTCTCTTCGCCACATGGACATCAGGCCACCCGACTACGTTGCAGTCCTCGGAATTGGGTGAGAACGTGCTTTTCGTTCGCTCTTGCCACGTATTCATTTCACCCCTGCGCGACTCAGCGGTCTCGGACACATCGCCATCCAGGTCGCGAAAGCGATGGGATGCCGTGTCGTCGCTCTGGGGCGAGGGCATGCCAAGGAGGACCTCTCGCACCAGTTGGGCGCTCACGAGTACTTTGACGGCTCCGAAGTGAACCTGGCGGCCGAGCTGAAGAAGCTCGGTGGTATGAAGGTCATCATGGCCACCGCGCAAGACAACAGGGCGATCGAGAACCTCATCCCGGGGCTGGCCATCAACGGGACGCTGCTGCTCCTTGCACTGGAGGCGAGGCCTATTACAATCAACCCTCGTGAGTGGATATTGATGTTGTTGTTGTTGTGCGGGGGAGATGCAGCGCTTACCGGGCCCTGCGGTATGTTGTAGTTCACATCATCAACCAACGTCTGTCCATCCGTGGATGGGCGGTGGGCACTGCGAAGGACTGCGAAGAGACGCTTGCCTTTGCGCTCGCCAACGACATCAAGCCGATGATTGAGAAGTTCCCGATGGAAAAGGCAAAGGAGGCGTACGACCGCCATGGGAACGTTCGGTTCCGTGCGGTGATTATGCCTTGGGTGTGAAGTCCGAAACCGACTTCGCCGTCGGTCGATTCACGGTAGAAAGCAGGGCAACCAATGTATGAGGAATGGCGATTGTCAGTGCTAGTGAGTTTGGACGTGGGAGGAGAGCGGAAAGCAGACGTGCAGATTCACAGGGCCGGACTTTGTTCGGATAATGCCTAATCGGAGTCTGAATATGAGGCGTACCATGTGCGGCGTCACAGTTGCCGGCGTTGTACCGGCCCTTCTAAGGCGTCCTCTTTCTGCCCCCAACAACTCTTCAGCATGCGTTGGTGACAACACTTCATTCGTCCGCAATCGTTCTCACGACGCCAGCTTCAGGAACTCTGATTGCGCTGTGAGAAACTTCGTCCGATACGGTACTGGTCATTCAGCTGACGGCCCCCTGTAGTATATAGCATGCGCCTCCATCCTGTCCCATGTCATATTCGTCAGATGAAACCCGCCTCTGGTTGTGCCACGGAGACGCTTAGCGCAGGCCAGGTGGTCACGCGGCGAGCGGACCTTGCACGCAAGGAGTGCGGCCAGTGTTAACTGAGGTGCAGCGGCCCGCCGGTCTCTGAACTGTGTGCATCCGACATCCAGGCGCGATAGTCGGCGGCCGGGACAGGAGACCACCGCCCACGGGATGTGCTTTTGGGCGAGGTCGGTGGGTCCGGTATGAGAAAATACGGCCCAGTGAAGACCCAGTGCGCCGCCCGCGTAACTCTCTTTGTCATGTCGCTCCAACTGCAGGTCCCTTCCGCCGTCAGGAAGTTCACTTTAGCATAAAATACTGAAGCAGGCGCGGTGCGTGCATATATACCGCCATCCATTCATGACAAGGCCGCCATTCCCTTCAGTTCTTCACCTCCTTATCATACTCCTCTGCCCACCTGTTCTACGAATACAAAGATGGTGGGTTCTGCAGTATGTTCGGAAGTTAGATCAACGATCGATGTCGTTGTAATGGATGTTTTCGTTGCAGGCAAGTGCCCAAAGCACATTCTCTGTCCCGCAAGACGTGAAGGATCCATATCGGTATCAAGTCGGATTTGGCAACCGCTTTGCATCGGAGGCCATGTACGTAATTCCCATGCCATAAAATGTGTCTTTCGTAACTTGTTGTCAGTCCTGGTACTCTTCCCTACGCTCAGAACAACCCCCAGAAAGTGAAATACGACTTGTACGCCGAATCGGTAAGTCTCTTGTTCCTGAGACGCGCATACACTGAACCTATGGTCCATACTCGCAGCTCAATGGTACTCCCTTCGTGACACCGCGCCGCGATAATCAATCTGCGTACGTGATAGGCGGGCATGCTCCTGAAATTTCACTCTCCAACCCCTCGTTACAGATGGATATACCGCATCCGCCCGTCTGTCGCCCACCAAGGCTTCACTGAGCTTCCTGACAATCCTGATGTATGCGCCCGCAAACTTTCATCACCACTGAGCCGGCTAATGAATAACCACAGCTGGAGTCCTGCTTCCTTCCTCTGAACCCGAAAGTCCACTTCAGCCCGACCCAGCTCGCATGGTACCCCCTCGACATCCCCGCTGATAGCACCAAGGTTGACTTCGTCGCGGGTCTGAAGACGCTGGGTGGAAATGGCGATCCGACGCTCCGGGAGGGTCTCGCGGTGCACATCTACGCTGCGAACGAATCGATGGACAAGAAGGCGTTCGTCAACAGTGATGGCGATTTCCTGATCTTGCCGCAGCAAGGGCGCCTTGATATTCAGACTGAGTTCGGGAAGTGAGTAGCCCTCCAACGCGTCTCTCGACATGCGCTGATGAAGGTCCACAGGCTGATGGTGCGGCCCGGAGAGTTGGTCGTCGTTCAGCGCGGCATCAAATTCAAGGTATTGCTGGCGGCCGAGCCTTGCTTCCAAGCGTCTGCTGACAACTGCATAGGTTGGACTTCCAGATGGGCCAGTGCGCGGATGTAGGCGTTCTTGCACCTCCCCAAGGTCTATCAGCGACGCTGACTATATGCGTAGACATCCTCGAGGTATTCGGGTCTCACTTCGAGCTTCCCGACCTTGGCCCCCTGGGCACGCACGGCCTCGCCAACCCAAGGGACTTTGAGAGCCCCGTCGCAAGTTTCGACATCGATCAGTCCGCGTGGGAGGGTGCGTTCTGCGTGCCGCATTCAACTGCGCCCGCGTGCTGAGACTCCTCGCCCACAGTCGTTTACAAGGTCGGCGGCAAGCTCTTCATCTGCAAGCAAGAGCACACCCCCTTCGACGTCGTCGCCTGGCACGGCAAGCGAGTCCACGCCTCCGCCTCGCCCTCGTTCCGACGCGCTGACCCGATCCCCACACAGCTACGTCCCGTACAAGTACGCGATGGAG
Organism: Epithele typhae; assembly: GCF_022376455.1. NCBI lineage: Eukaryota > Fungi > Basidiomycota > Agaricomycetes > Polyporales > Epitheliaceae > Epithele > Epithele typhae. The sequence continues at coordinate 1,396,462 of NW_025954193.1, read as the reverse complement.
AAGTTCATCCACGTCGGCAGCATCCAGCGCGACCACATCGACCCCTCGATCTTCTGCGTGCTCACCGCGCGCTCCAAGACGCCCGGCGCGCCCCTCGCCGACTTCCTCATCTTCTCCGGCCGCTGGGACATCGCGTCCGGCACGTTCCGGCCCCCGTACTACCACCGCAACTGCGCGACGGAGATGATGGGCCTCATCTACGGCGACTACGGCGGGCGCTCGGACCAGTTCGCGCCGGGCGGGTTCAGCTTCGAGAACGGGTTCTGCCCGCACGGAGGTGCGTGCCCCCTCGCGACCGCGTCACGGTTGAATTCGAAGCGGGTGCTCACGCGCGGTTCGGACGCCCAGTGTCGTACGACGAGTTCAAGAAGGCGACCGAGGCGGAGCTGGGGCCGATGCGGGTGCACGAGGGCACGCTCGGTGAGTGCGTTAGCTGTGAACGCGCAACGGTGTCGTGACGCGGATGGACGACGGCGCGCAGCGTTCATGTTCGAGTCGAGCATGCAGGTGACGATCACGGACTTCGGCATGAAGCGCACCGGGAAGCTGCACGGTACGTGTGCCCCTCGGGACGAACTTCATCTTTCGCGCGGGCGTAGCGGCTGACGCGGTCCTCGACAGAACACGAGCCGAAGATGTGGGACGACCTCAAGGGCCAGTTCATGAACCACATCGACCAGGTCAACGCGGACCTCAAGGCCGCGGGCCTTCCCCCTCTCGAGACGCAGTGAGAGGTCTCGTGGCTTCGAGATTGAAAGTATGGCAGGAAGACGTTAAACGTATGTATCACCATTTGCACAATGCCATCCGAGATTCTTCATCACGTCGACGACTCGGAGCGAAGTTCCCGCCGTTGCTCAACGCTTGCGCCGCATTCCACGGGACTGGACGAGTGTGCATCCGGCTCGCTTTATCGGGATGCCTCGGCGTGGCAGCGAAATGCTGCATCGGGGAGACCGACAACCAGCGATATGATGGGGACAGGGCACGTCCGCTCCCAGTGTGTGTTCGAGCTTGCCAGTCGAGGGACCGGTCGAGTTCGCGACCTGGATGAGGTGGGCGGCGTATCTTTTCTCACAACATCTGCTACAGGATGCCGAAACTAAGCGTACATTGGGGGAGCACCATCACTGCATAAAGTGGAAAAACGGCGAGCTCGGCATCTCCGATCCACGACGCTTACTATGCAGCATCCCGCGAAGGGCGAAACACGCCACCAGCTTCTTCTTGTGTTCGTCCCACTTCCCGGTCCGTACGAATCTCCCGCCCCCGCACGGCGTTACGCGCCTTTCATCCGCGCCCTTCGTCTTCACGGCGTACAACCCACTGTGCTCCATGTTCTCTCGCCACACGCGCGCCGCCTGGCTCGCGAGCGCCCAGATCCACCGCCGCGTCCTGGCCATCGGCGGATGCTTGTACACCTTGCACAGGTACAGCATCCAGTCGCCGTCATGCGGAGACAGCTCCTTTTCGGCCATCTCCAAGTTCCTTCGCCACTCTCTAACCGGTGTTGCACCGGGGCCTGGGGGCAGCCTCGATGCCACAAACGCTTTGTACTCGGCGCCGGTGGGGAGCGGCCATCCAAGAGCGATGACGCGCGCGCGAGCATGCGGCTGGAGTGTGGTGAGCGCGAAGCGGCGGAGGGTGCGGCAGGTGGAGACGAGCTTGACGAAGGATGCGTCCGACAAGAAGGGGAACAGCGCATACAGGATGTCGTACGGTTGGCGGCAGATGATGTCGGTGGCTGGCGTGAACGGTTCTTCCGGAATACGCGCGGGGTCGACGGTGGGGTTGAATTTTGGGAACCTGGAGGGGAAGCACGAATGTCAGAACACGAGATACCGGAAGAGCAAAGGAGAGGCGCGCCTGTCAGAACGGTCGGCCGTCCACTGGAGTCCGAGCTCTTTCCACCGAGCCCAGTCGAAGGCGAGCATTCCAGGGCCGGAGCCTGGAGACCACAGGGACTCGAGATCGACACGGTCACCATCCAAGCCGAGAGCGCCTTCGTAATCTATGCTAGGCAGTCGGCCGGCACGAGCCCCACCTGCAGGCGGGCCTAAGAACTCATCGACAAGAGCTAGGTCAGTGATCTCGTCATCGTCGTCATCGTCGAGGAGGTCGAGATGGTGGCGGAGGAGGCCAAAACAGCGATTGTGCATGACGGTCATCTATAGGCGCGGGCACGAGAGAAATGAGATGAGGTAAAGCGATTACCAGGAGGGTAGTGGCATACCGTCCGGTGGGTGGCCTCATCCTCCCACTGGCAGTTGAGAATGATAGGCAAAGGGACATTTACTCCGCCGAAAGTGTTACTATCTTCGAAGGGATGAGGGGGTGCGGACGAAGGGATGCACTGAGAGACCTACCGCAGAATTGAAGGGGGACGACGAGACCTGGAGTGGTCCCAAAGCTGGTGGCGAACTTGAGGTAGTCGAGCTGGGCGGGAGTGAGAGTGCCGTTGGGAGGCCAGCGAGGACTGATTGAGACAGGGCTGGGGGTGAAAGGCAGACGACAGAGTGAGCACGACATGGGGGCAGGGAGGAGCGTGCGGGGGCGCAGGGAGCGGGGGCCTGGTTTATATTTCGAGGGCTCACCTACGGCTGGCCGAGTTGGGGCACAATGGAAGGCGGAGAAGATAATCGTTGGTTGCAGGCCTGTCCGTCCAGCCGCGCCCACCGTCGACGATCTAGCCGCGACGCGTGACGTCACGCGTTCCTTTGCGCGTCGGGTGACGGTCATGCCCATCGGGGTCACGCCGACGGCTTCGACTGGAGCGCACAGCCCCGGATGCGTCCTTGCCCGCTCCCCATGCCCTCCCTCTCGACCGCCTCGCGCTCGCCGCTTGCGTCGCCCATCCGCTCCCTTCTCTCGTCGTTCTCTACCTCCGCCCGCTCCCCAGGTGCGTCCGCTCATTGGTGGCATCTGCATATCCGCAGCCGAGCTCATCCGCTTCTCTCCAGCCCGGCGGCCCATGCCCATACTCCCTCCGGAGCTCCAAGACTACATCCTCGACTTCCTTGCAGCAGACAAGCCCACTCTCCGCCAGTGCGCTCTCACCTCCAGGAACTGGCTTCCACGGGTCCAGCATCTTCTTTTCCGCTCTATCTACATCGACTGGTCCAACTGCAATACTTTCACCCGCCTCCTCGACGCTCATCCCGACCTCGCCATCCACATCGCCACGCTCGAGATTGAGGGTGCGTTTGGCATATTCTCCAATGACCGCCTTCATAATGCCACCCTCGATGCTTGGTTCCGCGCATTGCCTCCATCCTTCCCAACTCAGCTCAGCAACCTCACAAAACTCGAGCTCGCCCTCGTTTCCCTCGACGCTGAGCTCATACACGGCGTCCTCAGCCGCTTCCCCAATGTATCCCACCTCAGCCTTTGGGCCTGCAAGCTCTCCGGCTTCGCCTTATTCATCGACCTCTTCATCTCCTTGGCCCGCCTCACCTGTCTCAGTATTTCCTTCACCCACGAATGGGAAACAGGGGCGCGCCCTCTCCCTCTCATTCCGCTCGTCGCCGCGGACTCCACACCGCTCCCTGCGCTCACCACCGTAGAGCTCTCCAGCGATTGCGACAATTTTTTCGTCCTTCGCTGGCTCATTGCTCGCCGCCTCCACCACTCAATCGTCCACCTTTCGTGCGCCGGCGTGCCGTGGCCCTCCCTCTACAGCCTCGCTGAAGTTCTCGCCGTGCTCGCGCCAACCCTCCGCACCCTCCGCATCGGCTTCCGCGACCATCACGGCCCCGCTGCGAACCTCGCCGTGGAACCCGCGCCCGCCCCTGTGGCACCCGCCGGCGGAGGCGTGGGCGGCGCAACCCGCTCCGATGGCCCTGGCGGCCGTAGCAGCGGGGACAGCCGCGGCGCCTTCATCCCGCTCACCGCGCTCGAGTCCTTCACGCTCGACGTGCACACGACGCGGCTCGCCGCGGTTCCCTACACCCTCTTCCTCCTTGCGCGCCTGCCCGCGCCCGCGCTCCGCACGCTCGCCTTCGCCGTCTACTGCGGCGAGGCGAACACCGCCGCGCTCGTGCCGTGGCCGCGGCTCGCGGAGGCCGCCGCCGGCGTTGCGCGCGCACGCGCCCCGCTCGAGCGCGTCGTCGTCCGCGTGCTCGAGCGGGAGCGCGAAGGCGGCGCGCTCTTCGAGTCCACGTTCCCCCCGCGCGCCCAGCCCGCGGTGGACCTCGCGGAGATGGAAGGCGCGGCCCGGGCGGCGTTCGGCGCGCAGGGGCTCGACGGGCTCGTCGCGTTCGAGCAGGGGAAGTACAGCGACATCGGCCAGCAGTGGTGTTAATCTGGCTGCGGGCCAGGCGGAGTGGGATAATCGACCGGTGAGTCGTTCTGTCACTTAATTGGCGCTTCCTCGTGGCGCGTCTGTCTTTCGTTGTCGTGGTCCGTGCTTACCTTGTAATCGCATCGATGACCGTCTTTACTGGATGGATTGGTTTCGTGTTCGCCGTTCATTTCGGTCTGCATATGTATCGCTAGTATCTATACATCCCCCTGTTGTTGTTGTCTTCGATTTCAAAGTCGTCTGATAGATTGTAGTACCGCGTACAAAGAATAACGCCTGCCTGTGTAGAGGAATATATAGTCCGTCCACGCATCTACTGTCTCGCCGTCCGTCTCAATCCGTTCACTCAGGGAATCGCCTCCGCCTTCGGAGCCAAGATCGTCTCCTTGATCTCGTCGCAGATCGCGATGAACGCCTTCGCGACGTGCTCGAAGTCGGACATCTGCTCGAGTCCCACACCGCGCCGCCGGACGGGTGGTCTCCGGTCAGCGAGCGGTACGGCCGAGGTCGGAGCGCGACACGCACCTCGTTGTACACCTGCGCGCTCGTTCGCGCCCAGAAGCCGCCGGCGTGGTACCAGTGCCCGGCGTACGTCTTGTGGTCGAAGAGGAGCCGCCGGCGGAAGAGCGCGTCGATCTGCGCGAACGCCGCGGGCGTGTAGACCGCGCCCGGCGCGGGCTCGACGGGGAGCGGGAGGAGGACGTTGCTCTGCGTCGAGCGTTGTGCCGAGCGAGGGACCCGCGCGCAGGGGTGAGCGGAACGAACGAGGCGACGGAGACGAGGACGTACGAGGTTGAGGGTGAGCTCCCCGGAGGTGTCCATGACGTGGGTGCCGAGCAGCGTGGCGAGGCGGGCGGCGCCGTCGCGCGCGAGCTTGTTGCAGTACGCGTGGATCGCGGATTCGCCGCCGAGCCAGTTGCGGAACGCGAGGGCTGTCGGGTCTCAGTGACGGGCGAGGGGAGGGGAGGAGGGCTCACCGTCGGGGATCGTGATGTGTGGGATGGGATCGTGCGCGCCGAGCCCTAGGAATATGAGCGACGGTTAGGACGCGGAGATGATGGATGAAGGAAACGCACATTCGTGCTGGTTGACGAAGTTGGTGCCGACGGCCGCGAACCGCGCGTTGGAGGGCGAGACGTAGTAGAGCGAGGTAGGGAGGGAAGACTTCATAATACTCTGGTTCCTGTCCCAGCCGATTGTAAGGGATACGCACGACATGGCGAGAGGGGGTGAAATGAGATTGAGTACAGACCGCTTCGGCACGTAAAGCACAGCGACCGCCCTCTTCGTGTACAGCCACTTGTAGCCGTTGGAGATCCAGAAGTCAGGTTTTGCCTCGCTCAGGTTGATGTTAGGCTGCAGCGTCAAGCGGTAAGCATTCGTGTCGAGCGTGCATATGCGTTCCCTCACCTCCTGCCCGATGCTGTGCGCACCGTCGATGACGCTCCACACGCCCTCGTCGCGGCATATCGCAACCATCTCCTTCCACGGCATGAGGACACCCGGAATAGACGCGATGCTGTCAATGACAGCGACGATCTTGTTCCCCTTCTCCGTCCCAGACGCTGCCGCGTACCCAAAAGAGAGCGGTGGCACGTCCGTGAAGGTGGTGCCCGCGGCGGCCTGCTTGAGCTCCCTGAGCTTCGCGCGGAAGGCATCGAGCACTTCCGCGTGCGTCCTCGGGAAGTTGAGCTCCACGATGTGAAGTGCGGGGCGCGCGTGCACGGGGCCGTCCGCGAGGAACTGCATCGTCTGCGTGACGGCAGAGAAGGTCGTCGATGCTGCGAGGGGCACGGACCGAGTCGGTCTACAAGTAAGGCCGCGAGGTGAGCTGGGACGGACCTCCGAGGAGCACGTCGCCCGCGTGCCATTCGAAGTTGCGGAGGACGCTGTTGATCCCATGCGTGGCGTTAGAGACGAAGACCACTTCGTCGGTCTCTGCGCCAATAAACTTCGCTACGGCTTCCCTGTTTGACGCCCGAGATCAGCCTGCGCCGGTAGGGGGAAGGGAGGCGTGGTCCTATACCTAGATTTGTCGAGGAGGGGCTTTGCGTCGAAGCGCATGAACCGGTCGGGGTTGGCCTCGATGACGCTTCCCAGCTCGATGGCAGCATAGGTCACAGGAAGCGGTACCGAGCCGTAGGAACCTGCGACATGTAGGTATCAGCTCTGCAATCTGAGTGAGTGAGATGGCAGAAGTCGGTCACCGTGGTTCAAATTAACATAGTCATCTTCGAGTGGAAAGTATTGCTTAAGCTCATGACCAAAGGGCGGGGGCTTCGCAGTCGCATCGTAGCTTTCTCCAGGTGCGGGAGTGCGTTTGATGACAGGCATATCAGGGCAATATCAGGGCGTGGTCAAGCTGAGTGAGATGGACGTTAGGAGGACGAATGGCCAGTATTATCTAGTACGTACGATCGACCAATAGGAAGTGTCGGAACTCGGAGACTTGATTTGAGTTCACTGACGAGTCACGACGAGTCGCCGCTCTTTGAGAGGAGACTGGAATACACCTATTGATAAACGTCGCAGTGCGCACATGCTGTGGCAGGTGTCTTGTATGCCAGCAGACTCTTCATGAGCCGATGCTCAGCGCTTCAGACGAGGTAGTGGACTGCTCTCGGCCAGCCTTACTCAGAAGTTCATATTGATTCGGCTTGAAGCCTGATCACGATTTGGTCCCGTGTTGGAGGGTGTTCCGTTCATGTGATGATGCAGAAAGCTTCACGGAATGATCAAGCGGAAGTTGTCATAAGAGAAGGTTGAAGCAGATCGCAAGTCAAAATGGAGTTCGGGTTGGGCCCTGTTGGGCCTCACAAACGATCACGTGCGCCGACGCGTCGCGTTTCTTGAACACCTGCCGCTGCAGTGCAGCCCGCCGTCAGCCTAGTCCCTCCCCCGCCTCTGTCCTCAGCTTGGAAAACAACTCATCTGGCTAGTGTATTTTAACAACAATGACGAACGTTCTCCGCGTTCCCAAACTTGACTTGCCGGCTATTCTCGTCCAGCAAAACCCTCAGATAGACCTCCGGCTCGACGCGTACGAGACCTCCACCCGCAACTTCCTTGCCGCGGTCTCCAACTACACCCAGCATGCAGTAACAGAGATAACTAAGCGAAAGAACAAGTTTCACGCGGACAAAAAGGCGGCTGCTGAGAAGGCCCAGAACATCGAGACGGAGACGACCCAATGCAAGGTCAAGGAGATTGAGCTCATTTCAGGTCCGTTTGCCGCTGAAAATACATGTGTTGTGTCATTCCAACATTGCCCACTTCCCCAGTTCTGGACAGGGAGGCTGAGGAGAAGAAGGAGGCTGAGGCCAGCGTTGCCCAGTTTCGGAGACAGCTCGCCAGCATCAAGGAGAAGTGCGCGTCGCTGGATGTCGAGATCGAGCAGCACCGGATAGTGGCCGCAAATCTCATGCGAGGTATGTTTGTGCCGCATACGATGTGAGGTCTCTTCTGAGGTGTTTCCCCCCTCCTCCGAAATAGAGCGGAGACGCGAGCATGGCATCCTCAATGTGCACGCAGCAAATATCATGCCAGAGATGCTCGCATGCGAGGATCGGCTGAAGTGCTGGATAGAGGGCATTGGTCCGGACCTCACCCTCGTTCGATTTACGCATATCGACCCCGCGGACATTTCCAGGGAGTTCAGTCTGGTGCTCGACGTATCTGAGCCTGTAATTCGAGGTGAGTCCAATGCCTCCTCCCGTCCGTGCCATCAGTCTCATGCAGAGGTCTGTAGTGCCAACAACAACACCGGGTCTCCCCACACTTCCCATCATCCTCAACGAGTCGAGCGACTCCAACGTCATCATTCGGCGTGTCAGAGCAGCATTCGTTGAATTGGTTGCGCAAGGGAAATGACCGCGTATCTTGTCTTGACTTGGAGGACCCTGGATATCTGCGCCCACTGTATTCGCACACCCATCTGTATGTCTAGCTTCCTTTCTGTTTCGTCTCTTGCGTGCATATTCATCACAGCACGCTGTTGCGTTCAGTGCGCAAGTCCCTGTCTTCACCTACGCACTCATGACAATCAAGCATGACCCCAACATAGCGGGCAAGGTCACCCTGGAACCCGCCGTTGTAGAATGAGTAGAGAACTCCGGTCTGGCCATTCAAACGCAGGGCCTTCCCTGGCCTCGAATGCCTTTTAACCCGCTCACAGGGTTAAGTGAGTCTCCTGGAGGAGCGCGCGTTGGTCGCAATCGGACAAGTTCCCGAAGATGGACGTCGGGAAAAGGAAGGACAGTATGTTGTGGTATTTGTACACATGCGATTCTCATACCACGAAATATCGCGTCACTGAAACCTTCCGTGGCAGCATCTTCTCCTTCACTTCCTGACAAAGCTCTGTACACGCCTTCGCGAGGTACTCAAAGTCGGCCATCTGCAAGACAAGCGCATACGCCGTCAGCATCTCTGCCCCCAGCACGACAAACTGGACGTCTTACCTCGGTGAACACCTGGGCACTGCATCGACACCACCACCCACCCGTATAGAAGTGCAGGCTTGCATAAACTTTCCACTCCAAAAGGAGCTTCTCCATGAGGAACTCCATGATCTTGTTCTTCACTTCTGGCTTGTAGATTTCGCCTGGTTCGGACTCGACCGGAAGGGGAAGCTGGACGTTGCTCTGGGAGTACCGCACTACGGTCAGAACGCTCATTCGGGTTCAGCGCAAGCAACACACCATGCTTAGGGTAAGTTCGCCGCTTTGGTCCATCACACTTGTGCCCATAAGCTCAGCGAGCCTTTTGGCGCCATCGATAGCGAGCTGTCGGCAGTACGTGTTGATCGCGGTTTCACCGCCAATCCATGTACGAAAAGCAATCGCTGGGCAACCTTTGTTCGGCTCCCCTCGAGATGACCGGTTGACAGGAACGGGCTTACCGTCGTGAACCGACAGGTAAGGCGTGAAGTCGGAGGTTCCAGTCCCTGCACCGCGCTCATCAGCTTCCAGAGAAGAAGGTCTCGATGACGAAGAGCCAGACATTGGAATTGCTCTACGAAGTTCGTGCCGACCTCTTTGAAGCGCGGATCTTCGGGCGAGACGTACCCATGCGATGTCGGCAAGGAGGACTTCATCATGTACTGGTTTCTGCCGCCCGAGTTAATTGCATGCCGTCCACGCAGACCATCTCACCTCTTCGGCACGTAAAGCATTGCGCACGCCCGCTTCGCAAACAACCACTTGTGGCAGTTCGACAACCAGTAGTCCGGCTTCGACTCGCTCAAGTTGATGTCGAGCTGCCAAGCCCCATCAGTCGCCTGCAGCCCTTCCAGCGTCCCCACATCTTCCACCCACCTCCTGCCCGATACTGTGCGCCGCGTCGATGACGCTCCAGACGCCCTCCTCTCGGCACACCGCTGCCATCTCCTTCCACGGCAAATACACGCCCGGCTGGGACACGATGCTATCGATGACCGCGACTATCTTGTTCTGCCGCTTCGCCGGCTCCGGCGAGTGCCCAGGCGAGATCGGCGGGACGTCCGTGAAGCGAATGTTGGGGTGTTCGGCCTTGAGCGCTTGGATCTTGGTGTGGAACGCGGCGACGATGTCCGTGTGGGCCATTGGGAAGATGAGCTCGACGGCGGCGACGGTGGGGCGTGGTGGGTCGGCGCGGTCGGCGAGGTATTGCATCGTCTTCGAGACCGCTTCATAGGTCGTCGACGCTGGGGTGAATCAACACATATGGTGCGGATATATGCGGCGTGTAGGGACGGGGACGTACCTCCGACGATGATGTCGCCGTCGCGCCATTCGAAGTTGCGGAGGACGGCGTTGAGCGCGACGGTCGCGTTGGGCACGAACACGACGTCGTCAACGTCCGCGTTGACTATCTTGGCCACGGCCTCGCTGCATAGCGTTTGTGAGAAGAGGTCTGGCCGTATGTTTGAGCCTCGATTCATACCGAGCCTTATTCAGAAGAGGCGCGCCCTCGAGTCGCATGAATCTATCCGGATTGCGCTCGATCCCAAGTGCGTTTTCTCCAGCAGCAAAGAGGACGGGCAATGGAATCGATCCATACGAGCCTGTGATCGGGTCGAATTCGGTGTGCACACGTTCGCTACTTGTAGGCATCGTGCGCACTCACCATGGTTCAGATTCACATACTCTTCATCGAGGCCGAAGTAAGCCTTGAGCTCATGCCCAAACGGTGGGGGCTCTGAGCGTGGGTCGTAGCTTTCCCCGGGACCTGGCTTGTGTGCTGGAGTGGGCATGTCGAAGAGATTATGAGGTCACGATGGAGATGCAGCGTCCTACTAATATACTTGGACGTGAGAATGACTGCACTGCTTAGTCCGGACGGGTACGTGGCCGGTCAGAGTCAACTGATAAGCCTGTGTGTATACATTTAGACTCCTGCAGAGGCGAAAGCCTCGTGAAGTAGCAGACCCCCTGCAAGCCGGGCCCTGGCTCAGTTCGTGGACTTCCTCCCTCACATGGTGTACATTAGACAAATGCAGCCCACAATGACGTCGTAAACAAGACATTCAACCAGTTACAAGTAGTATCGATCACCTGAGAAGCGCGATCAGAACGGTCAGAACCACGGTACAGTCGAGCTCGCTGCTCACCTATATGTCCCATACCCGGCTCGACTACCCACACCTTCCTGCCTCCTTCCTCTGCTGGACTCGTCAACGTGTTCTCCGAATCCACGGTCTCCAGAGTGTCCCACGTCGCCCATGCGTCCCTCAACACCGGGTCGATGGCTCCGCACACGACGCGCACCTCAGGGAAAGCGCGCTGTAGGGCCCTGATACCACCTGGGGACGCGACAATGAAAGCGACGAAGATAATGTTCTTCTCAGGGACACCGTGGTCGAGGAGGACACGGATGGCCATGAAAGCAGCAGCCCCAGTGCCGATTTGAGCGTCGAGGAGGAATACGAAAGACGACTGGGCGAGGTGGCGTTGGCGGATGCAGTACGGAAGCATGAGGTGGAGGAGAAGGGGTTCGCCGGTGCTGTTCTCTGACTGGATGAGGAGGGAACCCATGTTAATGTCCTGAATGACTCGACGTAGGCCGTGTTCTAATGGACCGCCTCTGTGAAAGATGTCAGTCATTCTGTACGAGTGAAAGTGGTTTGCTACGTACGAACGAAGGATGGACACCCCGCATATATGCTAATAATACATATGTAAACAAGATGATCATGCTATGAGATGTAGACACCTACACTCGCGGCCAATTGCTGCCCATGATAAGTGGCTGAGATCGGAGTCACAATGTCCTTGAGCTTGAAAGGAAGGTATTCCATGGCTGCTTCCGATAGTAGAGTCGCCAGTCGGTCAGAGAAGAAGATGAAGTCTTCACGAGAGGTGTCTCGGTCACGTAGAAGAGTGAAAATCCCCTTGGTGCCATGGACATCAAAATTATATCTACCGTTTACATCCGAAGACATTCTCACCTGCATCTGAGGTGTTGAGGGGAGCAGTCTAACGTTAGGGAAATATTGGTCTGGATTGACACCGGGAGTCAAGCATTTAGGGACCGCCCTCGCAAGACTCTTGCGTAGATAGTTGGTTCGCTCTGCTATTTTGCGATGTATGTGCGTCGCGATTAGCTCTATGGCGATAGTGTTGTCCGATCCTGGAACAATCTGGAGAGAGAATAAGACATGCACACGCCACGTGGGTGAGGAAGCTTACTATGTTGGCGTAGCGAGAGGTCGGCTGTACGAAGTTGTCATATGCTGGTTTCACAAAGCGGAGATACCTACATGAGGTGAGATTCGTCAAGCACAACGGAGAAGAAGACATACTGCTCCAAAACCCCTTCGACACTCCGTCCGCGCTCCTTGATGTCCCTTCGGATTCGTCGAGACAACATGAGGTCGGAATCACATTGAACGAAGATCTGTGACGCGTGGTCTAGGGGTGGTTGAGACCAAAGTGCGGTGCACACACCTTCATGTCGTAAAGTGATCTTAACGCTGGGTCATGCAAAGCAAGAATACCCTCGACTATTCCAGCATCTAAGCATATGCATTCATTTCAATTACGATGAACTGACCGATGATGATGGAAGCGCCATAGAGATATTTGGTTTCAGGTAAACGTTGGTGTTCCGTGAATGAGTAGATCGGGATGTTTGTTTGATTTCCAGCCTTGAGATCTGCTAGGCACTATATTGCTTCAATGCTTAGAGCGACAACGACAAACAAGTGGAGCATACTGCAGCAAAAAGTGGCATGTCGATAGCATCTATGTATATGTACAGACCCTGTCAGCATGGGCATACTAAGCACCAAGGATCCAGCGCACCAGGGTGATCGAAATCATAACGGTTGGCAAATGCCAAAGCTAGATCCGCAGGTGAATGCTCCTTGTAGAAGCTATCCTGTAAGTCTGGTGTCAGCGTGGTGAGTCTCGAACGCAAACATAGATGTTTACCTGGGACAGGATCACAACAGTCGGGATAGATCCCAATGCCTGGACAATTTGACGGGCGACATGGGTCTGACGGCAATGCGAGGGTGTAAACCAGCGAACGGGATGGACTCGAGAAGCGAGTGACGACCTTGCCACTGGCCGAGCCACCTGAAAGACGGGGTTTGACACATGTACCAATCTCAATGACGATTAGCTTACCTGCGATCCCAATTACGAACGCGTCGCTGGTAGCGTGACCATCCTCGTCGTACCTACGCCCCCTCAGCATCGGGATTCCGAACCATGCAAGCAAGCGCACCATGGAGGACGTCCGTGAGACTTTAGGATCGTGTTCTTCTTCGCCTGAAGCGTTGTTTCGTTATGAGGACTTGGTCCCCTTGTCGGGATGCCCGTTCTATATAGAGGCGGAGAAGCACTGGGAGTGGGGAGGACGAGCGGCGAAAGCTGTTTGGTGGCTGCGGGTCCGTCCATCGTCGAGAATAGTCCAATGTCCGTCCTGCGCGGTATAAGGGAAGGCTGTCGGACTGTCGATGAGATAGATGGGTATCGAGAGCAGGCCGTTTAAACGGCTGCCTCACGCAAGGGGCTGGTGGTGGCTGGGACCGACGTGCCTTGCGGCTCTTCCGCTCGGCCCGCGACGAGCCGCAAGTGCTCCTTCCTTCCTTCCTTCGTCTCCATGTCTTGCGGCAATCCCTCCACGGAGGCTGATGCATTGATGCAACGTGAGTATGTGTCCCATGGTTCTCCGTCTCCGCTCCAACGTCACCCACAGGCCGCAAGAAATACGATAAAACCAAAGCTTGTGTCAGATGTAAAACCTCTGAGGGCAATCTCGTCGTCCGGCATGCTGTATACTGCAAGTTTGTCGCGAGCATTCGTCGATCGTGCATACATGCTGACCCTTGTGATAGGGACTGCTTCTTTCCCTATGTTACGCACAGGTTCCGCCGTGCACTTGAGCCGACGGTTAATCCCATCCCAGATGGCCCTCGCAAGACTACCTTGAAGCCGGCAGGCAATCTGCTCATCGGCTTATCTGGAGGTCTCGGTTCTTCAACACTTCTCGATCTCGCACACCGATGCTACATCGCCCTCGACAAATCCACAATGCCGACGAACGGTGGGCGAGATCATCCCAGACACGGGCAGGTGTGGAAGAAGATTGTTGCATGCTATGTTGAAGTCTGCGACGCCTTCCCCGGGGTGAGTCCGATAATTCTGATATTGAATTACCCATGCTTATCTGGGAGAAGTAGATGAAAGATCGCACCGAAGACGTTTCCCAATTCGTTGGGAAATACAACGAAATCGACCTCATTTCTCTTCGAATACAAGACGCATTCGATTCCTCATGGTGGGAGACAGTCGGCGGAAAGACTGCGCGCTCTGCTCTGGGTGCATCTTTGACGGATGAAGGTACGCCCACCCCCTCGTGTATCGGTCCCCAGTCCGTTCATCTCGTCCAGGACTCCCAATCGAGGCCCTCTCCGAAGCAACTCAAGACCCCCTTCCATCCCTTCGGGCATACCTCTCCACCCTCCCTACTCCAACCGCCGTCCACGCTTCCGTCCAAACCCTCACACGACTGTTGCTCCTCCACACCGCACTCCATGAAGGCGCATCCCACCTCGTCCTCGGAACCTCTCTGACCTCCCTCGCGGTGTCCCTCATCTCCGGAGTCGCGCAAGGCTCTGGTTTCAACGTTCGTGAGGAGATGTACGAGGAGTGGGTCCCGAATCCCATCGTTGCAGACGTTCCGCCTTTTCCTGCCCCCGCTACACCTTCACTCACCAGCGCCAAGGATGGGATGAGTAACCAGCAGAGGCCAAGGAAACGCCATAAGCAGAAGGAGGAGAAGGAGAAGGCATCGCTCCCCGTGGAGCACACCATCCGCGTCGTCCGCCCCCTTCGCGATCTCGGGATGAAAGAATGTGCGGCATGGGCACATTGGTCCGGCGTCCCCGTCGTCGGGAAAGAGAAGTGGGAATGGGCTGGCGCGAAGCCCGGCATCAGCGCGCTCACGAAAGGTGCGCAGTCCTTCTCAATCTCCGTATGAATATCGTCTGAGCACCTTCGTCAGACTTCATCCTCGGTCTCGAGCAAGACTACCCCTCAACCGTGTCGACGATTGTCCGGACCTGCGCCAAGCTCGCGCCCAAAGGCGCTGTCGCCTGCGCGTGCGCCCTATGTGGTCGGTCAGTCCCCCGCTTTCTCGCCCTTCGCAAACCTCTTGGCGCTCACGCCCACCACACCGCACACAGCCCCGTGCAGGAAGGCGTGCAAGAGTGGACGGCCCGCATATCCATCCGCGCGCACCCCGGTCCACCCTCAAATCCACCCTCCACCTCGCCAGCACCACCCACACCTCCGGCCGACTACGCCCCCAACATGTCTCTCACCCCGCTCCTCTGCTACCCGTGTCGGACGATGATCACGAGCCGCAGCGCGCGCCCCATGCCGTCGCCGTGGCCGCGCGCCGTTGGCGAGTCCAGGTCTGGAGGTGCCATCGCGCTCCCAGTTTGGACCGCCGCTCGCTTGTCGGCCGCCGCAGCCGCGGCGGTGGATGCAGATACGCGTGGAGGAGGCACCGACGAGGAAGACGGGGAGGTGCGGCAGAGCAAGAAGATGAGTCTGGACGAGATGCGTGGCGTCGTCGACACGTTCTTGCTGGCGGATTAGGCTGGCAAGACAACTCATACGTCTCAAGTTAGTCAAGAAGCAATGATTAGATTCGAGGTCCATTGTACATGTATGGTCATATAGTATGTACGGTGTACGGTCGCAACTTTGTGCAAGCCGTCTGATGAGGGTGACATTGTCCGAGTCGTCGTGAGTTCCGGAGTATATGGGTAGAGGCGGAGGGCGAGTACTGATACATCATTGCTACAATGGACGCGCGGCGTCGCGGACGTATGTAAACGAGAGGAAGCGATAGAAATATATGCTACGAGGAAGTCCGCGGCCGGGCTTATGGTCTTATATTCTACTCGTGAATGAGAAATGTCCTAAAAGGAAGGCTGTAGTGGGTGTGTGCATCGGGAGACCGGGGCTGGATAGGCTTGTAGACAGAGGCATGGAACTAGTTATGCAGGTACGTAGAGACGAAAAAGGTGTGTGCCGTTTGAGGGTAGAGATGTGTGTAGATATGCGCATGCTCAAAGATCGATGGGGGGCGAGATGTTGCAGACAGCGAGGTTGGTAGAGAAGTTCGAGCCGGGGTAGAACCAGAACGAGACGGCGATGACGACGTACAGACCTAAAAGCGTGGAGAGCGTCAGCTACGGCTTTCGAGGGATTTGGGGTGTAGTACGCACAGATGAGGATGACGCCTTCAAGCCAGTTTGACTTGCCGTCCGCGACGACTGAGGACATTGTCGTCACTGAACAGAAACCGCGTCAGAAAATGGTCACCAAGAGTGTTGGGTAACCTAGCCACGCACCTGAGATGTACAATACAACAGACTGGAACGGATCGAACAACAACGCAAGTGGCTTGTCGAGAATCCACCCGAGGATCACCATGACTGGAATCACGAACAGAGCCGTTTGCTGCGGGTGCACCCACTATGAGCACCTATTGTCACCACTTGCGACGGAACGCACTTACAATAGTTGACCCAACGGCGACGCTAATGCTGAGCGTGAGCTGGTCGCGGACCGACACGTTGACGGCAGTTACACACTCCGCGATGGCGCTGACGGTGGGTAGCAGCACCAGACCAATCCATTCCTTGTCGAGCGAGGGTGAGACATTGTCCATGGCGTCTACCATCCACTCCGCGTTGACCGCGACGAGCTGTAAGCCATGCTGATTAGTCAAAGCTACCCACCACGAAAATCACAAAGAACATACAATGGTCACGATGGTTAGCATGACGATGGTCATCGTCCAACTGAGCTCCACCTGCTCCGGCTGGGCTTTGGGAGATACATCCGGAGAGGGAGATCCATGCATGGGCACCGGGCTGGAGCACATGGGCGAACTCTGCCATGGTTCCCCGATTGTCGCGTCCGAGAGCGTGCTGAGCCTGGTGTCGCGGTAGTGTGTTTGGGCTCGTTCGTGCATCTCCACGGGTTCTCCGCCATAGTAGTACGCCGATAAAACGTCGCTGATGGGCGTACGTGACCTGCTCCTGGGGCGCTTCCCTATGCCCGGCTTCCGCCTTTCCGCCTCTGACTCAGAACTAGACCCGTTCCCCAGGCCCGAGACGGGGGAGTACCGGTCAGGACTGCTAGGTTCAGAGCCCGAGCCCGAGTCCAAGTTGCTCGTCGTGATCCGGAATGCCTGCGCGTCGGTGACAAGCCGGACGCTTTGTTGGGGCTTTGCGATGGGGTTCGCAAGCGTGAGTTGAGAGGTGGTTCCGAGCGGAGAGGAGAGGAGTGCGGTCCG
Source organism: Epithele typhae (assembly GCF_022376455.1). Classification (NCBI taxonomy): domain Eukaryota; kingdom Fungi; phylum Basidiomycota; class Agaricomycetes; order Polyporales; family Epitheliaceae; genus Epithele; species Epithele typhae. The sequence goes on along the minus strand of NW_025954193.1, from coordinate 1,379,361 downwards.
GCTGTTGAAGTTGCTGCCTGTCGCTGCGGCGCTGGAGTGCAGGTACGGCGAGGATCCAGGGCGGGGCGTTTCCGAGTTCTGTGACATCTCAGGCTCCTCGACCAGCGTATCGATTCTGGATTGGGAGCGACACGGCGGGTAAGACTTCTGACTGGTACCCTTGCCTGTCAGCGGGCGAAAGGTTGCGCGTGAGCCGGAGTTGCTCCGCAGGCGCTCCAGCGATGGGGATACAGCACGATCGTAGAGATCACTGCCCTTCTCGCGGACGCGCTGCGTGGCAGTGCGCACCGTTTCGGCCGCCTGCAATTTGTCGCTGGGTTGGTGGTGGCGGTCTGTGTAGAGGTGATTATGGGACCAGAGCTGGAAGACTAAGTACGAGGCGTAGACTGGTCGGAGTAGGTCAGTGATTTGCCGACATCGCACGATATCACCACTACTCACTGAAAAGCAAGACAATTGCGACCTAAATCACGCGGAATAATCAGTACGGGCGAAGCGTCGGGAAGTGGTCACAACGTACGCCATGACTCATGCGTAAAATGTCATCCTTCTGCTGCTGTAAGGTGATACTATCTCCATCCCCGGATTTGCCATATGTGAGGGCGAAGTGAAAAGCGGCAGGCAGCAGCACCGCTCCAACACTGATGTTCAACAGAGACGAGTGGATCTGGGTCGTTGCTAACGGACGTTACACCTCGACTCGCACGCGTGAGGGAGGACGCACTCACTGGAATCGAAGCCTTGCTCCGAGAACTTCAACCCTCCGGCGAAGAAGCACATTCCGAGAATGAGCACTATAGAATAACGGCATGAGCTCTGATATGCGAACAATCATCCAGCACACTCACGGAGCTTGCTGAGCATTGCTCCGACCACTGTGAAGAGGTAAGGGAGCTGGTCTGCATAAAAACTACACGCGCTCACTCACGCATGGACTGCACGACTCGTAACTCGCATTTCCATAAAGCTATCACCTATCTCTGCGGTTAGAGGAGGCAATGACCGAGATTGAATGTAAACGTACCGCAACGACTAGCTCGACGCTGGATATAACAAACGGATCAGTAGAAGCGGATGGAACGCTGCGGAGTTTGTACGTACATGTTACTCTGAAACGCGGGCGGATCAGTTCGCTCTCCAAAACCATTGTTCGGGCACCGGACTCACAAGACTGGCGTTTAGTAGACCAGTTTTAGAGCCGCCTATCCGACGGGAAAGAACGCCGGTGGCGAGATCATGGAGCTAAGTTTGGATGAATCAGAGCCGAAACTCGGACACGAGCGATGGAACCCTGACCTTGACCAAGGGAATCATGGCAAGTAGGCATGCTGCGGCCAGAGGTATTAATATCACGGGCAGTCGCTGAAGGGAACCGTTTCCTACCTGAGAAAATGAGCGTCCCAGAGTCGGGTGAGGCAAGCTTGAGGATGCCCTAGAGTCTGTGTGAGCTACACAACAAGATGAGAACGAATTTGACCCTACCGCTACTGGCAGGAAGAGCAGAAGAAGGTTGAACCCTAGAGCTCCGAGATGAGACTGCAGAATATGCAAAGGAAAAGCGCATACGCACATGAATCGAACACGATGGCGCGCCATCCATGCGTGATTCCGACAGAGGGCTTGGGGGCGTTCGGAAATTTGTGGACCGAGGATCGATTTGAATGCTGTTGAGGGAAAAGACCGGCTGGAGAATGCTGGGTCGAGCGGTTTCTCCACCCGTTGAAGAGACTCTGCATGATCGATCGCCTTGGCGGATCGGGGGTGGGAAGCTGGATGAAGGGACTGGAGGACGCGTAGGAGACTGCCGAGTTTCTGGTGGAGGAGCGCGACATGCTGACTGGAGGTGGAAGTGGTCTCGGGGGTGTGTCGGCGGACGAATGCGATGAGCTGCTTGGGCTGGATGTGGGGATTGGATGGCGGTCGGCTGAGCCGGGAGTGGGCATAGTCTGGTTGGGAGAGACGGGGCGAGGGCGTGAGGGAAAAGAGAGTGGGGGTGGCCGCTAGATGGCGGCTGGGTTGAAATCCTGCGTGGTCCATGGCGCAGCGGCTGGACGGAACCGCTCGCCTCGTCGCGTCCGAGAAAGAAGGCGAGCTAGACGTCCGCTTACCTTGCGGCTTCCCTGCCTATTTGGGCGACGCGACGCGCCAACACGCGTGGCGTCATCGTCCTCGCGCGTGCCGGGAGCTGCCGGGCGATCGTCACGCCTACGCGTCCGTGACGTGACTATGCCCCGTGACCCGGGCCGTCACGGGGCAGCGGCGAAGAGCGGGAGAGGTCGCGTTGGCGTTGCGTCCGTCCAGCTCGTTCCCCAAAAACCATGTTCGCCGCCGCCCTCCGCTCCGCCGCCCGCCCTGCCTCTGCGGCTCGTGCGGCCTTCAAGCCCACCCGTCTCGCCGCCGTTCGCTCCATCTCTGCGACCGCTACCCGCCGTTCTGGCCACGCCCCGCCCCCGGAGCTCTACGGTGAGGGCGCGAAGCCCGGAGAGGTCCCCACCGACCTCCAGCAGGCCACCGGTCTCGAGCGTCTTCAGCTCTTGGGTGCTGTCGAGGGCGCCGAGGTTTTCGACACCGAGCCTCTTGACGCTTCGCGCGTCGGTACTCTCGCCGACCCCATCAAGGTCATTTCTTTCGTGAGCCATTTCTGCCCCTCCCTGAGCCTACCACCTCCCTAAACCTCCTCCTTGCGCGACTCTCAAGGATGCCGAGCGTATCATCGGCTGCACTGGCTGCCCCGCCGACTCCCACGATCTCGTCTGGATGCCCCTCCGCAAGGATGAGATTCGCCGCTGCCCCGAGTGCGGCTCTGGTGCGTGCCCTCCTTACTTCCTCTTCCCGCGTCACCTTACAGTCTTTCGCTCTCCCTACCAGCCTACGCCATGGACTTCCAGGGCGAGGAGCACGGCCACGACCACGGCCACCACTAAACGCGCGGAACGGATGTTGCCCTCCAATGTACGACGAGCATGCTCCACGCAATCCACTCCGTTTTCTCCCTAGACATATCGTAGCCGGCCGTAACACTGCGTAAGCTATGTCGAATGCATTGGTCTTCCGAAGCCTCCGCCCATCGAGACGGTCCAGACCGGGCCTGGATCCGACCCTCCCTTCACGTGCATGCCTGGATGCCTCCCGACCAGGTCGAGCGATACCTCGAAGCATCCACATCATGAAGGCAAGCGCGATGGTCGGGGGCCTCGTTCGGTCTGTTTCCGAGAAGCGAGAGCGTGTGCGCCGGCAGGCGACTTTACAGTTGTCAGGACAGCTGTCTTGTGCGCTGCCAGCTGCTTTCGAGGGAACTCTTTGCAAAGAAACGTACTTCGTTAACCATGCTTTTGTCGGTCTGGGCATATGGTCTGGAAATTGTACAGCCTTTAAAGTAATATTTAATTCAGTCACTGCCTTTCCACGCGCTTGGTCCGAGAACGACGCCTGAGGTACGCAGTCGACCTCTCTGATTCAAGGGGCTTGTGCCAACTCACCACCACGTTCGTGTCCACTCAGCAAGAGTTCCGCAAGCACGACTTCGGTGAGTGCTGCTCAGGACGCAAAACGTCTTATATAATCTACTCTTAGCCTAGAGAACGGGCACAACTTAGTGCCACCCATACCTCCGCGTGTTCCTCCGGAGATTGAGCTCGCCGTCCTGGAGTCATCCGGCTGTGCCAAAAGTCAACCTGTGTTGAAAACCTGGCGTTTTGTGGACATGCCATCACTGGTGCGAGACCTGGCAGTCGTTCCTCTGGCGTTCCGTTACCCTCCATCTCTCACGTCGCGAACCCCACTCTCGGACACTATGTACGCGAACTTGGGGTCAATGGAAGCAGCTACTGGCCGGGCCCTGAGGAAGACATGGACTCCTACCTCTTGCGCGTCTTTCCCCACTCCGCAATTTCCTCGTCTCCCGCTACACACTTCTCCACTCCCCTACGTTGACACCTTTCCAGCGCAAAATTCACGCCCCTCGATCGAGTCGTTCACTATGGAATATAACTGTGAGACGAACGACGGCCTTGACATACTCTACGCTATCTCTGTGTCTCAAAAATTCACCGTCTCACGCTTCACCTCAGGACGTGCCATTGGCGGGACCCATATACCATCAACGAAAATATACATTCAACCACGGTCCACGTTTTACACCTCAGTGTATCCGAAGATCCGATACTTGAAGCTTGAAGCTGGCCTTTATGAAATCCTCCGTCGCTTAGGAACTTTGAACGGACCCCTCAAAACCAAGGACCTCGGTTTCCCGGGGAGTGTGGCGGGCCTCTTCGCCCTTTGCTCGCGCCTCGAGCGTGACTGCTCTGACCCCGTCAGTGTTCGCCTATTTGCACCGGAACCACGGCCGGTACGCCCCGTCTGCCTCTCCACGAACTAGCCATTCACGTGACCGACTCCAGATCTTCGTCCAGGGTATCCAAGAAGGGTCCGTCTGTCACTAGCGGACCCTGCGCTGCTTCTCGGACGCCGCTCCTGGTCAGGGTCGGGTGATCGTTCCGCACGAATCGCCGTATCTAGAGGATGTCAGATCGCTTATCCTCGGACGCTCTAGTACGTGGCCCCCGAAGAGACAATTCAAAACTCACGCGGGAGACGAAGGTAGACAGGTAGTGGTGGGAAAACCTTCTCATTTACTGGCCACGCGACATGGTAGTAACGGCGTTACGTAACTGCAGCGTCGGAACTCTGCGAAGCCCGCGTCCAAGGCTTCGGTCGGTTTTGCGATAAGCACTGTACTAGGGGTTTACCGGTAGTGCAAAACGTGACAGAAGTGCAAAATCGCGATCGTGCCCGTCCCTCTTGTACAATAAATATTGGAAATTCTAGAGTACTCTTTTAAGACACATTGAAGAACATGTGCCAAATTTCAGAGGGAGGGGATGAGAAAGCGTCAAGGAACGGAGAAAGTGTGCACTTCTGCCCGCCTCAAAACCCGTGTGGATGCACGCGTTCATCCACATCTTGGGCGATCCTCATGGAACTGTGGGATACTCATGATACATACCCCCCGAGTGTAACTGTACGCTCCCGAGGTCAACGCACAAAGATTACAGCGTCCAGACGTTCTGAGCGTGACTATCCGCCATGAGCGCTCGGTCGGCTCAGGTTGGCTGCGTGAGTTTTGCATCACTGGCGTGCCCGTACAGGGCGCTTCGTCATTGCCGGCGTGACGTTTCGTGACAACGTCCTTTGCACAACTGTGCTCCTCTCGCTCTCCTGTACTTCTCCTCTATTCGCTCCGAAAAAATTCACAAGGTACCTTCCATGATTTCAAAACTATGTACCAATTCCGAGAGGGATCGAGAGCGGGACGGACAAGATACAGCATCTGCAAAATAAGTTTTGCACATCCGGTAAACCCATTTCGACCCAAAGTTCATCGATTTTGGGCGTGACCGTGAACGTTTCCAGCCGAAAAAGTTCACGGCCCTCCGTGACCACGGACGCCAAAGTTCATCCTGTTCATAGCCCTCTTCCTCCACCACAAACGCGACGAGCGCCCATGAAGCGCCCATGACCGCCCGTGGCGAAAATGTTCATGACCCTCCGTGACAGATTGATCGAAAGTTCATGATGCTTCGTGACGCGTGACATGAACTTTGGATCGAAATGGTACAGTAGCCTGTGAGCGACAGCTGGGACGTACTGCGGTCGCTCGGCCAATCGTAGGGCCTTGAGGACAGGGTACGACCAGTCCCGTACACAACGACTCTCATGCAGACTCGGCCACACGGTTGAAGGACTTCCAACAAGGCGCCATTCGGACCACACATTGCCCAAAATCTGCGTCCTCACTCGGACTTCCCCGAACCCTTGACAAGATCATCCCAATTCATCGACGACAACACAGGGCAGCTTCAGACGGGGCCCTGTCAACTCTTGCTCTCCCATCTCCTCCTTCCGCAGCTCCGACCAATATATTTTCGCCCCCTTTCCCGTCGGGATACTCACGCCTCCCCCATCGGGAGGCCTACCTCGAGCGGTCGATCGCGTCCGGGTTCTGAGTTGCTCGACGGTGTCTGCTGTTCGGAAATTTGAGAATGGCACCAGGCAATGCTCGTAACATCAGCGCTCAACTGCACACACGTTGCGCCCGACTGAGGGAGATGATAACTCTCCGACGTTAGTCCTCTCGCGCGTGTTCCTGGAGCGTCCACCGCCCCATCAATGACACTCGTCCGTCGAGTTCTCCGCTCCGAGGGCCGTCGGTCGACTCGAGATCAAAACAGCTCCGCACGATGATGGACGAGCAGACGACGCCGCTGCGGTCTCACACTCCCATCGCGTGGAGTGCGCTGGCTTCGCGCGCGCGCGGAAGGGCGGCGGCTTGGGAGGGCCAGAGAGACCGAAGAGATCGCGGCGGACATGCTGCGACTCGGCCTCTCGCACGCGGAGACGAGGGTGAGACTCGCGCGGGCGTCGATGCGTGAAAACCCCGGTCTCCATTCCGACTTCTATCTCCGTACGAACGCAAATACGCCCGAACCGTGAGACGCGGGAGGGGGGCGAGATGATAAGTATAAACAGAAGCACGCTGCGATGCACGGTACAAGGGCCGCCTTCCAGCCTGTACGACGGCTCCTCGGAAGGTCGTGGCAAGATATCGAACAAGGGTCCTCCCGTTTCCTGGACTTCCACCGCATTAACGGCCCGGCGGTGGAGCCGTCGCGCACTGGGCACGCTCAGCGTGGTGACGCAGGCTAGGGCAAGGCTGGCAAGTGAGTGTCCTGATGGATGATTCCCGCCCAGGGGTCGTGGGGCCGGCAGGGGCAAGTAGCAGGTGCGGATCCAGCGTAGCCGGCGCGGCTTAATTATGGGCACCGCTTCTTACAGATCTCGCAGTGTGGGCCTGAGAAAGGGAGAAGATTGGGCAAGATGCGGGTGTACCTACCGGCGGACAAGGGCATGCATCCGACGGACGCGCCTCGCATTTCCTTATGGAATTTCTACTCTTTGTTGTTGTCCCGTGGAGTAGGCGGCAAGGTATCGTTGCTGCACCGTCAGCAGCGTTGTGGAGGTTGACAACTGAGGACATTGACGCCAGCGACCCCCCGGCCAATCGAGCTTCCGGCCGTTCCTGAGCAGAGAACTTTTTCTGGATCCCCGTTAATTACCCTTGAAGGCGTGGCCTGATGGTAGGCATAACAGGGCATAACCTACATTGGTAGCTTCGCGTCAAAAATGTACGTGGGTGCATATCTGCTGCACAGACACCCCCCGGCCGGGGCCGGGGCCCGAGAGCGAGAGATTGAAAACCTGTCGGCGTGCCAGAAAGCCTTGTGCGGGCTTGAGAGGTGTCCATGGCGTGCCTGTCAGGCCTGGTGAAGTTGCAGCCGTTATGAATCTTGATCGGACCGCACGGACAGCGGCGGTCCGGCCCTACGGACTTGGAGAGGATCAGCAAACGCGGCAACGATGCCGGGCTTCGGAGCATGCAAACACAACGGGAGCGGCCGGTCGTCAACTTTTGCGCTTCCCAGTGGTGGCCGTCCCTTTGCTCTCCTCAATACCCTCTTCGCAGATCCCGAGGACGGCCGGGATGTACTTCAGGGCACACATGCGCGTTTGCCGGTGCTGTACATCGTCTTCCGCCTCCGAGATCTCCGAGCTCGCCCTGGCCGAAATCATGGGTGAAACTGGCCAAGACCACCGTTCGTCGCTTGGAAGAGTTATTTGGTGTCTGCGCATGAGCGATGTGTAGCGACGGAGGCAATATAGCTGCGTACGTCAGCGTCCGACCTGCATCATTCTCTCGTAAAGCAGCACACCCACACCACAAGGCGAGGTGAAGCGGAGGGCGTGAAGGGCGTGGGATGAGGGCGAATAAGACAGTCGGCATTGCACGTTGTGCGCGCGCGACGTTGTGAGGCTCGATTGCGGGCGCCTGAGGGAGAACTTCGGAGAGTCATGAACAGGATGTGGTGATACGAGAAGGGCTGGCCGACATACGTCTTGACGCGCGGAAGATTTGGCTGATCGGGTTGTGGGCGGAGACAGAGGCCGCACGGGTTCGGGAACGCGCGGAGGCGTAACCAGGAAGTCGCCTGGCGACGGGCTGGTGGCGGGGCGCGATGATTCCACGCTCGGATTCTGTTGTGATCTTCTGCTTGGCGAGCTGGAAGATGGCCCAAAATTACGCGCCACAAGCTGGCAACGAGAACAGGAAGGACGGACACGAGGGGACCGCAGGGGCGAAACGCGCTGTCAGTTAGACACAAGCATGCATGCAGCTGTGCAGCTGGGGTACATGAGATGGCACATGCCACACGTAGGGCCGGAAGCATAGCACACAGCGTCGAGGGGGTCATCGACGTGCGGCAGATGTGGTGGTTGGGCGCTGGGCGGTGGAGGAGGAGCAGATCATAGATGCCAGGCACGAACGAGCGGCTGGAGGAGGAGGATGGCCCATCGAGTCCGCGGGCGCTGCTCATCTCCTCTCGCGCTGTCCTGGCAACGGCCCTGGGCATCCTCTGCGTGTGCCCGGAATGGCAGCTCTGCGCCCTGCCGACCGAGGGCTCGACGCCTGCCTGGTCAATCTTCATCCGCGAGGAACACGGCCCACCCGCTCGTCACTCCCGTCCCGTTCTCCCGGGTCCGGAGGTGCACGCGGGGCGGTCGACAACGCGATATAAGGCCGCCGCCGGTGTGCCAAGGCCTCACCTCTTTCCTCCCCTCTGCTCTTTCCTTCAAGACCTTCATTGGTTCGTTGAACGGCCTTTTCCCGCCTTCCTTTCGACCGGGTGTCATTTCCTACTGTCGGTGCCATCTAGTGCAACCTTTCCAGCTTGCGTCCCCTCATTCACCAACGCTACTCCGCCTAGTCTCCCTCGTTCCTTCCCTTCGCTAGTACGAAATGGTGTTTCTCAAGTCTCAACTCGCCCTGGGGGCCCTCACCGTTCTCGCCGTCACCGAGTCTGCCTACGCCCGGATGCGCTGGCTCGAGCGCGACGGCCGTCACGTCGCTCTCTACCCCCGTCGTTTCGGCGAGGAGCACCCCGCGGTCATCGACAAGATCTCCTCTGCCTGCCCCGGCCAGGTCTGCGGCACTCTCGCCGGCGCCGCGATCACCCCTCTCCTTGCCGCGCAGGGCGAGTGCACTCAGCAGGACATGGCTGATCAGATCATCGGTGCGTGTTTTGCCCCGAATCCAGGCGCGAAGCAAATGGCTGACCTCGCGCACAGACGCCGCCCAGCAATTCGACGAGCCCACGAAGTCGAACATGATCGCGCTCGCGGTCGAGTACCGTCAGGCCGAGAAGAACACCCCTCCCGTAAGCATCTGTCGAGGGTCGCATCGTCGCGCGCGGCGGGCCAGCACTAACGTACCGCTCCGTTTCACAGGATTTCTCGGTCCAGCCCAACATCCTCCGCAACTCGGTCTTCTGCCAGAAGGCGCCCAAGAACTCGCAGCTGAACGGCCTCGTCCAGGCTCAGGACCCCGCCAACGACCCCAACGCCTTCTTCGACCCCGCTCTCAGCAAGACCGTCCAGAAGGGCTCCCAGGCGAACACCTCTCCCTTCGGCGGCGCCGCGGCGTCTTCTGCGGCGTCGGCTCCTGCTACGTCGAACGTTGCGGCTGCCCCTGCCGCGAGCACTGGCGCCGCGAGCTCGACCGTGGACTGCGAGGTATGGTGCTTAGTTACAGGGTGATTCATAGTAATTGACACACTGTTCATAGACCGTTACCACCATCACCGTGACTGAGACGGGTACCGCTACCTCCGTTGCCGCGGCTCCGGCTGCTTCCACCGGCGCGGCTGGTGCCATTGGCAACTTCGGCAAGTGCTCCGTGCCCCAGATCGAGTTCGGCGTCGGCTTCGACAACCGCAAGGAAACGTCTTTCCAGCCCGTTGACAAGACCTCCTTTAACCACGGTTCAGCCCAGGCGATTGGCATCATCACCCAGTTTATCTGCGACACACTCACCAACTCCTGCGGTGCTGACGCTACGGCGAAGGCGACCTGCGCCAAGGCCCAGGCCGCGGCAGCTGCGCAGCCCCCCAAGACTGGTGTCGACGCCGACGCCTTCAACGCCGTCTTTGGTATCACCACGAACTTTGCCTCTGTCAACGTCGTGTCGGACACCGGTGTGACCCTCAGCCCACAGGGCTCGTCCGTCGCTGCTCAACCTGCCGCGTCGACCGGTGCTGCTACGACCATCGCTGCGTCTCCCGCTGCTTCCACTGGCGCGGCTGGTGCCATCGGCAACTTCGGCAAGTGCTCCGTTCCTCAGATCGAGTTCGGCGTTGGCTTCGACAACCGTAAGGAGACCTCCTTCCAGCCGGTCGACAAGACTTCCTTCAACCACGGCTCCGCACAGGCGATTGGCATCATCACCCAGTTCATCTGCGACACGCTCACCAACTCCTGCGGTGCCGACGCGACGGCGAAGGCCACTTGTGCCAAGGCCCAGGCTGCTGCGGCTGCGCAGCCCCCCAAGACCGGTGTCGACGCTGACGCCTTCAACGCGGTGTTCGGAATCAAGACCAACTTCGCCGCCGTCAACGTCGTCTCCGACCAGGGTGTGACCCTCAGCCCGCAGGGTTCTTCTGTCGCCGCTCAGCCCGCCGCATCGACCTCCGTTGCTGCGTCTCCCGCCGCTTCCACCGGCGCGGCGGCCGGCGGCATCGGCAACTTCGGCAAGTGCTCTGTGCCCCAGATCGAGTTCGGTGTCGGTTTCGACAACCGCAAGGAGACCTCCTTCCAGCCCGTCGACAAGGCTTCCTTCAACCACGGTTCGGCGCAGGCCATCGGCATCATCACTCAGTTCATCTGCGACACGCTCACCAACTCCTGCGGGGCTGACGCCACGGCGAAGGCGACCTGCGCCAAGGCCCAGGCCGCTGCGGCCGCGCAGCCCCCCAAGACGGGTGTCGACGCTGACGCCTTCAACGCTGTCTTCGGCATCAAGACGAACTTCGCCGCGGTCAGCGCCGTCTCCGACCAGGGCGTGACCCTCAGCCCGCAGGGCTCCTCTGTCGCCGCGCAGCCCGCCGCGACGACCGCCGCCGCCACCAAGACGACCGCCTCCGCCGCCGCGACCTCCGCTGCCGCGTCCACGGGCGGCAACCTCCAGAAGTTCACGGGCGCGCTCGGCAACGTCACCCCGCCGCCGGTGACCGCGAACGGGGACGGCTCCTTCCAGGTGACCGGCAACGCGTCGTTCAAGACGCTCTCGAACGCGCTCGTGCGCTCGTGCGACGTCCAGCACAACCAGTGCGCGAACGCCGCGAACGCGTCCGGCAACAAGGGCGCCCTCACCGTCGAGGCGTGCGGCACGCAGCAGACGCAGTGCAACGCCGCGCAGTGAGCGTCGCCCGCCGTCTTGGTCCGTGAAGTGATGTGAGAAGATGCATACCGCCGCCCGCCGTGCCGCGCACGACGACGTCCTGGATACCCCCCTACCTGTAATGTGTACTTGAGACTTCCCCCGAGGCTTCGCTGGCTCGCACTAGAATACGTCCCTCCCCCTCCCCCGACGCACGCACCGACCCTCCCCATCCCCCCCTTACGTCCGGCCCCCCACGAGGCGGCTCGTTCGAGTACCGGTACTCCGCACCTTCTTTCTTCTTTGCATAGTAGTGCCGTGCCCGGCGCGCCGTCGCCAGATGTTCCCCCCCTTTGTCCCCTTCCTCAGCAGAGGTCCGAAAGAGCAAAATCCTTCCTTCCCGTCATCTCTCCGTTGTTGAGTGCGTGTGCCCACCAAGCCAGCGTGGTTGCGAAGTGAGGCAGGAGGAGGAGCTGCGTTGGTCTTTCATGTGCGCCGAATCATTCGCGTCGATCCATCAAGAAGCAACGACAGGACGCAAGTCCACGCTGCGCTGTTGCTCGCTTGCGTGGCCCGGGCGCGCTCGAACTTGCCGTACAGCATCACGGGATGGCTGCCCTGCGTTTGTATCTAACTTTCTGAAAGAAATGCAACAGAGGCACGGTGTTGGTGGCTCTTCGGCGTTGCACAGTTTGTAGCATAGCTAAGATGGCCTTCGAGTCTCGAGCTGGGGCAGTACACCGGCTGTGCCATAGCACTACTTATCTCGAACGCCGCATGGTTCTTTCTTAGAGTCTAGACTCATAAAGCGCGCGCTTGGTTGTAGGACGATTGAAATGACTCGAGTACTTACAGATTCCGGCTGCCCGGTGACTTGGACTCGGAGGCCGAAGACGTCCGACCCAGTCCTCTCCCTCGCCGCCCTCGACGTCGTGCACCTGCTATCCACTACTATCCACTACTACCGCTTTCCTCTTTCTCTCTCTCCACCCCATTCACGCACAACCTGAGCCCCCACTGGGCTCCTAGGCACGTCGGTTGATGCCCGCCGGCACGCTTCGGTCCACCGCGCCTTCGGTATCGCTCCCTGGATATGTGATACTCTACATTAGAGATCTGCAGTGTGTTGTGCCTACCACGGCGCCCCGCCTTCAAAGGCAATAAACGAGGATCAAAAAAAAACTCGGAGGCGTGATACACATGCCGCCATGTCTTGATGATCTTCTGAATCTCGGCGTCGAGACCGGTGCAGCAGTTCCCCTCCGTGCGCGAGCTCGGTGGGTGTAGTGACAGATGGGCTGCGGAGCATACGTGTCGTTCGCAGGTGGCAAAGCGGAGGTTTAGAATGCGAGCACAGCTGCAGGATCGTGCGCCAATCTATGCAGGGGCGGGCCGGGTAAGCGGGCCCATCGGCATCGCGCTGACGAACGCCTGTGGCTCCGGGTCCGCCCCAAGCTCTCTTTCATCCTCTGCTGCGCGCCTTCTCTCTCTCTCTATCACCTCCCGTCTCGGCCGACGATACAATGTGCAATGTTGTGGTCTGCCCTCCGACGCTCCTCTCCCGCTCTTGCCTCTCCCTCTCGCCCGTCAGTCCTCAGCAGCCATCGCTCCTCGCTGCCGCGCACTAGCTCAGCATCACTCGTCCTCCTAGGTTTCCAGCCGTCCCTCCGTCATCACTCGTCCTCTACACCTCCCGCTCATGATCTGCGCACTGACTCACCCTCCTCGGCGCAATGTCCCCGGCCTCCATCGACGCGGTTCAGGACGGCTCCATCTACTGGCTTCCTGATCCTTACTGCTACAACACGACATCCGCGCGCCCCCTTCGCGCGCCCATTCACCCCGTTATCGAGAGCGTTCCACGCGACGCCTCGAAATCAGCTCAGTCCTCTCCCGTTCCTCGCGGGTCTGCTCAAAGTGAGTCTCTCTCCCATAGTCTCTCTCCCATGCCTTTCCCCACCGCTCTCCTTGGCTTCCCGGGGTGGTGCTCTCCACCGTATCGGTTCGTTTGTTGAGAGATGCTTACGGTGTTCTGGTTCAAACTGGTTATTAGGCTTCGACGGCGCTCGAGATGTCTCGCATGGCCGCGCGTATCGGCCTGACATTCGTCCCCATTTTGCTCCTCGGGAACATGAAGTCCAAGAAAATCCTCCAGCACGCCGAGAAGTATGGCCATCCAGACTTTGAGGCGAAGAGGGAGCAAATGCTGCGTAGCATCCGGACCCGCACCATCCTCTTCCACATCCTCATCTTCGTTCCCATCTTCGTCTTCTGGGCGACGATTATCGCTAGCCTGGAGCGCACCCCGTTGACGGGCAGGTGAGTCCTCCTCTCCATCCTTCTTCAAGTCCGATCTCGCGGGAGGGCGATAGCTCCCTGGCCCTTCGGCTCTTTTCTTACCGCCGACGCCCAACAACGCGGACTGATCTGGGAGTGGTTATGAGATGGATTGTCGGTGGAATTCGTAAATCAGTGCGCCCAGAAAGTTCTATGTTGTCGGTCATCTTTGGTTTTGGAATTCAGGAATCATTTCTCACGTACTGACACGTTTGCAGATACCGCGTTATTCTCCTTTCGCCCGAAGAAGAGGACAACATCGCAGCACAGCTGGCAGGGCCCGGCTGGTACCGCGCCGTCGGTGAGATCCTCTCCGCCGCGGGCCCTCCGCCGCCGATCCTCCCGCCGTCCGACTGGCGACTCGTTTGGGTTCGCGATACCCTGCGCCGACTCGAGAGCGCGATCCCGACGCTACAGTACGAGGAGAAGCTCTGTCCCCATTGGATGGACTGTGGCCCGGACGACATCCCTCTCCCTCCGCCCGCCGACTACCCGCTCCGGCCGCGCCCGCGAGGATCCGAGGTCCTGCACCGCTGGGTCGAGCTCACGTGCACCCGCCCCGCCCCGCCAACGTCGCACTCAATCACGGGTCCGCCGTACTCGCTGCTCGTCGTCGACCGGCCGGACGCGTCCAACGCGTTCTCGTATGGCTTCGGGCCCGACGGCGGCGGCGGCATCGTCGTCTTCTCTGGCTTCCTCGAAGAGGTCCTCTCTCGCAACGGCTGCCCGGACGGGGCTTCGCCCCAACTTGCGCCCCCGCCAGAGCGGTCCTTCCTGTCGAACCTGTTTGGGCTCGCGCCCCCGCCACGGCCTGCGCACCCCGTGCCAACGGACCAGCAGACGGCGGAGCTCGCGACGCTGCTCGCGCACGAGCTCGCGCACCTGGTGCTCAGCCACCACATCGAGACGCTCTCGTCGGGCAGCATCGTGTGGCCGAGCGTGCTCTCGATCGTCACCGACGCGCTCCGCGCGTTCCTCTTCCCGGTCACTATGCTTTGTGAGTCTCTCCATCCTCTCTTGGTCGGACTCGAGCCGCCGTAGCGGTGCCTTTGCGTTTCCGCGTCTATGACTGGGAATGACTCGCACACCGCCGGCCGATCTCAGGACCCGTTCATCTGTCTGGTTTGACAGAATGCTGATCGACGCCTCCCCCGCCCGTCCACAGTCGGGCCGTTCATCAACGACGCGCTTGGGGGCATGTGGAAGGCCGGCGCAGGCGAGCTCTCGCATCTGCAGGAGTACTGCACGAGCCAGAAGCAGGAGGTCGAGGCCGACGTTGTCTCCGCCAGGTCCGTCCTCCCGTTCTCCTTCCCCGCGTCCGCGGTCGCTCACATCGTTTCGCATTTCCCCCAACTCGCCCTCGCCCCTGCCCCTCCACTCCCACCTCCACCCCCACCCTCATCGCACGCAGGCTCCTCGCGCACGCGGGCTTCGACCCGCGCGAGGCGGTGCGCTTCTGGGAGGGCCGCCTGGACGAGCCGCAGGCGGCGGAGTGCTCGACGCGGCCGTCGCCGGACTCGGCGAGCGCGATGGCGCGCAAGATGTCGGGCGAGACGCACCCGCTGCACGAGACGCGCATCAGCAAGCTCCGCGCCGAGCTCGAGCGGTGGGAGAAGAGCCGGGCGGCGGCGCGCGCGCGGCGCGAGCGCGAGGCGGCCAAGGCGCGCGCGAAGATGCCTGCACCGCCCGCGCCAGGTGCAGAGAGGGGCAGGGAGCAGACCGCTGGGTCAGCTTGAGGGAGTCAGGGAGGAAATAGAATAAGAGGCCACGGCGCACGCGTCTGTCGCGGGGCCCGGAGCAGGCATTCGGAGGAGTATTATATCGCGCCACGGACAACCGTCGCAAGTAGTGAGTATGCTTTGCCCGGGCCGCCGTGCACGCATAGAACAAGCACACACTCTTTTTGTTTTTTTTTGTTTTCGTTTATCGACTACGTACGTACAGGCTCCGCCGCTCTGCTGTGTCGAGAGCGCTCCGTCTCATCCACTCTATCTTACTGTAATACTAGGTTGTGTAGTAGCTACCCGCGATATCCCGATGCGATCTCTCTCTTCTCTCTCTCGGTGTACCGGGAACAGGTTCACGCACAGAGTAGAACGCCGTCGACACCGCTGCTGTGGTTCTCCCGTCCCGACGTCGCCCGGCGACCCTCAACCCACGGCGGCGCGGTAGTCGAGCCTCAGCAGCGCCTGCCCGTGCGCGATCGGCATGCGCTCCGCGAGGACGCGGGCGACGTCCTCGCGCGCGCCGCCGGTGCCGGCATCGGCGACGTCGAACTCGAGGCGCGCGAGGCGCGCGTAGCACGTGCGCGCGAGGACGACGTCGAGGCCTTCGAGGTTGAGCGCGGGGAGCGCGCGCCGGGCGAGGACGAGGCGGATCTCGGCGAGCGCGGGCGCCGCGCCGCCGGCGTGCGCGAGGAGCGCGAGCACCCACGAGAGCGAGCGGGTGGCGGCGGCAGGAGATCGGGTGGGGGAGGAGGGGCCACAGGGGACGTGCAGGGCGCGCAGGCGGGTGCAGGGCGTGAAGTCGAGTTGCGCGGCTTCGAGGAGCGCTGTGATGATGGAAGTGGGGCACGGCGGAGGGAGGGGGACGGCAGGTCAGAACGCGCAGGGGAACGTGAGCCGTCAGCGAGGGCGGTGTTGGGCAGGGACGGGCGCGACGTACAGGTGGGATCTGGGGATTTGGACAGGGTGATCTGGATGTGCTCGAGCGTAGAGCCGGCGGCGGATAGGAGCGCGCGAAGGGCACCTGCGCTGCGTCGCGTTCCGATGGAGCATTTGAGGATGCGTAGGCTGCGGTGCGCTGACTCCGCGAGGAGCCAATCCACGAGCGGCCCGATGTGTATGTCTTGTGAGACCTCGAATTGCCCGAGCTCGAGCCGCGGATAGGTCTCGGGGAGAGCTTTCCGGTCCTGTTTGAACTCTTCGCCCTGTCTTCTTGCAAGGGACGGATCGCGCGGAACGGATAACCATTCTGCGGACAGGAGGCGGAGAGCGCGGAGGCGGGGGAACGCTAGGAAAAGACTAGTGAGGTCTGCGAAGGACATTGCTCGGCAGTGACTGAGGGTGAGGGTGGTGACTTTGGGAAAGGCAGCGGCGAGGAAAGAGGACACCCCAGGGCTGAGCGTAAACTCACTCACCCTGAGAGTGTGGACGAGCGGGAAGATATGGTGGACTGTAGAATTGGCGGCAATACTTTTCGAGGAAGAGGGGTGAGAGCTGTCTTGGTCTGTCTTGTCTGAGGGAGGGTCGGGAGAAGGAGATAACCCCTCACGCAACCACGAAGGCACCTCAAATGCCACAGCGTCGCTGCGTACAGAACGAGCCATTCTTGCTCCAAGAGTGGGCCATCTGCTGAGACTGAGGCTGGTGTCGGCACCATTCATCCACCACCCCTGGCTTGTGGTTGCTCGGCCCCGTATCTCGACGTCGCGCACGAGAAACCGAACGTCTGGAGTCTCTTTGAAGAAACACAAGAGCTGGTCTGAGGAGGGGTCAACCACGATGTGGCGAAAGAGGTGGCAGCGAGCGCGGGGTAGCCAGGAACGGGAGACCCTGCTACACGCGCGTAAGTCGTCCGGGTGGGCGTGGAGGAAGGACAGGATCTCGTCGACAATTTCGGCTGGCAGTCGAGGGAACGTCATGCTGGCAATGACAGTGGGATAGAGAGAGCAGAGGGCGCTGGAATCCCTGGCAGCAGTGATCATTTATTGAGACGTGCGGGACAACACATTACCCATTAGTCGAAGGATGATGATCGCCTGTACCGCTGCGATCCATTGGGTTGGAGGTGGGAATGCGCATCTGGCCCTACGCACGAGTGTTGCCTGGCTAGTGTCCTTGTTCAGCGCTCAGTCAGCGCAGACCATAAGACGGCTCACCTGGACCTGGACCTGCGCGCACGGGACGAAGAGGCTGCCTCAGCAGAGGACGCGCGTCCCGATCCCTGGGCGAGCCGGTCTCGATCACATCCAAACCTGGCTGTGACGCTAGCCGGATTACGTCAGTCCAGGCCTCGCTCGAGGAGCACGGTGCGCTCGAGGCCCGTCCTCTGCCCTCCTCCTACCACCATGTTCTCCTCGTTCTTCTCGTGAGTCCTGCGCCCGTCGTCGCCCTCATCAGTCTCATTTGCACCCAGCACCGCGCCCCCGGCCGATCCCAATGCGCCCAACTTCCACCCCATCTCCTCCTCCACTCCCCCCTCAGAGCTCTTCGGTGAGCTCGAGCCCAAGGACACCGAATGGGCCTGTCCTGGCGGCTTTGCCGTAGAAACCCAGATATTCTACACCTTCCTTGAGGATGGCAGCTCGCTCATGTGCCAAGTTATCCACTCTTCTGTTGGGTAAGTCTTGCCCGCCTCTCCCTCTTTTGCCTGCCCTCAATCTGCATTGGTGCTCGTCCGTCTCCGCCCGTCCCCGCATCCCTCGCGCGCAGCGTGTGGTACCCCACGATCCAGTTCACGTGCAAGATTTTCAACCCGAACTCCAAGGAGAAGACCTGGAAGTCCGTCAACGTGACCAACTTCGTCGCCGGCCCCCCTGGCCACGACAAGCGTTCCTGCAAGGCGGACGAGTTCTCAATTACCCACAAGGCCGCCCCCTCCGCCGACGTCGCGGAGCAGTATACCATCACCGCCAACCTTGACGCCGACCTTCAGATCACGCTCACCGTTACCCGCACCCCCTACGCCCCCGGCTTCAAGGTCGGCCGCGGGCCCTCCGGCGGCTTCTCGTACTTCGGGCCCGACCCCAAGAACGCGGAGGGCTACGTGATCCACCGCTTCTGGCCCCGCTACCAAGCGAACGGCATGCTCGTCCACCGCGGCGCAGCCGTGCCCATCAACGGCCCCGGGATGTTCGTGCACGCCATCCAGGGCATGCGCCCCAACCTCGTCGCCGCCCGCTGGAACTTCGCGCACTTCCAGTCTCCCGCGCACGGCGGCGTCGCCGCCGTCCAGATGGAGTTCACCACCATCGACGCCTACGGCCGCAAGGGCGCCGGCTCCGGCTTCGCGACCGTCAACCTGGGCGGCCTCGTCGTCGGGGGCAAGCTCGCGGCGGTCACCGCGGAGACCAAGTGGCCGGACGAGCCGTACGCGGAGGACGCGACCGTCGTCTCGCGCGCGGTGCACACCAAGAAGGCGCTCGATCCCGACACCGGCTACGAGGCCCCGACGGAGCTCTTCTTCCGGTGGGCAGGGCCGTCGCTCGTCGCGGGCGCGGCGGGCACGGTCGACGCGTCTGTCACGCTCGACGTCGGCTCTCCAGACTCGTACAAGGGGCTCATCGAGAAGGTGGATGTCCTCGCCGAGATCCCATACGTCATCAAGACGATGGTCAACTACGTCGCGGGCACAAAACCCTACATCTACCAAGTATGTTCCTCCTGCATGGGTTCCCTAAGTCGTGGTGCTAATATTCTGCGCAGTGGATCAACAACGCCAAGCTTAACTTGAAAGTTCCGGACGGTCTCGTTCCTAGTGTCTCGAATGAGACGGAGGTGGAGGGAATCTTTTACAATGAAGCAACGTTCATCTCGTAGATTCAGCCTCGCAGTTGGTACACAAATTTGTACAATACGACCGGTCACGCTTGCATGTACACGTTCTTCATCTATAGCCCTGTCTCATGGATAATCACACCGCTCACGTTTTTGGACCCTTGCGATCGACTCCCGGGTTAGCGTACGGTGCCCTACGGCTACATGGTTTCGTCACCCACACATCCAACGACATGCCACCCAAACAAAACCCGTGATGTGCCTTCAGGAGCTGCCTCCTCCCAAGATCTAAGTAGCGCGCACGCCGAAAACGAGTATATTGATGATCACAACAGAACAGTATGTGTTGCGTAGGCCCATCCGTGCACGAGAACGCGGGAAAAGGCGGGTATGTACGTGCCCGTGTCGCGTGGTGCAGGGAATGAACCTGAGGACCCACGAAACCCCCAGGCGCATGAGGTGTCCCAAGGAGCACGTAAATACGGGGGAGCGGCAAGTGGGGCCCCTTCGTCCCGTGCGCCTCTACGTCGGGGCAACCGCCTGTGGCTGCACGGGCACGGTGCTATACGAATGGCCATGGCATGTCCGGCATGTACAGTCGCGTCGGCCCCGGGATCGCGCCAGACGCTGAACGAAACGGCCAAACGCGACAGCGGCGGCGGCGGCGGCGGCGGCGAAAGAAAGAGCAGGGGTCCAGTGGTCGAACCCGGCGGTACACCAGCCGCGTCCAGCCGAGGAGGATGGAGGGAGGTAGATTCTGACCCGCGCGAGCTCAAGCTCACGGGTGGCGCTTGCTCGTGCCGTGCCCTTGCGCTTGCTCTGACCCGGGCGCTCGTAGTCGGAGGAGCCGTCCTCGGAGCCCACGAAGGTGACCGCGGTGTCGCGCCGGATCGCGACGTGGATCCCGGCGCGGGAGCGGGGCTGCCAGGCGTGAGGAGGAGGCGGCGGCAGGCACGTGGAGGCGGGCGTGGTTGAACGAGGAGGAAAGCGCAGGAGGGGGAAGGGAGACTCACCGCGGCGTCGACGAACGTGCGGCGCTCGGCCGCGAATCTGATGGAGCTAATGGAGTTTGCGAGGTGAGGGGGAGGGGAGGTGTCTCCGATGCGGTTCACCTTCTCGCGGAAGCCCTCGCGCGCGTTGAGCGTTGCCATGAGCGAGATCGTGTACACTGGTGGTGGGTCAGTATCTGAGGCGGGCGGAGTGGAGCGGGGAGACGGGACATACTGCGTGCGCCGGTGTAGTAGAATACGAGGTAGATCTGGTAGTCTGGGAAGAGGACGAGGCAGATCACCGTGACGATGTTTAAGAGGCTGGAGGAAGAACGTTGCTGTAGGCATGCTACGCTCCTGCGAACGAAGTTGCGCAGCGCACCTCGTTACAAGCCCTGTGTTGATGGTGAAGATCATCTACGAGAGAGCGGTCAGCCTCCGCGTCCTTTGAAGATAAGGATATGACAACTCACTAAGCTATTGATGAGGCGCCTGGCTCTGAGGGTATATCGTGCATCAGCGTGAGCGTCGTAACATGATAGTGGTGGTTATAGGCTCACCCGGTGGAACCAGTGCGTGCACGAGCGAGCAGAACGACGAGCGTTCCGGACAACGCTAGGTCGGTGACGGCGGTCAAGGTGCTCATCCCAATGTCGATTGGCTACAGTCTCAGCGACTCAGTACCTGAAGAGAATATGGCTTGGGAGCGACTTACCACAAGAGCGATGAATTCGGGGCGGGTGGTCGCCTGTTCACTGTCCGAAGGCTCAACACGCAATGCAGAACGCCTATGTGAAACACGCCCTACCCCTTAACGAAGAGAACTGCGAATGATCATGTAAGAACCAAGAGCGCCTATGGAGGGGGCAGCAGCACTTACAGAATGCCACGACGAAGTCGCCGAAGACAAGAGCGGACTGCAAGCACGGTGTTAGCGGAAGTTAGCGCGAGGATGATGGAAACGCGCCAATAATATGGCCAGGATCGCATGCTGGCTCACTGCGAAAGCATTGAGCGGAACTACCTCGCCTCAATCGAAGGTCATTACTCACGAGTCCATATTCGGTAGGTATAGAAGCTGCATGTGGTCTGAACGGCGGAGCATGATATGGTTTGCGCGTGACGTACCTCTGAATAGTGACTAGGCTTAACGCCTAACGGGAGTGTTATGAGGAGAGACCTCTAGCAGGCATACAGCGGTACTCACGTTTGTGAGGAGCTGAGCCTGTATCGGGGTCAAATTTTGCATGGAGGCACGGGTGAAGAGAGACGCACGGCAGCTGTCCTGTAGGCAGCCTTCAGTATAATGGCAATCAGAGCAGCATTTTGGCCACCTACCATGGCACCAGTGGTCCAGTCGTTGGCCTAGCGACGAGAAGGTACCAATCTGCCAACCAGAGTCATGGCAAAATCTCGAGCGGAGGATTGTGTGCACTCACTAACAGAGTTTAGGAAGAACAAATTCACAGTGTCCTGTCTGACGGGTAATGCCGAAAGTACCAGATCATCTGCGAGGTCGAAACTGGAGGCCGAAAGGCGCGTCAAAACAGCGGAGATGCATCGCCGGCAAAGGTTGGCCACGCACCCCCGTACAAGCTGTCCGCGAAGGGACCACGTTTTCTCGTTAGCATGACGGCGTTGGGGAAGCGGACATGAGGCACTCACCAGCCCATGACCATGCCCGGCACGAGATTCATACCCAGCCTGGATAATGCACCCATGAGCCGACATGCCCCCGTTCGGCCGGCGCGCGAGGTCCGTACGTGACATCGAGGAGGTACTTGGTGGGGATATCAATCGCCATCCTTACGCGCAGCTGCACGGAGAGGGGGGCCGGGGTAAGAGCCAGACGCGGTACGCAGGGCGACGGTCTTAAGACGACGACGGGGCCTCTGTGGCAGGTAGTGACAGAGCGGATCATCCCTGGAGAGGCCGTTTCTGCGTATTCCGTGCCTCACGCCTCTGGACAGCTAATGTGGCCCCCGGCGCAAAAGTTGGACTCGTGCGGATGTACAGCGTCGGAGGATGCGAGGGGTAGACGGTTCCAGTCGGAGCTGGTGCCCAGCTCTATGGCCTGTCCGAGGCTCTCTGGTATCGAAGGCGCTGGTGTCGGCTCACATCTGTAAAGAAGGGAGCGGTGGTGTTAGTAAACCGCGTATTTCGCTTGCAGCGATACGCGAAGCTAGCGAAGTTGGCCAAATAAGCGAACGTAGGTTTTGCCATGTGGCTTCCACGTGCGCCGGCCAGCCGAGCCTACGATCATGTTGAAAAAATGCCGCGGGCCACAGCCAGCGTCTAATAGTGACCTTGCGTACACAAAAACAGCATCCCCTGAACCAGGATCGAACTAGTGACCTTGAGATGACAAGTATCCATTACAGTCTCACGCTCTTCCAACTGAGCTATCAGGGGATATAAACATAGGCCTAATGAGTACATTTAGAGTTGCGTGACCGCTTAGGACACGTGTACGTGTACGTGTACGTAGTTACATATCGGTGTTTACGGTGTTGCCTGTCCTGATCAGGTGCATTCCCCACAACATGCACGTCCAGATTGCGCCCAGACAGCGATCCCCGCCGCGCCGCCGTCCAGGCTGGCAAAGTCGCTGCCCGCCCTCGCTGCGAACGACAGCGATGCGGTCGCGAAGGTACGCGACGAACCCGTTGGGGTTGATAGCCTGATATGAGCGCAAAAGTGGTGGTACGAGTCCCATTCAGACATGGCCTTGCCGAGCAGTCCATCGCCCGGTCACCCCACCCAGACTCGCGTCCCTAATTGGCACAGGGCCCCATAATACCCCACCGCCGCTCGCCCTGCCCTCTCACCCCTCTCTCACTCCCCGCGACCACCACCGCAGCTCTCCCTGCACCCTCCACGCCCGTCCACGCCGATTCAACTCGCCGCCATGTCCTCCGTCCTCCGCACCCTCTCCAAGCACACCCGCACCCTCTCCGCCGCCGCCCGCGCCCCCGTCGCGAGCACCAGCTCCGTCGCCGCGCCCGCCCGCGCCTTCCACTCCCCCTTCGCCGTCCTCGCCTCCTCCGGGTCCCCGCTCACCGTCGCCCCCAAGTCCCCGCCCCCCGCGGGCTACGCCGGCATCTACGAGAAGAACATCGAGTACCCCGCCGAGCCCATCCCCTCCGGCTTCGGCACCCGCACCTACGTCGTCTCCCAGCCCGACCCCGCCAACACGCCCTACTCCGTCCCCGCGGGCGCGTACCCCACCTCCGCCCCCTACGTCGCGTACCCCCGCGCAGACGCGCCCCCGGCCGAGCCTGGCGCCCAGTTCGCGTCCGCGAGCACCGGCTTCGCCCACCCGCTCTCCCAGCGCGTGCTCTCGGGCGAGCTCCCGGACGTGAACCCGTCGCCGCTGCACGAGAACGCGGAGAAGTTCTCGAAACTCGGCGTCGACAACGCTTGGAAGGCCCGCAAGTGAGCGTGCAACGCTCGAGCCTCCCCCCACACGCCAAGAGGGGGCCGTGCCCGCCCAGCTCACATTGCGGGCGCGGCGTCCCGCTGTCCAGCCCCTCCCGTCTCTCCTCTACACCGACCGATCATGCATATCACAGGCGTGAGCACGGAGGTCCCGGGGGGCAGGCTCGTGAGGGACGAGTAGACGTTTCGGGTTCGTTGGGAGGTTCGTTTCGTTTGGAGGTCCAGGTTCCGTTTCGTTTCAAAGCTGTAATCGCAGTCTGCTCTTGTCCCCGCACGTAGTTTCTCGCCGCGCTGTGTTCCCTGTAAGTAGTCCTTGTACGAGTCGCAAATCCAATTGTACGATACGCCGCCGTACGTTTATCATGCCGTTACGAGTAATCCATCCATAGATTTGTCCGCACATCCCCCGAACTCCGCTTGCTCGTGCGATACAAATGCAGTGGCCAGCTCCAGCTCGACGGGGCGAGACACTGGGCTTCGTCGCTCCAGGTCGTTATCTGCGGGCGTTGGCGGCGTCCAGACGACTGTCCAGAAGGGATCCGCAGACGTCTCGAGCGGGGCCAGCGACGGACTTAGAGCGCCCGTAACGTCATCGTCCACTCCCCCGCGCCGGGCTCCCGCCGTTTCCGCGCCCGTCCCCAGATCACACGCACGCACGATCGCGAGGACGTGCAGTACGAATCGAGGATCGAGCGTTCATAAATTGCATCGCCTTCGAGATCGGAGGAGCGGGCTCCTTGGCACGCAGAGTGCTGACAGAAACCCTGCGAGCTCGAACGACACTGTATTCAACAGGGTGCACCGCGCACGTCATGGGGGTGCGCCCGCGAGAATAAGTCAAACCTATGGGTGTGCGACAGAGAGATATAGAACCGACGGGAACGAGGGAGGGGGAGGGAGGAGCGGCCCAAGCGGTCTACGCCTATGTGCGCCAGCGGGCTGCGGAAACGGGAGGGAACATGCAACGGACGACAACGCGGAACATCCCCGCGGCGCGGCGTGGGCACGGGGGCACTGGCTGCCCCTGTGCTCAGGGCGGCGCGGGGAGAGAAGGATTAAAGGGAAGGAGGGGCGGTATCCTTTGAGCCGGGACCAGAGCATGACGGACGCCCTGAGGGCGATATATGTAGGAGGGCTAGACAGAAGACGAGGGGCCGGGCCACAAAGCGGGGTAGAATTCAGAAATGCATGGGAACGCGGTATTACCGGGGCGCCAACCCGTGCTAGCGATAGCGAATATACACAGGCGAATGGATGGGTATGTCAGACGCGGTACGGGGTAAGGGTGGAGGTTCGGTGCGACGGGCGCGATGGACGAGCAGCGGGCAGTGAGACAGTGGAAGGTTCGAGCGTCGTAGCGATTCGTGAGGCCGTCGTCAGGATGACAGAGTGCTAAGAGCCAGTAGCGAGGTAGCGATAGCAGCCGGGCAGCTTGTAAATAGGGATGGTTAGGTTATTGCGATCGTTCATTGAGTCGTCAGGGCCATGGCAAGAGAGAGCTTGGAAATCTACATGTGAGTATAAGTCGACGACAAGCAAAAGGGTATGCGAGAACATGACGTACAAAATCCGCGCAGCCCGTGCGCGTTGATAGCACCGCGGCTGGGGCCATGCTTATGCTCGACAGCAGAACGCGGCCCAGAAGCCCTTCTTCCGCCCCATCCCGTGCTCATCCTGCTCGCCGACACGCGCCATCTGGTCGCGGTCGTACACACCCATGTTCCTCGTCTGCCCGTTCATGCCGTCCTGTCGCGTGCCCGCCGTCGTGGTCCCTTCGCGACTCCCAGTGCCTGTCTTCCCGCCCGGTGCTTGCCCATACATGAACGACTCCGAGTTGTTCGGGTGTGTGAGCGGGTTCTGCCCGTTCGGCGCGCCAGTGGGTGGTTGTGGTGACTGGCGGCCGTACGCGTTTGTGCGGTACCCCCCAGAGCTGCCAGGTGCAGCATACGGGTGCGGCGCGACGAGTCCGCTGTCGCGCTCTGCACGTGCGATTTGCTGCTGACTTGCGCGGCGGCTCGTGGGTGCCAAGGGCTGCACACTGACTTGCTCGCGAGAGCCACCGCGTGATGCGTCGTGAGGCCGGCGGCTGCTGCTCTTGACGTGTGCCGGCGTTGGCGCCAGAACAAGTGGTGATGACGGTGACGCAGTACCGTCTTGGAGAGCATTCCGTGACGAGCGATGGCGATCCCGTTCTCCCCGATGACGGTCCCGAGGGGTATGCGGAGTGCCGCCATGAGCAGAGGCAAGAAGGGCAGAAGTCTGAATGCAAGCTCAGCGAAGATCCTCCCAACAGTAACTCAACCTACGTGTCCGGCTTCCCATCCCTTCCCACCGTTAAGAAGCATCCAGTCGAAGATGCCGTCTTCGGGTTCGCCAAGGGTTTTCAGTACCTTGGTGAACAGCTCCCGAAGGAAGTCGTAGTCCGGCGTCTCCTCGAAGCCGAGTTTGCGGACGTAATTCATGTAGATAGCGAACTCCTCTGCACCTCCAAGTCAAGCAGAGGTGGACTCAGGTGAACGGTGGAGCTTACCAGGGAACCCCTCGCAAAGCTCCTCGATAGCAGTGCTTTGCTTCTTCTCACCGATCTTCTCGTACTTCTGCTTGTTCGTAGCAGCACGAAGACCTTGCCAAGGCAAACCTCCACGCAGGAAATACATGAAGACATGGCCTAGTGACTCAAGGTCATCTCGACGAGATTGTTCGCGACCGAGGTGGGTGTTGATGGACATATAACGAGCAGTGCCGGATAATGACTTGCGCTCACGGTAAGGAATATGCACCTTGGTTTTCGGATCACGGTAATGCTTCGCCATACCGAAATCTGTGAACATAGTCAGTCAAGTCACCAAGACCTCTCGTGGTGACGTAAAGCCTGACAACTGGCAGGCTTCATCGCCCCGCGTGATCACAGCACCAATCCCAGCATGGTCGTACTCGTATTGCCATGGACTAAAGGGCAGCATCCCTCGGGCGCCATTCGGTATGAAACAAAACTTACCGATGATGTGAATGGTGTTGGCCGTCTTAGTGCCAGGCACTCCAATCAAGAAATTGTCGGGTTTGATGTCGCGGTAAATGAGAGACTTCTCGTGGATGGACTGCACGCGGGTGACCTACAACACAAGAAAGCGGTGAGTGGTAGATCCTAGCCGCAGCCTAAGGGACAAAAAGCAGCGAATATCACAGGGGGCGTTTGTCTCGGCGTATAGACGCTCGGAGCCGAAACGATGAATGTTATGAAACCTAACACGTCGGCACGCATCGCGCGTGTCGCCTCGGTGCGGACGCTCCACCGCATGCCAGGCCGACACACGCCCTCCCCGAGCTATTACATCACGCTGTTAGAAGTAGACTCACCATTTGCTTCGCTGCCATGCATACGGTCTTGATGCTGAACTTCCGACCACACATGTCGAACAGGTCCTCAAGGTTGGGCCCCAGCAAGTCGATGACGAGAACATTGTGCAGACCCTCTTGGCCGAAGTAGTGGACCTGAGGGACGCCGGCTGGTGCACGAGGTCAAATTCACAGCGGCGGGGATATGCGGAAACTACTTACGGGTGCCGTTCAATGTCCTGTAAGACCTGTACTCATCCCGCAGCTGGGGTGCTTCCGACTTGCGTGGTTCCTAGAATAGAAGAGCATATGAGCGACGCTTGAGGTGCTGGGGGAACCACGCCGTTTGACGTACAAACTTGATGGCGACAGGCTGGTTGTTGAGCATATTCGTGCCTTCATAACAGGAGGCGGGTGTCACAGAGAATTTGGAACGCTAAGCGCAAACCGCATACCCTCGAATACAACACCAAATGAGCCCTCGCCGATCTTCTTTCCGACACGGAAGTGATTGCCAACGACGCCATTGGAGGTGCCCGACTGAGAGGAGTGGTGGGCCGAGGAGGAGGCTATTACATGTGGAGTCGTCATGCTGGCGGAGACGACGGAGCGGGGAGGGTAGAAGGGGACTAGCAGGCGAAAGGAGGAGGAGGGGAGAAGGAGAGCCAGGCAGCGAGAGCGGAGCAGACAACAGCGCCCTGGCGAGCGGAGTCTGAACCCGCTCGGCACGCTCCCGCATTTGGCACAGCGCGGCGACGGCCTCCGTCGGCCCGTCCGTCGTTCCCTCCGCTGCCATCCGCTCCGATCCGCAGACGATTGACACTCCTCCAATTGCGTACACGCATCACAGCCCGTTCGCTCCAGACTGCAAGGCTGCGCCTCTTCTGTCGCCTTGCCTCCCGCTGTGGCCCGCCTCTCTCGTTTCATTTGCTTGACAGCCAGGTCTTCGTTGGGACCAGTCGATCACAACACGGGGCGTGCTAAACATTCCCATCACGCCCTGAACATGTCTAGCATCCGAGGACCCCCAGCGAGTAGACTACATTCCATTCCCGTCGAGTACGTGGCTATTCTCACCGGTGCGTTGCGGAGTCTTTGCGAAAAGCAGTACGTTCGATTGACACGCAGAACTTATTAGTACGGGGAGCGGGTGGCGATCGCCACTGATCCGCGCTTCGTACCGCTAGATCTCTGGACATCCGCCGTCTCTGTCCGAACATACTAGTTGCCTGCCAATACAGCCGGGGGCTACAATTCCATTATTCCAACATGCAGGACGTCTTTGGCAATCGCCTTGACACATCCGTAAGTTCATCGAGCTTTTGACCCATATATTTATTCTGGGACGGCTGAATCAAAGGCCCCATTGTAAACCATGCCGCGCTCTCCGACAAAACCCACACCCATTCAATGGGGTGTCCAGACTGTTGGAATGTATTTGTCCCCGGTCAGGTATTTACTGTCTTGGCTATCAAACTCGCATGCTGACATGTGCGATCCCAGGAAGAATATTCCGCATCGAGGCGGCCCTGCAGACCATAGACAATGTGTCGTAACATCCTAAGCTGATAAAGCTGCAAACAGTCGCCCATGCAATGTCTAATCTGCTACGCCGTGGATGCTGACGTGACCGCTTCCGATTCCCCACAGCATGTCGAAGTGCGTGTTTTTCCTTAAACCACATACTTACTCAGCGTACGAAAATCTCTTGCAACCAGGCCCTGTGAACGGTGGCAAGTCCGACTGTCCAGTAAACCCATCAATTCCCCGCTACTAAAGTCTTGACCTTGCCACCGGAGAGGACGACTCGTGCCGTCAGGTATGTACGCGAGTATGTATGGCTGACGAACACGATCGCCGGTGTACGCCCTTGCGTCACCCTGTGTATTTCTGAACCTCGGCAAAAACTGACGACATTGGTAACTCGCTGTATTCATGCCCGACGTTGCTGCGTAATTTGGGCGGGCAAGGCGCCAACCAAACTCGGAGACTTGGGCTGCGGATCTACGACTCCCCCCCCCCCCGAGGGCGTCATTCGGCCACAGTGTGTCCCAGGCCCGATGTACTGCATCATTCCACGCTCGTCAATAACTTTTTTTCCACCGACAACGGTAGTGTGGGATAAATGGGCTTTGCAAGGACATACGCATTGCATACGAAAGCCACCAGTGTCCTCGTTGTCCGACATGTTAATAATCCCCATCACATGACCGCTGCCAAGGCAGCAAACCGCAAGTTGCCTGTTGGTCCGGAAAAGGGCCTCGCCCGTGCATCGCTCCGCCGTGATGTCGCATCGGCGTGAGAGCTGGTGAGAAGTCTGACATACCAAACAGGCCTCGTGCTGAATTCCCCGAGACCGTACCAGTGGTCCGCCACAAGCCGCCGCTGGCATAGCTAGCTGATAGCCCTTGCCCTTGCCCTTTCACGACGGCTACTTTGGCGTAGCGACTGCTAGGCGCGCTAGTTCGTAGTATCCAGTCTCGACAGCGGCATCACGCCGGCGATGGCCGGGGTCTTGTCTGAGGTGCTCATATTGCACGGACGGTGTGGGAATCGAATGTTCAGTGCGCATGACGAACTTACAGAGCCCGGGCGCTTGTCACAGTGTGGTGTATGTCAGACTCACACGGCACGGCAAAAGCTCTCCCGTGAGTACATGCAAGGGCGGGAAATATCCGCAGACACCATGCGTCGAGCGCGTACATGTCGTGCAGGCGGCGAGGCTGGAGCGCTGACCGCTGCTCATCGGATCGGGCGCGCCCGATGCCGCGGGGACAGAGTGTCCATGATCAAGAGCTCAACTGTGGAGGCCCTTCTTTGCGTTACGGCGATACCTTTGCGCAGAAAGTGAGGGCTCGCAGGAAGGACAGCGGGCGAACCTGTGCGGTCATTCACATCGCGCGATGATGACGCCAGATAAGCCAGCCGATACCTCGTGGGGCAAAGTCTATCAAAGGAACGGGCCAGGGCTTCAGCCAGCGGGCTCCCCGGACGCCTTCCGGCTACGACCGCGTAGTCTTCGCTTGGTGGGCTCGCGCTTCTGCTCGCAATTGGTGGCGAGATGCGCGCGGAGAGATTGGGAAGCACTCGGGCGGGCGTGACAGCACAGGCGGCGGCCTGGGTGTGACCGTAACTTGACTAAGTAGCAGATGCGGTGGATCTGAGATCGGGGTGTGCTCACCAATCCTCCTCCCCGCTATTTGTAACCTCCCTCCAACGACGGGCCCGCCTTGTCCGCCCTCGAACCCCTCGCACTTTCTACGCCGTACACACCTCCTCCCCCGCCGCACACCCAGAGCACACTCCCCGCCGCAACCACCAGTCGCCCCCTTCGGCAACGCTACCTGCGCGAACAGCCTGTTCACCAGCACCGTTCGTTTCCCCCGCCCGCCCCGGAGGAGTTCTCTCGCACACATTCATACCGGACAAAGGACCAGAGCCATGATGCATCCTGGTGTAGTCACCCTCGTCGTCATCTCCGACATGGTGCGTCCCATGTTTTGCGTTTTCTTCCTCGCGCGGCGTCCTGCGCGCCCCCCGCCTGCGAAACGGCCGTGGAACTCGGTCCGCTAACGTCGGCGCATGACACACAGGTTTGCCCTTGGTGCTACATCGGCCACCGGGAGCTCAAGAAGGCCCTCGAGGACACCAAGCACGACTGTGCGGACATGACGATCAAGATCGAGCACCGTCCGTTCCTCCTCCACCCGTCCATGGGAGAGGATGAGTTCGTGGAAAAGCTCCCATGGTACTTGGAGAAGTTCGGAGAGGAGAGAGTGGCCCAAATTCAAGACATGGTCGGGACGCGTGCAAAGGAAGTTGGGATCGAGATGTGAGTACCCTCTCTGCCTGTGCCAACCTTCCCGTTCCGTGCAGCCCCTCGGGCATCACTCGGGCACGGAGTGTGATATCATACTCTTTCCTGCTCGCGGGAGCGCATGCTGATGGTTTTTTTTTGGTATACAGCACGTTCGCGGGCATCATGGCCCAGACTATCCGAGCTCACCGCCTGAGTCGCAAAGCTTTCGAGCTTGGCGGTTCTGAGCTGCAGGAGAAGTTCATCGAAAGGATCTTCCACGAATACTTCACCGAATGCAACAACATCGGTGATGTCAACTTCCTCGCAGGTTTGTCAGAGCAGGTAGGCGTAATGCCGAAGGACAAGGCATTGGCCTTCCTCAAATCGGACGAGTACCAGGAGGAGATCCAGCAGATGGCAGCGGAGGCACGCAAGAAGGGCGTAACTGGCGTGCCCTTCACTATCATCAACGGACGGTGGGCCGTAAGCGGCGGCCAATCAGCCGAAACATACGCACAGGTGCGTTTGGAGACGCCGCCGCCGTCTCATGTGCTGACTGTCTTCTTATTCATGCTCAGATCTTCCGGAAGTTGGCCGGCAAGGGACGCTTGCAGCCGATACCCACCGCCCCCAGCTGCAACAACGAACGCAGCGGGAGCCACGCATGCGCAACTAAGTCGTGAGCCCCCGTTCGTGTCGTCCTTCTCC
Organism: Epithele typhae; assembly: GCF_022376455.1. Taxonomy (NCBI): domain Eukaryota; kingdom Fungi; phylum Basidiomycota; class Agaricomycetes; order Polyporales; family Epitheliaceae; genus Epithele; species Epithele typhae. The sequence continues at coordinate 1,347,987 of NW_025954193.1, read as the reverse complement.
CTTGCACCGGCTCTCCGCCCTCCCTCCCCTCCGATGAGGAACCCTATAACCTCGGCGACCCTCCCTCCCTTCACCGTTGCCTGGTCCTTCCTCCTTTCATTATTACCATCTCGTCGTGGCCCGCTTTCCGTTGCTGTTCGATGCGTTGTTGTACACTATAACTCTTGCAGCTCGGGTATGGTTTATTGGACTACCTTTGCTTTCGTTTGCAGCACGCCCCTTGGGCGCCCGCATTTCACACTGGATCATGAGGGACGAAGCAAGCACGGCGCGAGCGCTTTCCAACTGCAAACTGCGGCTTGCACGGCGATGAGCTAAGGCCAAGCGCATTGACGGGAACCAGATTACGTTTGTGCGCGCTCGATGAGCAGGCGACCAAGTGCTTGCGTCAGGCGACGAACCAAAAGCGTGCGTGGATATCCCGGTGAGCTGGGTGGCCGAGCGGCGAGGTGCCCAGTACTTCGGAGGTGCGCCGTACTGACCGGGCCGGCGTGGAGTGGAAGCACGATCGTGACGTCAGACTCGAGACCCCCAGCGGCAGCACGAAATTAATATCGGTCGACCCCTCCATATAGCCTCGTGTCTCCCCTGCGCACGCCGTTCCCCCCACCCTCTCATCCGCTGTCCGCGTCCATCCGGCGCGCGGTCGCTCTGACGCCTCCTTACCCACCTACTCGTGCCTCCGGACACCCGTCAAAGCCGCTGCGATTCATGCCTCACCCACACCAGCATTGGCTGTACGTATGGACACCGCTCGTCGGTTCCTTCATGTGGTTCGGTGAGCAGCCATCTACGTTCGCGCGTGCGAAGTCCCCGACCCTCACACTGCGCTTCCTACATAGGCACGCTATGGGCGATGCTCATCACCTGGCTCGCGAGCGGGCAGCCCAAGTACCCGTCCCAGGACGGCAGCATCGCCTACATCTCCGACATCGGCGCCGGTATTCTCAAGCCCCTCTTCATCACCGGCTGCGTGATCACCGGCCTGTCCTTCTTCCTCTCGCTCTCCATCGAGCGGTGGCTGCGGCATGAAGGACGGTGCGTGTCACCGTGCTAGCAAGACGATAAGCGTACCTGTACTCATCTCAGCACTCCTTCTCGCCAGATTGCTCCCCAACATGCGCCGACGCGAGAAGGTCCTGGCCAGTTTCGCGATCTTGGGTGCCTTCATAGGAGGATGCGGGCTCATTCTACTGTCGATCTTCGACACGAACCGCTACCCGTCCCTTCACCGTATCTTTTTGCTGGTGTTCATACTCGGGGTGGGCCTCAGCGCCATCTTCACCGTTACAGAAGTAAGTGGATACCCCGCCGATTTTCCCATGCCCGTGCTAATTTGTCCCCCAGTATCGCTGGATCAGCCACGAATTCGACGAGATTCGCAAGCTGAAGATCGCATATGTCGTGAAGGGCTCCATTGCCACCATTCTCATCCTACTCGCGATTGCTTTCGCGGTCACCTTGTTCGTTGCAGTCAATGTCGGAGGTGAGCATACCGTAATGCTCCTGATAGCGGGAAGCTCACGCATGCTTCAGCTGTCTTGGAATGGACGATCGCGTTCGGTTTCACGTTCTTCTTGCTCACATTCTTCTGGGACCTCCGCATGGCAAAAGGCGTCCATCAAGGCGAGCTCTCCCGTCAACGCTTGCTGCGCATGCGGCAGACCGGTGAAACGGGGCTGCCTACGCACGTGGCGAATGATGTAGGGGCCGGCTCAACGTCACGGCGCTGAGCTGGGGTTTGACATGCCACATCCTCCCCCGCATCTTTTCTTGTATTGGACTCACGACCATATCATATACATTTACGTGTAGCCTAGAACCCATGTATCATTATCACCCGAATTGCATTAATAGGAGAACGTACAATTCTGGCGCCGGGACTGGATCGCCATGCGAACTCCTCTCTCTCTGTCGCTCTGGAAGCGCCACACCGAGGCTGCCAGCCCCTATGTAGCCTCCTGCTTGCAACCAATATATCCTCAACGGCTTACCACCAGGAGCCCACCGTTCTGCCCCGACCGCATACTGTGGTCCATGAATCGCCGTGCTCTGCGTCAACATCGACACAAACCGGCTGTGTGGATACCCCTCGTTGGCGCTGTCATTTGGTTCGGTGCGTGCGAAATTGGCGGCGGGAGCTTGCACCTGCATTGACCCGAGGTACCGTGTCCAGCCACCCTCTGGGCATTGTTCATCATCTGGGTCACAAGTGGTCCGCCGAGTTACCCTCAGCAGCGGGGACGGACCGCCTCCATCTCGGACATCGGCGCAAGCAACCTCAAGCCACTCGTCATCGTGTCGTGTGCGATCACGAGCTCGTCGTTCGTCCTGTCGGTCGCTATAGAGAGGTGGCTGCACAATGAGGGCCGGTGAGTGGCAGGAACGCACATATTTGGAGACCGCCGTTCACCTCTTCCCTCAGCCTGATGCCTCACCAACGGCTTCGTGAAAGAGTCCTCGCGTTTTTCGCCATCCTGAGCGCTCTGTGTGGAGGATGTGGGCTCATATTTGCCTCCGTCTTCGACGTCAGGAGCCATTTCTTCATCCACGAAGCGTCCCTGGAAGTGTTCGTGCTGGGAGTGAGTTTCAGCGCTGCCTGTACTGTAGCCGAGGTGAGTTGCTACGTACCATCTGCGAGCGAGAGCACGCGTGACGGCGACCCACCCACCCGTACCCAGTACCGCTGGATCTGGGACAACTTTAGAGAGCACCGACGGCTCAAGAACGTCTACATCACCAAGGGGTGCCTCGCGAGCGCGCTTGTTCTGTTTTCGGTTGGGTTCGCGGTCAGCTTCCACTCCAATCCGGACGCGGCAGGTGAGTCTCCCTCGGTAATAGTGTCCTGACGAAACGACCTGATGCGTTCTCCGTCAGCTGTTCTGCAATGGGCGGCGGCGAGTGTGTTCACGTTCTATCTGCTCACCTTCATTTGGGACTTCCGGGTGTCCGTGGAGGTTGAGAGAGAGTCACCAGTACCGCGCCAGCTCATCCTCACCCAGACCCCGAAGGGATATACCAATGTTGGTGCGATTGAGACGTCTTGCGTCCACTAGTAGTAGAAAGTCCGCGTCCTGGGCATCCGGCATCGCGCATGCACACTGTATATGTTGAGGGTTAATTCATCCATCGCTTAAGGGAGCGGTCTCCTTGGGCTAGCCTTTCGTTGCCTTACAGTCCGGTGGCCGGCTAGAATTTGTGTCGTGGATGAGAGGCAAGAGACGCCGCGCGCCTGTCTCACACCACTCTTGATTCGACTCCACACCTCGAGCGGCCTCCCCTGCTCCTCCTACTTAATAAGTACCCTCGCCCATCCGCGCCCGCCATGTCGCTCGCCCCAGGCAGCCCTCCCCGCACCCCCCGCACACCCCCCTACAGCGCGCACTCCACGCTCGCCCCCGGCTCCGCCCCACAGACCCCCACGCGGGGCGGGGACCCGCACACCGCCTCGCCCCGCCCGCCCGCGTCGCCCATGCGCCGGCCGCTCTCCCAGGTCTCCCTCCGCTCGCCCACGCCCGGCGCACCGCCCTCCACGTCCGCGTCGGGCGCGAGCTCGCTCGTCGCGTCGCGGCGCGGGTCGGGCCACGGGCTCCCGCCGTCCGCGTCGACGTCCGCGCTCGGGCTCGGGCTCGACACCGGGGCCCCGGGCGGGGGCGGGGGCGGGGGCGCGCGGGCAGGGACGCCGGGGACGCCGCAGAAGGCGAGGGCGAGGGATCTGCTGCGGAAGCACTACGGGTTGGGTATGGGGCCGCCGCCGCCGTTGGGGGCGGGGAAGAGCAGCCAGGACCCGATGGACTTTGGTGCGTCTGCGCGTTGATGGGCGTGTTGAGGAGGGGGGAGGGGCACGGGGGCTTACGGGGCTCGCACAGACTCGGTCGTGTTCGACGCGAAGGCGTACTACGAGCAGTTGATCACGACGTCGTCGCTGCCCACACTGATAAAGAAGGAGAACGACCTCTTAACAGGTGCGTGCGTCGGGGATCTTCTGTCAGAGAGGGGGGACTAACGTTTGTTTGTGGGCGGTCAGAGATCAGGCAGCTCGATAGCGAGAGGCAGAGTTTGGTGTACAACCATCACCATGAGCTCATTGCTGCGAGCGATACCATTGCTGCTGTGTGTACCATCCGTGCGTCCGGGGTATCAGGCTAACGTATTCGTATAGATGAAATCCAGAGCTGAGAATCTGGATGCGGACCTTGATCTGCTGCGAGCTGCATTTTCCGAGATTTCTCGTCTGTCTGCGGAGATTGCTATCGAGCACCAGTCCCCCACCGAGCGGCGACCACCACAACCCCATTCGACATCTGACTTATGACCCGACACGACCCTCCTTCATACCAGCATCTCTTTGCCCTGCACACCGCCGTTGGCTAAATCGGACAGCACGTCTCGTGGAACTGTACACTTGTGGAATGTCTACTTTACAGACGGTACGATGCTCTTAATGCTAGAGATCCATCCATCCGAATACCGAGAATGTCCAAGCACTGTCCTCAATTATGCTACAGCAGTGAAATCCATCCGCTCGGCCCCCCTTGGCATGATCAGAGGGCGACAGCGGCCGCACTGGCACGTTTGCTGCCCGGACGCTGTGGTCTAGGCTGAAGAACGTCGTCGACGTAGATGTCGACCTTCTCGTTGTAGAAGGCGAGGCAGCCCTTTATCTCCGCGCACTCGAGTTGCGGGGTGCGGTAGTACCACACCAGATCTTCGAAGCTTTCCCCGGAAGGAAGGTGGATGTTGTAATAGCTCGCGACACCCTAACGTATGATAGGAGGTCAGGAGGGACGGGCAGAGTACACATGCGGGAGCATACCTTATACGGGCACTCCGTGCTGGACGACGAGGGGATGAGCAGCTCCAGCTTGCAGTCCGTCTTCGGGATGTAGTAACGGATCGGGAGGCTCGTCTCGTACAGGATGCGCGGGCGCGTGGTGCTCGCGACCTCGACGCCGTTTACCTCGACCCGGACGCGCCGTGAGGAGTGAAGGACGTCTACGCGCTGGGCACGAAAGTATCTATTTTGAGCACTCTCGGCCGCAGCAGCGGGGGTAGACAGGACCGCCGCGGGAGTGGAGGGCGACGCACCTTGTACGGGTCCTTGGGGTGGACGTATATCTGCTCGTCCTCCTCGAACCAGGCGTCCATCTCGCTGAACTCCAGCTGGATCAAGCCATCGAGCTCGTCGTCGTGGTAAATCGTCGCCGCTGCTTCTGCCCGGCGGTTGCCCACCACGATGTCGTAGAGGTGGTGCTTCTGAGACTGGAAGGCGTCGACGAGGTACTTCTCCTGAACGTCCTTGACCTTGAAGAAGTAGTACGGGTAATAAGGCTTCAGCCAGCTGCAACACAACGAATATCAGCGCATGCTACGACCAGGTAGCATAAACGCCTACACAAGAAGGGCTTCCTGTGTGTCCACAATGTACTCGCCGCCGAAGAGGACACGGACCCTCCTGGGCGAAGGCTCAATGTGCGGCAGAGCGAAAGGAAACGACGCGATTTGAGACATGACAGTGCGTGAAGACCACAGCAAAGCAGAACAACGAGCAGGGTGGCAGGGAAGGCCGGAGGTAAGAGGGTGCCTTGCTGCAGGCACGCTCATAATATACGGCGCGCCTGTGACGCGATCACGTGCAGCCGGTGTCTCGCATGCGTGCTGTGAACAGACTCATGCGCGTCAAGCTTGCCGACTACGCATTGCTCTTTCGCTTGCTCTGCCACCTCCTTCGCCCTTGTCCCTCCCGATCGTCCTTCCCCGATCTCTTAAACACGCATTTTATAGCAACCCTCTGGATGTCCAGGCTTCACGAAGATAATGGATTCGTTGAAGACAGTGAAGGAGAAGAGAGCATACCTCGTCCTCAGGCTCCCCGCCTCGGACTCCCACCCCCACCCCCACTCCCTTTTCCGCAGGCACAAAGAGATGATACAGGTTAGCGTCACGTTTGGATCCTTCATGAATTTCGCCAGAAGAGTGAGGATGGAGTGGGGTGGGGCGAGCTCTGGCCGCTCCCTGACCACCTTGCGCGGTGGCTGTTGGGTGTTGGGCCCGTGCAGCTTATATGCACATGTAAATGGCTACCATCATGGGCGCATATAGCTGCGTTTGGCAGACTCTGTTGCATCTTTAGCCAAGCCGACCCCCGATCCCCGCCTTCATGAGCCAATTGCTGACTTCCTCTACAGTGTCGTCCATTCAGACGGCCGATTTCACTCTGCCTTTTCCGATGAACCATGGCGTACCTCAGCATCTTCAGTCGCCTCAGGCATCAGATGGTAAGCCTGCCCACTATGTTGCCCTTTTACCCCCAATCCAACGTCTTCCTCCAGCCTCATCTATCCAGACTCCCAACTTCACTCTTAATCACCCCCGAATCTCGGACATATCCTCCCTCATCACCCCGGGGCCTAATTTCAGAATCTCTGCGAATATTCTAGATACCTCGATCTCAGAGTTTACCCCTGCACCTCCTCCCGCCAAGCCCAAACCTCGTCCACGTCCAGTCAAACGTGTGAAACCGGACCAAAGCGAGTCCTCTGTCTCATCCCATGCTACCTCCTTTGCCCCACCTCAACCGGGCCACTTGCCGTTTTCCTCTGAGATCATGCCGCCTCCCTTCTTTCCTATCCCCGCGACCGCCTCTTCGTCTGCCTCTACCCGCCCGCCCACTTCCACGCAACCGACTGTTCTGGCAACACCACGAAGCGCAGACAGCGGGATTGATCTCCCCGAGTCGGACATGATGGACATCGCCGAACGAGCGAAGATGCGCGTGCGTTCTCAGGCCAGCGGGAAAGGCGCACCAAATTACGTCGATACCATCGAGCTATCGTCGGACGACGAGCTCTCCTTCCTCCCTATTCCGAAGGCCAAACCTAAGCCGAAGCCGAGGGCCAAAAACAAGAAGACATCTGACGACGAGTCGAGGAGCAAGACCACGGACAAGGGGAAGGGGAAGGATACAAGTAAGCTGCCTGCTGCGGTGAAGCGCACCAAGAAGGCTCGCGTAGTGGAATCCGGGTTTGATTCAGACGTGAACACCGTTCCGGTCCCCACCTCAGACTTTCCAGTTCCTGTCGACGAGCATGAGAGTAGTCGACCCGGCTCGCAGCTCCCCCCATCCGACCCACCACATCCCGGTTCCACCGTCGCCTCCTCCCAGCCTCGCTCTGCCGGTGGAGCTTCGCAGGACCTCCAACTCAAGGGCCCCGCTCCACCAAAGGCCCGGTCATTATCCCCCATGTCATCTCCTCCCCCTATGCCGCGGAAGCGGAAGCAGGCCTATGTGGAGATCACCACAGCCATCGACGCCGATCCGGATGGCTTCGTGCCCGGCCGCAAGAGCCCCGCGAAATCCTCGAAGGATAGTGCTGCCGAGGCCGAGCCCATAGCCCGCCCGTCAACGTCCACCGCAGACATCGTGCCCGAGACGCAGCCGCCCGCCCCAGTTGCGAAGAAGACGACGACGCGGCGGAAACGCAAGGGCGCGGACGAGGACGAGGATTGGGCGAGCGGCGTGCCCGAGAAGCCGGCCAAGAGTAGGCGCAAGTCTCGTCAGGAGGAGGACGACGAGGGTGACTGGGCGGGTGACGCGGCGCCCAAGGCGAAGCAGAAGGGCAAGAAGACGCCGGCCATCAAGCCCAAGGAAGCGAAGACGGGCTCGAAGAAGGGCAGGGGCAAGGCGGGAAAGGACAAGGACATGGAGCACGTTACTGCTATGGACGTTGATAAGGAGCCCCGAGCCGACACTTCTACCGAGCCGCAGGCGCAAGCAGCGCACGAACCTGTTGCTCAGAGTAGCATTCCTTCCCACCGGTCAACCACCTCTAAAGAGAAGGGGAAAGGCAAGCGACGTACCGCCATGTTGTCAGACGACGAAGACGAGAGCGCACACGCGGCCGACATCTCTACCAATACCGTGACTGTCGGAATTTCTTCCTCAGTGTCCGTTCAAAAGTTCAGCGGGCGCCAGTCTGACGCCAAGGTATGTTGGTTTGACGCATTGCACGCCTTTCGTCGTGCTCATATTCTTGTCATAGGAGAACGACGAACCAGAGTCCGAGGCTATGCCTCCTCTCCCCAAACCCAAGCCCCCGGTGACCCCTGCTCCAGCACGCTCTAGCTTCGCGGCCGCCAACCGCGCGTACAGCATCTCGGCGAAGAAATCCACGCCCATGTCCGAGCTCATCCGCCGCATCTCCTCGGCCCCCGGTTCACCGTTCCCCGCCACGACGCGCCCGACCTACTCGCCACTCGCGAAGTCGACGAAGAGCGTCCTGAGGCGCATCGCGCCGCTCCACCCGAACCGCCGCACGCCGCCACCGCCGCCGCCTCGACTCCCGCCGAAGAAGAAGACGCAGAAGATGCTGGATCTGGAGGAGAAGTGGGAGCTGGAGCTGGAGGACACTGTGGAGGGGTGGTACGCGATGTCGGAGGAGGAGCGGGCCGTGCGGCGGAGGCAGAAGCGGGATTATGAGCTGGGGGTCGAGGATTAGGTTGATGTGGTCGGGAGCTGTACGAGTCGAGGTTGAGGTTGTTGTTTGGTGTAATGCTAGTGTAACATTTCGACGCGCACCACGTGGGTGGGCCATCAGCGAGCCCTCGGCTTCACCACCGAGATGGACGTGTTCCTAAGCGTAAGGTACAGGTCCTTGGGTGGCTGCGTTGCCCATGGAGCGAGGGCGAAAAAGCGCGAGCGGATCGCACGCAAACGACACGACAAGTCATACGGGGGCGTCGCAAAATGGTAAACCATCCGTTGCGTAGAGGAAATCAAGTGTACTGAGAGCATCCTGCCAAACGGTGAAGTCGGTGCTGTCGAGTAAGGCAACCCGAGGGCCTATATGCCTCGTCATGTACATGTACTTTCTCAAAAACATCCCTGCTGCCACTCATTACATAAGATCATAGTCCGTCCGTGCGGTCCTCTTTGTGTGCGTAGTCCGGGGTACGATGCTGTCCTAGTATAGCCAACTAGCCAAAAGCCAAAAGCATCCTCGAGGCTAGACGGCTTCCCGGCTGATTGGACGCTCCACATCGATGTTCGCAGGCGCGCCTTCGGCGATTGTCATTGGGTTCAGGATATCCGACTGTGCAGACCTGCAGGGCGCTGGACACAAACCACATGGGGAGGAGACGGCGGAACAGGGCAGAGGGCTTCGGACGGCCGGGGCCTGAGGCCTAAGCGTTTGCGCCGGTTCTCCGCTACGCCCCATGCCAGCTGGAGCGTCCGCGAGTACCCTTGCGGGATGTGGAATGGGCAGATTTCACGCGCGTTATTTCACGACAGCAATGTTATTCCGACAACTAATAGAGACGACAGCGAAGCGACGACGACGACGACGACATGGAGAGCATAGAGTTTACAAAGCAGCGCCAACCCGTACAACCCGTCTCGATCCGGAAGCAACCTTGAAAGCGCGATGCACCCGCAGCGCGCGCCGACAGCCCAAAATACAAACCGTGTGTGCTGGAGACACGATGGTCATCCGCAGTGCGCACCATATCCATATGTGCGAGGCTGTAGGGGGTCGGCGCCATGAGCGAACCAACGTCGGCGGGGGCGACAAGCGGGGGACGACAGTACCATAGCAGGGGGGCACTCGCCTGGGTGGACCCGGTCCTGCGGAGCTCATTGGCTCCGCCTGTCGTGGTCGGGAGTGGAGGGGCGCCCGCCTTTATTGTCGCGCGACGACCCCTCCACGAAATCCGGGAGCGAATCCACGCTGCCCGTCGTGCTCGGCGTCGACGCCGTCCTCCAGCCCGGACTATAGCCGGAGGCTGTGATATGGTGGATGCCGGGCAGGCTGGGCGCGTTTTGCGGGCCGTGGGGCGGGGGTGGAAGATCGTGCGCCATGCCAATCAGCACGGGCAGCGTATGTCCATGTCCCCGAGAAGACCCCGTGCCGGTGGCGAATGGGCCGGTTCCGGCGTGGGCGTGATGACGCGCTTGGGAAGTTGGCGCAACGGGATACGGAAGTGGGTTGAACGGTCTCGCGTCAGACGATAGCTGACCGAGGGGAGCGTGCGGCTGCCACTGATGCGTGGCAGAAGACTGCGCGAACATGCCGGCTCCACTGAGGGAGTGGTGGGCAACGAGATCGCCAGGCTGCCGCCTGCGCCCGACCGCAGTGAGGCCCTGGTCATATGGAAGGTAAGGTGAGCTGCGCAGTCGAGAGGCAACATGTGAGTCGGAACGACTCCTCGGAAGACCAACTCGGTGGCCAACGTCGCGGTGAGAGCGCGGCGGAGAGTCGAAAGGAGTCGGGGGGTCGTAAGGGGTCGGGGGATCGTAAGGGGTCAGAGGTGTGGCGGCTTCGGGCTCGTCGGAATCGAACTCGGAGTTGGACTCTTCCTCAACCTTGGGTGCCTTCTTGCTGGGTGCCTGGTCCTTGCGTGCGCGCCGACTCCTTGTCGGTCGCTTGTTCCGCTTACGAGGGCGGTTGGTGCCCATCCCCCGACTGTAGTCGACAGTCCAGTAGCTTCCCTTGCCGCTCTCCGTGATTGGCTTGGGGATGCGGCGGAAGAATATGTACAGAGACAAGTTGTGACGGATGGAGTTCTAGGGGCACGATTCAAACGCCATCGTGCGTCCCAACCAAGGGACCCACTTACCTGCCACGACCGCTGGTGCGCGTTGTCGCGGAACCACTCGAACCGGTTCTTGAGCGCCTTATATATACCTTGTAAGGTGAGCTTGCGGTCCGGGCTTCCTAGGATTGCGAGTTGCGAAAGGATCGGGATCGGGTGGGTGGGACGGACGCCGGGCGGAGGGTCGTCGAGCGCATCGAGGCTCAGCGGCTGGTCTTCGGTGAGGCCGAGGTTGCGCCGGATCTCCTCGTCGGAGTTGGCGAAGCGGGCGGGACTGTCCATTCGGCGCCGGAAGCTCAAGCGCCTATCTTCTTCGGTGTACTCCTGTGACGGTGAGAGCTCGATTCGCGTTTGACCGGGAATGATCGAGGAGTGGCTGCGGGGGTACGTAGGGTCGTAGGGCATCATGCCCATTTGAGGATGGTCCGGGGGCGAGTACGTCATCCTGCTGCGCATGTCGGGGAACGAGTGCGACATCTGGCCGTACTGGGGCGTGTAGGGGTGGAAGGGGGGCGACCGGGGAAGCGAGTACTGGGAGCCGTGGTAGAGAGGATCGAGAGGAGGCCGTACTTGAGTCATGTCTACGGCGCGGTAGCGTTCGTCGAAGCCGAGAGGCTGTTCTACGAAAGGCCGCTGGTAGGGCGCCGGGTCTAGAAAGCGCGGCCCAGGGTCCAGAAAGCGCTGCCCAAAGTCCGGAGGGCTTCGACTAGGCTGTTCGAACAGGCTCAAGCCAGTCAACGGGTCCAGCTGATCCGGAGGGGGAAAGCGAGGGCGCGCGTCTGCAGGCTCGGAGAAGCTCCCCACACTGCTGCTACCACTACTGTGAGGGATGGCGGGAGTCTGGGGGAGCGTCATCAGATAAGGAAGCGCCCGGAAGATTTGGCGGGCACGGGGCGCGCGCACCTGGGGCAGCCCCACCGGCGGGGACATGGGGGGCCGGTCGCAGGGGATCCATGCTGGGAGAGGCTGGGGTCTGAGGAGGGCGGGAAGGCGGCGGGGGAGTAGACAGACGACGCGGATGGCGAGTTGGAGGCCCTGAGCGCAGTGTCGAACGGGCCCGCAGAGTATTCGACGCGATTGTGGGCAAAGAGGGGCGCACCGATGTCCCATTGCGGACCGATCGGAAGGCCGAGGCCGGTTTGAGAGTCCACAAGAGGGGGGAAAGGGAAGGAGGGTGAACCGCCACCCAGTCCGTGGGCGACAGCGGGAGCATCGAAGCTATCCGGATACCGAGCGGTAGGCGACAGCGACGCGACCGAGGAGGCGGCTGAGGACGAGGGGAAGCGCTCCAGGCTATCGTCGGAGGACATGATCGAGAGCGGGAGGGACGACAGGGGGCGGAAGGGCGACGACGAGGGCGAGCCGGGGGAGAGGTGGGGGGTGCAGGAGAGGCGGAAGAGGGTGCGCGGGGAGGCCGCCATCTAGAGAGAAAGAGAGGCCTGCGGCTCGACGGAGGCATAACAGCTCGACGTTGCACCAGTGGACATCTGTAGGTGCAGCCGCCCATTTCTTCCCGCGGCGGGCGCCCCTTTCGCCACCTCCTCCGTCCGATCCGACGACACACCCGCCACGTAATCTCGCCCTCTGTTGACGAGCCGAGGCCCATGCATGGCTACAAGACGGCCACAACGCTCTATCCCGCTCTATGCACATGTGTGTCCCCGCTATTTACCGACTTCCCGCGTCGCGCCGGGCCCTGCTCCTCCCTCAGCGCCCGCAACATCCCCACCACCGCTCGCGCCGCCACCACATCGTCGAGCTCGTAAAACGCGTTGATGAACGCCTTGTACATCGGCTCCACGTCCCGCCGCGCATCCAATGGCCGCGCGACCCGGGGAAACGCGAAGCCGTCGAGGCGGAGCGTCCCATCCGCGAGGCCAGAGCCCACGCTGCCGAACGGCACGAGGTCAGCCGCGCTGCTCCCACCCCTCCTCTCGCCCAACTCCGTGGCCTCGCCCCAAACCCCGCGATCGGCCTCGCGCCCGCCCCCAATTCCCTCGTCCTTCCCGTCTCCCCGGCCGTCGCAGGAGCCGGGCGAATATCCCGCGCGAACGAGGTCATCAAAGAGCCGGCGCGCCTTCCCTGCGTCCATCCCAGGCCGCGCGCGGAGGTGTGCCGTAAGGAGGATGGTCACGGTGGTGTGGTCGGGAGCGAAGCCGCTCGTTTCGCTGAGCTCTTCGTAGCTTCTGATCACCCCGCGGAGCTGCTGGCTGCGGGAGGCGCCTGGCGCACGGTGCCCGCGGAGGATGGCGTTGCCCATCATCGTGCGCGCAACCGGGTCCGACTGCGCTTGGACCGCCCGATACAGTCGTCTCGCCGCCCGTACCCGGCGCGCCCTGGTGAGAATCGTGATGGCGTGCACCCACACTTGCGGGTTGTCCGAGCCCGCGGCGAGACGCTGGATGGCGAACGTATCAACCGCTCGGGGAGAGAAGGCCCGGAACTTGGCCATGGCCGCGACTTGAAGTCCAGGAGGCAGAGAAGACGCTTTCAGATGAGAACGCCTGACCAGCGCCGACGCCATGCGGCTGGCACCTTTGCGAACGAATCCTAAAAGCGCGATCTCCGTCCACCGCGGCCCCATATCCGGAATCGCCGACGTACACATGTGTAGGGTATCTCGAGCGAGGCGAAACTGTCCCGAGCGGCTCAGAGCGTGCAGAAGGCGGCTGTAGAAGGAGGGGGGAAATGCTTTGGCGTCGTGTCCGAGGATGGATTGAACTATTTTGGCGACCTCGGCGGAGTGCTGGTGACGTACAAGAGCCAGGAGCGTCGCTTGCAGGACAGGAAGAAACGACGCAGGCTGATCAGGACCGTCGAGGAGGGGGAGCGACTGCCACATGGCCTCGATCACTTTCCCGGGCCGAAGGAAGCGAGGGCCATATTGAACGAACATGCGGAGATGGGCGGATATGACGAGGGAACGTGTCTGCGGGGTGAGGCAACGATACTCGAGGTATCGATCCAAGAAATCGCTTATGCCACTTTGAGCGACGGCGATCCCGACGGTACGGAGAACGAGGTCGCTGGGGACGATACCGCGTGCACTGGACATGGCCACGAGCTCCTGGGCTTGTTCAACGTTCCTCTTGACGAATCGAAGGATGGTCGTGTCGACCGCGTGCCGCAGACTGCTCAGTCGATCTGTGGATACCATGAGGTCCACAAGTGCTCGCTCGAAAAACGTTCCGCAGGTCAGCGACGCATAAAGTTGTTCCGCAGTCAGTGTACGCAATCCAGCGCTCGAGGTAGGGTCAGGGAGCTTCGCTTCCCACAGGTCTGCTGAGACACAGAACTCCCGGCAAGCCTCCACCAAGGATCGATCTCCAAGCGACGCCGCGCATTTGAAGAAAGAGGCGGAGATGAGTCGGGGAACGAGGAGAGGTTGATCAGGGAACGCCGAAGGACATGTTGTCGTCCATTTGCGCCAGTAGTTGCGAAGGACGATCGACCAGTCGTGGGACAGACTTTGCGAGAACGACTCATCATCTTCCTTGGCTGCGGTGGCACTTTCTGCAAGCGCCAAGCCGCAGATGGTTTGCCATTCCACTATAGCCGCTTGGGTGAGGCCGTCAGGCGAAGACGCCGGGGTGAGGCCGTCCAACCGCACCGGCCCATGACGAGCCAAGGCGAACAGCAGGAGACAATTCCAACGGAGGTCGAAGTTGTCCCCTTGCGGCCCGAAGAGACGACGAACGAGACTTGATGCCCAATGGCCTAGTTGATGGTCGTGATGAGGGGTGAGACTGAAGAGTGCATCTTGGAGAGCAATCAGCAGGACCGTGGATGGGTGTTGGGACGAGGGAGGGCTGTCCTCAAAAGAGCCGTGAGAGGGTACCGTTTCGGCGCGACTAAGAGTCTGAGCATTGACTCTATCGACGACAGCCTGCACGATGGCGCGCTTGGACGCGACCGGAAGGGCACTTTGGAACTGGAGGAGCGCGCGGAGTAGTGTATCCACAACCTGGCCTTCACAAGGGCTGTCGCGGGCGAGAGTTTGCGACCAGTGGACTACGAAGGCGCCTTTTGTCTCCTCAAGTAGATGCGTGTCCGGCTGGCTCAGCACTCCATGGCGAGAGAGGGCTCGAAGATGTTTGATCGCCGAAGCAAGCGCATCCTGAGTGGTTTTAGAGCCTCGAACGACGTTAAAATCCAAGCATATATACACGAGACCAGCACACTCACCATTTTGCGAGGGGTCCCGAAACCGCGCCAAACTACGACGGAAGAGCCAGTAATGATCTGAAGCAGTAAGAGTGTGTCCGAGCCAGGATTTGTGCACGCTGATCCGTTTCACCATATCCCAGTGAGACGAAGGTGGATTCGGGGAGAACTGGGTAGCTTTCGGGTGTGCGAAGGAATTATCGAGCCGGCCACGCTGAGTGGTGGATAGTGTGCCGAAGAGACTGATGAGACGGGAGAAGTCCTCGGCCGTCAAGTTAGAAAGTAGACGCTGCGAGGCCCACAGGCTGTAGCGATGGCGGATCTTGCGTGCCGTGTAAGAATAGGATACTTGGGCGGGGGAAAGGAAAGCACGGAGTTTCGCCATGGAGTGGATGTGTCGCGGAAGTTCGTTGTGTCGCGGTACTTCATCGGGGGGGAGGACGGGTGATAAAGTGGCTGCATGTGATGTGACCTGCGTTGTAGCTGAGGAAGCTGCTTCATAGTCCATTGAATACCTTGGTAATGGGTCGCGAAACGTCGAGTACCGAGAGGTGGCCGTCCACACACTCAAGGAGCACTGGTCACGAGACAGGGTCTTGTCATAGTATCTATGGATTGCATTGAATGCATGGTAGCACCAAGGAGTAATTTGCGACGCACCTGAAGGCCCAGGAAACACCACGGCAGCCGTCCGCGGGACGGACGGTCTGCAGAACACATCGCCACATTCCATTGCATATGGATCGCAGAACTCGACGCGTCGTGCCGTACGCGACAACCAGGACGATGGCTCCCACGCAGACACCGAGGAGACAGAGGAGAGGGTGAGGATACAAGAGCAGGGCGCGTTCAGGATCACGCTCGAAGCCAGCAGACACACCTCAAGAAGCACGTGAGGTAACCGTGACAGTAGGTAACAACATACACGTGATTAAGAGTGACCATGGCCGCTCCGAAAGTCTCGGACTCGGGCATTGCCGACATATAAACTTAAATCGAGCAACTGTACGCCACCCGCCCGCGTCCACAGAACGCGCCGTGCGCCGGCGACGACTCCTACATCTTGACCAGCTGCCTTGAAAAATCCTTTGACACGCAGGTCGGTGCTCATCGTCAGTAGGCATGAAGGTGTCGCTAATCTCAAAGTAGAGGTCAATTGGGAGGCCCTGATCATCCCCTAATCCCCCCCGAGTCCAACACTACACCATCACAATGGGTGCTACTCGTGCGCAAAAGGAGCTGTACTTCGTCAAGCTCAAGGAGCTTGTCGTCAAGTACCGTAAGTAGCGTACATTTCCCCCGATGCCCACATATTGAGATGTAGCCAACAGCTTCCTTGTTCATCGTCAACGTCGACAACGTCGGTTCCAACCAGATGCACCAGATTCGTGTCTCTCTCCGTGGCAAGGGTGTTGTTGTTATGGGCAAGAACACGATGGTTCGCCGCGCTCTCCGTACTATCCTCGGCGAGTACCCCACTCTCGAGCGTCTCCTTCCCCACGTCAAGGGCAACATTGGGTTCGTCTTCACCTCTGGTGACCTCAAGGATATCCGTGAGATCATCACCGCCAACAAGGTCGCTGCGCCCGCTCGTGCAGGCGCTCTTGCCCCCAAGGATGTTACTATCCCCGCTGGCAACACTGGCATGGAGCCCGGCAAGACGTCCTTCTTCCAGGCCCTCGGTATCCCGACCAAAATCGCTCGTGGTACCATCGAAATCGTCTCCGATGTCCAGGTTGTCACCGGGGGCACTCGCGTCGGCCCCTCCGAAGCAACCCTGCTCAACATGCTCAACATCTCGCCATTCACGTACGGTATGACCGTTATCCAGATCTTCGACCAGGGCAACATCTTCTCGCCGGATGTCCTCGATGTTTCTGAGAAGGAGCTCCTTGAGCGCTTCACCAAGGGTATCACCACCATTGCGGCCCTCTCCCTTGCTCTCCACTACCCCACCATCGTTTCCGTCATGCACTCCCTTGTTAACTCGTACAAGAATCTCATCGCCGTTGCGCTTGCGACCGAGTACACGTTTGAGGGTGCGGAGAAGGTAAGCGTCCACTTCTTTCGCCTACCAATGACTGTTCACATACACTGAAAATGCTGAGCGTCCTATGGACTCGTGCTGTCTTCTTTTCCGCTTATTGTCTGAGGATACTCCTCTCTAACATTTACGAACCTCACTAACAATTTCCTTTTTGTAGGCCAAGGAGTACCTCGCCAACCCCGAGGCATTCGCGGCCGCTGCCCCTGCGGCCGCTGCGGATGCGGCTCCCGCTGCTGCCGAGGAGGCTGCTCCCGACAAGCAGGAGGAGGCGGAGGAGTCCGACGAGGACATGGTGAGTCCTCACAAGTAGACGTGAATCACATTAGCTAACATTTACCCTCCAGGGCTTCGGTCTCTTCGACTAAAGGACCTGCGCAACTGCCTTCTGATGTCGCATCGTTTCGTGTCCAACTGTCAAAATTACTTTACGATACTGTCGTGTACATCAGCTGTGTCGCTAGCATCTCACGAATATCGATACGTTCAGCCCATCACTGATTGTTATACACACAGTCATGATTCAGGCATGTTGGAGTCTATCCAAACGCGTACGTAACCTCAGTGTCGCGAAGCGACCGATGGGATGTCGTCCAGTGTACTGTGAGCAGACTTGCCAACACTGCTTGGAGGGCTTCCTGTTTGACATGCCGGTCTTGATCAGGTACACAACACCAATGACAGCAGCACCTTGCAAGGGGCCATCGACAAAAGTCATGTAAGTCCGTGCGTCAGTACACCCCTTGAAATCACTGAGGGATCGCAGCACACGTCCCTGAATGATAGGACCTGTTTCTTAGCGTAGGCGCCTTCGATCCTTACATGACTCATGGAATTTAGGGCAGGAATATAAGCCACCACAACAGGCCGATAGCAGCATTCCCCGGCATCTCTGAAGCTTAAGACACGATGGACCCCGAGTTCGCCGCAGCCGTTGAAGCCACGAAGGCCAACGCTCACCCCGCCCCAGCTGGCATCCCTACCCCTGCGCAGATTAGGGCGTTATACGACTCGGCGTGTACCGTGGACCATGCGGCATTTCACGAGAAATTATTGCCCCAAGGTGAGGCTAGGTACTGCTGTTTACCGCTACCTCAGCTGATCAAAGAGCATCTCTCCCGCAGACTCTGCATACACTCTGCGGGACAACGTGGTCGCCGTAGAAGGTGGTGAGGTTCTTGTCCGGTGCATCACACCTGCCTCCGAGGGTGGACAGGTGATGTTTCCTCTGTACTTCAACATGCACGGGGGAGGTGCGTATTTCTTCGCGTGCCACCTTCGTTCAAATGTTCACAGTTTATGTCTCGTAGGTGGATGCGTCGGGTCCATCACCAACGACGACTTCATGCTCCGCCGTCTGAGCGGTGATTTCCGTATGGTCACCGTTAATGTGGAGTACCGGTAAGCCCCTATCTCTCGCGAATCGCGCAACATCTGAAGTCTTGACGCTCTGCCAGCCTTGCTCCTAAACACAAATTCCCGATTGGTTTCAGTGACTGCTTCGCTGCGCTCAAATGGGTAAGTACTCCTGCTGCTCTCATTGATGCCAGGACTGAACCCCGCATTCTTCAGGTGGTGGTAAACGCCCCATCCATCGGCGCCGACCTTTCAAAGGGCTTCCTCATCGGCGGTCACTCTGCGGGTGCCCGGACCGCCGCCTGCCTCGCGCACGAAGCCCGCGACGACCCTTTCTTCAAGGACACCACGCTTACAGGACAGCTCCTGCGCGATCCCGCGGTGATCGTCTCTCCGAGCGTCCTTCCCGAGAAGTACGTGATGAGCCTGTCGCTGCTACTAGATGCACGGCTGACTGCATTTCGGATCCTATGTAGGTACAAGCCGGTGTACAAGTCGTTTGAGGAGAACGCGATGAACCCGCCCCTGTCTCGCCCGGTCATCGAGAACCTGAGACGTAAAGCCCTTTCCATGCTCGAGTTTCAGGGAGCAGTTGACTGACAAGTGCTCTGCAGGCATGTACAACAGCCCTGGAGACGAGCACGATCCGCGTGCCGGGGCGCTGCTCTATCCGTCTCACGAGGGACTCCCGCCGGCATATATCCAGTGCATGGGCGTGGACATCCTTCGGGACGACTCCATCATTTACGAGATGGCATTGAGGGAGGCCGGTGTGAAGACCCATCTTACCCTGTGCGTGCCCATCGCAGATTGCTTCTCAGAAGAAATGTGCTGACCGAGATCCAGGATCCCTGGGGTCGGCCACGGATTCTACTACAACTACCCCCACATCTCGCTGGCAGAGAAAGCGAGAGAAGACATGCGGAATGGCTTCAAGTGGCTGCTCGGGCGCGACGGCGCGTAATGATGCTGGAACGGACGGACACTTGGTCTTCAATTGCGACTGCGCCCATACTGTAATACTACCACAACTCCCCACTCATATAACGACCTGTCTTTTTATCCTGTCCACGCAATGTTGTCCAACGCCTTACGCCTCGAGCTATCCCCACGTGGTCATGAGAAGACATGAAAGCAAGCGTGTGCCCGCCATCGACAGCCTGCGAAATGCCTCGCGCATCACCCAGCCAGTGTCCTCTGCACAAAACGCCCACCGACCCCCGTCTCGCGCCTTCCTACCGGCCCTCCATGTGCACCGACACCGACGTCCTCGAACCGGAAGAGTGCTCGGTCACATTCCACCCCCCGCTGCACCTCCAGCGGCAGGGCTGGGTCCTAGACATCATGCGGCGCGAGGGCATCCGCGAGGCGAGTCTATCCATGCGCGCTCAGGGCACCACAGCTGCAGTCGAATGCTCATCGACACCCTCCCGTCCCCGCTCCCCTATAGGTGATCGACGTCGGATGCGGCGAAGGCGAGCTCCTCTCGTGCTTGCGAAACCCCGCGCCGTGGCTCGCGCCAGCGGACGCACGCGCAGACCCTGGAGAAAGGGCAGTGGGAGAGGCAGGCGCGCTGGCTGCCGCAGCACTCGCCGACGTCCATCGCGACATCCTCCACCCCGTGCGGATCGCGGGGCTCGACGTCGGCCGCGCGGAGGTCGAGTCCGTCGCGGAGATCGCGGCCCCGCCGCCGCCCGAGGACGAAGGCGCATCGTTGCGGGCGTACGGCGCGCCCGTCCGCTGGGAGCCGCTCTCATTCGAGGTCTGGCAAGGGAGCCTGGCGGACGTGAACCCGGCGTTCGTAGGCGTGGAGTGCATCGTCGCCACCGAGGTGTGAGTGTCCTTTGTCCTGCGTCTTGTCCTTCGCCTCCCGTCTCCGTGCCCCCCGTCCCCCGCCATCACTGACCGCCCGCTCGTCGCAGCATCGAACACCTCCCCGACCCAATCCTCGCCCGCTTCGCGCCCGTCCTCTTCGGAGCCTACCACCCCCGCCTCGTCCTCCTCACCACGCCCTCCTACACCTTCAACGCGCGCTTCCTTCCACCCGACGCCCCCATCTCCGCCCGCCGCGGCTGGCCAGACCCCACCGGCCGCACTGCGCGCGTCTTCCGCCATCCGGACCACAAGTTCGAGTGGACGCGCGAGGAGTGGGCGGCGTGGTGCGCCGCAGCCGCTGAGGAGTGGGGGTACACGCTCGAGCCCGGAGGCGTTGGCCGCGCGCACGAAAAGGACGAGTGGGGCCGGGACGACATTCTTGGCTGGGCGAGCCAGACGGCAGCCTTTGTGCGGCGGGAGGGTGCGCGGTGGGCGCAGCTGCGGGCGGAACGGTGGCGGGCGGTGGCGGGGGAGGGCGAACTGGGACCAACAGAGGTCACGACCGCGCACCGGCTGGTCGCCTCCCACGAGCACCCCGCGCACCCCGCGGCCGGCGCCCCTCTGGTCGTGGACGCCATTGGAGAGCTCGTCGTCGCGAGAATGGCGGACCTTCGGGAGACGGAGACGCCGCTGCTGAGCATGTGGTTCGTGCGCGAGGTCGAGCTGGCGTGCGGCGGCCGCTTCGAGCGGCTGCTCGGCGCCGTGCGTGCCCAGGGCGGGCTCGCGCTGGCGAAGCTGGAGAAGGACCGGGCGACGATGGGGACCAACGACGAGTGGGTCGTCCGCCTCGACCCCGCCTTGCACCATCTTCTGCGCCCAAGGGAGGAGCCTGACAGGGATCCGTGGGCGTCGCCGACAGACTTGGACTGTGTCACCGACTCCTGGGAGCCTTCGGACCCTTCCGACGAGGAGGACGGGGGCTGGGACGAACAAGCTGAGGACGTCGTGGTGCGGGAAACGGGCGACGTCGAGGAGCCGAGCTGGGGAGACTCGGCCGATACTTGGGGCTCCTCGACGAGTGGTTGGAGTGATTCGGTGTGCTGGGGAGGACCCGCGGGGGACGCATGGGGCAGGCCAGACATAGAGGACGAGAGCACTCTGGATGTATGTATGTTTTCCCGCGATATGGTCTTCAAAACTGAAGATCATGGCACACAGTTTCCCGCCGCGGTGGTAGCGTGACGCGACGAAATCACAGCATGTCCTAAGCAGGATACAACACAACCTGTCTGCTCGTGGATTACACTACCGAGGCCGATAGGCAAGTAAAGCGCAGATTTGATCGCATGTTAAACGGACCCCGCCCCCTACAGACCGCAGTATGTCGGAGGTGACCGAACAAACCGGAACAATGTCTCATCCCCTTTCCCGTCCCCAGGTTGGTCACGCATGAAGGACACCCATGCGGAAATGCCAGAATCCTCACGCGAGCGCCGCGCATGCCGCCGGCGCGGAAACGTCCTCGGATACTGAAAGCCGCGCATCGACATCTTCAGCGCGTTCTATGAGTCCTTCTTGGCCGAAGGCCACAACCGGAGTGGAAGCGATCCCTGCCCTCGGGCATACGCCGGGCGCGACGGTGATGGGCCCAAGCTGCGGCGGATGAGGAAGGCGATGAGGCACCCGATGTGCGAGTATGGGGAAGTGATCAGGGGACCGCGGTCGACAGAGGTCTGCCGGCCAGAGGACGTTTGCGATGGGTTCGCTGACTGGCCCCAAACGACTTGCCCATCTGCGCAACGTTCGAAAGTCGTCGTGGATCGTCCGCTTTGTACCAGAGAAGGTTTGCTCTGCGTAGACGAATGAATGGTCATGTTGAGGTTTCGCGGCTGTCGTTGGATGCACGCCTTAAAAGGCGCAAGGCAAGCTTTATACCTCGATAGGCGACAAAAACAGCAGAGCAGATGACAATACAACAGATCGCATGAGAGTAGCAATATGACATACACGCATCATCAGATGCAGACCCTCATGCAAAATGTATGCCTGCGTCATGGAACGCCGACAGCAGTCTGACGGGATGATGTTGAGCACGAGAAGAAGGTAAGACAGGCAAGTACTCACTTTAGGAGATCGTTGATGTCCATTTTCGCCGCTCGACTCTCCGAGAACCCGGCCTCTTCCAGCACATCCTCAACCTTCTTCTTGAAGTCCACTCCATCTTCAACAATCTGGGGGTAGCACAGGTAAGAAACCGGCTACGAACGGCATCGGGCGACGTACCGCATTGTTGACCGAGGCCCACGTCTTCCAGTTGCTCTCCAGCATCTCCATCACGCCCTTCGCCTGGAAGTTCGCATGCACGACCTTATTCCGCCGCCCGAACACGATCCGCCCCAGCCCGTCGAACTCCGCGAACTCCACCGGGGGCGGCGGGTCGCGCGGCACGACGCGGACGACGCTGCTCTCGACCTTGGGCGGCGGCCGGAAGTTATTCTTGCTGACGTTCATGACGAGGTCGACCTTGGCGTACAGCTGCACGTTCGCGGACAGGCGCGACCAGAGCGCGGAGCCGGGGACCGCGACGAGCCGCGTCGCGAACTCGCGCTGGAACATCAGCACCGCGACGCGGAAGAGCGGCCGGTGCGAGAGCAGGCGGAAGACGAGCGGGGAGGAGATCTGGTAGGGCGTGTTCGAGATGCAGACGTCGAAGTAGGGGAGCGTGGCCTTGACGAAGTCACCGATCATGATCTCGAGCTTACGCTGCTCCGGCCTGGGCGGGAGGAGGCATGAATTTCAGTACGGAGGACGCGGACAGATGAGGGACGGGGGACTCACTTGCCCTGCACTCGCTTCGTCAACTCGGCCGCCATGCGGGGGTCCATCTCCACCGCGGTGACATGCTTCGCCTTCTCGAGGATGCGCACCGTCAGGTTGCCGGTACCAGGACCGACTTCCAGCACCTTGTCCGTCGGGCGTAGGTTCGCCTAGATGAACTGTAGTCAGAACTCAGACGGTGTTGTTCGCGGCGCGAGTATGCATGGGATCTTACTAAGTCTACGATGCTGCAGAGGGACGTTGAGCTCGGTAGAAACAGGATTTAAGCGATGATCACGCACGATTGAGCTGTTTGCGGGTTCTTGAGGATATGCTGGCCGAACCGTTCTGTGTTGAAGATGGGATTCCGGGTCGCAGAGGAAGGCCCCGCCTCCGCGTTTGATGATTTTGCTTTTGCGGAGGGCTGGTGCGCCCGGGTGAACCGGTCTGAAGTCGCGCGGGGCATGACAAAGAGACGGGGATGTGATGGGTGTGACGAAGGGTAGGAGCAAGGGGGCAGGCGGCGCGGTAAGACAGTGCAGGGTCAGGGAGCAGGCCAAAGTTTTGCGATTTGCCTCTCCGATCCGATCGGGACTCCCCCCACGTACTGTATGTCGATGGTTCGACACGGTGACTACGAGGATCTATGATCACAGTCACTAGAGCTCAAAGGACCATGGCGCAGCTCCAAGAACAACTCCGTGTCGTACATCTCTGGTCTCAACGACACTCAGGTATTCGCGCCTGTCGTGTTTACAGATCCCGCAATGGGGACAACAATTCGATTTTCGTATACACAAGATCGAGCCCGAGATTAGTGTACAACAAAAACTACTGTGTACCAAGGTCCGACTCGGGGTTACCCATAGCGAGCTACAGACTACGGCGAAAACGTTTGCTAGAAACTGGACAGTGCAGGTTGCGGACTTGGCACAACTGTACTGCGCGCCGTAGTGCGCGTTTCTTGGATGGGACTGGCTTCCCATGGGACCTTTTCGATGTGAAACTGTGCGACGGTGCTCAAAATCTGCGCAGTGGGAGGATATGCTTTCACTCACGTTTAACTTCGTAAGCGTCCCGTCTCGACACTTTCTCATGTACTGCTCTCTAGCTCAGCATCTTTCTGACCAGTATCTCAAACTCGGGCGCAAACAACCTTATCTTGAGGCTGCATTGGGGGACCTTCGTGCGCGCCGACTTTCGCGGGACTGTGGCAGGACAAGATGGATCAGCCTCGCGCACTCGTCATTCCACCACTTCTACTTACACAGGAAGTAGGCCACCTCGGGGTCCGTCATCCAATATCTCTCCTTCATCCAGAGCCTTGAGCCGTTGGCGGAATAATTAAGGATGCTCCATCCGGACCTGACGCTGCAGCGATGCCAGTAAGCGTTGGGGAACAGATAGGCGGGTGCAGGTGGGAGAGGACCTGCGGGCGGAGGTAGTTAAACCCGAGGAAAAAGTGGGCGCAATTCTATGCGTATCTTGCGGGTGCTCAAGACTCACCTCGAGGGGTGTCTCAATTCTAAGTCTGCGATGCACCGTAAAGTGTTGAATCCACAATGCACATCTACCCTTCAACCACAAGAACTTTGGGATTACCAATAACGGGAGAGGGGGGTTCCGAATCAAGAGTCGACTTAGAGAAACTGCGCGCATACATATCCTCACCTTCTCGTACACCGTTCCCCGCAGATGCAAGCATACCCCACACGTGCGCCCAGCTGAATCGGTCCGAAAGCAGATGCAATAAGGGATATAAACACGGGCGAACGCGCCGCGCCGTGCGTGCGGTAGGATACAAGTACTGTCCTGCCCGCAACGCCCAGTCAGCACTTCCTTCAGCGCCCCACAGACAACTCGCACCACGCACCAAAAAGCAGAACGGCAACCTGCCGCTCACCCCTCCAACACCGACCGCCTCGGACCTGGAGCCGCCGCGGGCGAACGGTGAGCCTCAGCGAAGGTGGCAGCGCATGCCCGGCAGAGTGACAGAGACTCACTCTCCAGTGGGTGCACCTGCGCCAGGTACGTGACCGACCACATGAGGTAGCAGCAGGCGAGCGTGAGCATCAGGCTCGTCCGGATGAGGCTGCAAAGGGTGTATGTGTATGGGATGGGTCGGGCGAGTTGTCTCGGTGATACGGGCGGCTTACGTTTGATTGGGGCCCTTGGGAGTCGAGAACCAGGCGGCGGACATCAGCCCGAGAACGACGACGAGAACGAACAGGGTGGGGAGGGAAGTCGACATGGTGGAAGTGCACTGGAGAGCCGGGGCGTGACGCCGTGTCCGAGCCAATGGCGGGCGCCTCTGCGTTCGACACGGGCGCTCTGATTCCAGCACAGAACATGAGGGGAACCAATCGTTCTCTCGAGACCCACACCTATATCCCTCCAGCCTACACACACGCAGCCAGGAGACACTATTTGCGCCGGTATGGTGCAGCCTATACATATACTTGACATTCAACGTTCAATGTCCATTTCTTGGGAATGGCAACAAAAGACCGCACAAGGTGTATAGATGCGTCGGGAATCATCATTATGATATTGGTATGCTGAGTCCACTACAATACTTCGGGTCATGCTCAAACGTCATAAACCCTCTAGATGCAAACAGATAGCAAATCAGACAGCCCGTGAGCTCGCTCAATCAAACTTCCTCCTGCGATACAGGAGGTTGCAAGGCAAAGGTTGAACCATCATGGACTAAACACACTCGTGAGCGAATACTCAAACAAAAGTCGTGGACCCAACGTACCGCAAAGTCAGACTTGGGGAACTCGCCGTCAACGCGAAGCTCAAGGCGGCGGATCATGGCGACGATGATCGTGCTGATTTGCAGGTAGGCGAACTGTCGTGAATCCTGCGATTAGCATATTATCCCACAAAGACGATGGAGCCATGACGTTCGCACCTGCTCGCCGATGCAACGATGCCTGCCCGCGCCGAAGGGCAGGTAGGGGGAGACCGTGCCCTTGCTGACGAGACCGAATCCGAAGTCCACCTTCTCGCCCTCGTAGTACTGCTTGCTCGCCTGGGCTGCGAAGCCCGCTTCGTCGTACCACCGCAGAGGCTCCCATGTCTCCGACTGCTCCCACACCGTGGGGTCGAGCTGCGAAATAAGGGGCGAAGCGAGTACAATATCACCCTTGGGCACAACGTATGTGACATCTTCGGAGGGCGCGGCAAGGGTAGCAGGTACAGGGATGTCGACGTGTGCCATACGCATGATGCTGTGGATAGGAGGGTGCATGCGGAGGGTCTCGCGGACGACGGCGTCGAGAACCTTGAGTTCGCGAATATCATCATGCGACAGGTCGCGAAGACTGCCGTCTGGCGCGCTGAAGTGGTCAACCTGTTCCTTGTAAAGTGCCTCCCTGGAATATTGATTATTAGCAGCACATGCAGTATGTATGCCGGAAGTACGCACTGGATGTCAGGGCGCGACGCAATGTGGAGAAGAACCCAGGAGAGAGACGAGGAGCTAGTGTGCTGTCCAGCCATGAGGAGGGCGATGAGAATGTGGGCAATTTCGTGGTCGGGGATGGGGGAGCCGTCACGGTAGCGCTGGATCATGAGAGAGGCCATAACGTCGTCCTCGTGGTCCTAAACAAAAGTTAGCCAGACGTTGACTCCAGAGTACATCTCCACCTACCCCGTTCGGGTTTTCGCGGCGGCTGCGAAGGATAGACTGGTAAAACGCGCTCATCTTGGCGTGGGCGGCGTCGCGCTTACGGTAACTGGGAAGCGGGAGGCCGGGAATCATCCAGTGAAGCGGAGTAAAACCGTGGTCGAGGTCCGAGTAGGTCTGAGCATACGCCTTTGTGAGGTTGTTCCGGATCTCCCTGCCCTGAAGCGTGCGCGATGCAGTGAGGATGGTCATCTCCGAGAAAGTTTTGAGGACCGGGAACCTCCCCCATTCGTTGATGTCATTCATCTGGTAGACACGGAAGGAGTCGTCGGTGCCAAGGTAGCCCTTGATCTCTTCGTCAATCATGCCAACGTATGCGCGGAACTTCTCGGCGGTGAGAGACACCTTGACAAACTTCTTCTGCTCCATGAGCTTCTCGTTCGGGCAATCGTACACCACGTCCTTGCCAAAGATGGGGGTAGTCAAGGGCTGAAACCAAGGATGAGACACGGACACGGCGAAATCGAGCATCCAGTATGTGCGCACCCCGTAGACGTCTTCGGCAGCAAGCTGGGTGTGTTTTCCGCCGAGCACGTAGTCGTTGCCCTGAGTGCCGAGAGTAACGGTGACGCGCCTGCCGATGAGAATAAAGGTGAAACAGTTGCCGTACTGCGCGAAATGAGCCGCCATATACGTGTCATATGGCGAGAATACGTACCTTCTCACGACATTGCCTAAAGAATGCCACGGGGTCGCGCCCGTACGCGGGGGCGGAACCCAGGAAGGGGATCCAATGCCAGACTAGTGGGGGCTGTGACTTGGAGCGAGGAAGCTTTGGAGTGCAGTTGGTGACTGGATCGCAGAGGGGGGAAAAGTACGGGAGTACTCACAAGCTGCCAGAGGACGTTGAGGATGATCGAGACCACGGGAAGGTTGATGAGCGCAATGAGCAACAACTTCGGGGTGGACGGCCACTCGAGCTGGGCGAGGGTGGCGGCCCAGGGCTCGGCGAAGGTGGAGTTGGCAGACATCTGGCCGCTGCTGGGGACGCTGGGGGCAGGGCAGGAGGCGGGGCTGGCGGTGGGAGGACAAGCGCGGCAGGACGTTTTATGAGGATTATTCGTGCGAAGCATCGTTCGACTCTCACCTTCCCGAAGAGGCAGCCGATGCACCTTTTTTGGATCTGGGTCTTTCTAGTCCTCGTCGCCCCGCGTCCGGGCCTCGACGTCGACTTCACACGCCGTCTCGCCCCATCGTCGACATAACGCGCCAGCTCGCAGAGAGAGAATCCGGTCTCGCTCACTCGCACGCCGCACGCAACGTATCCTTCCGGGCGTCTATGATCCCAAGCGCCGATCGCATGGGCTGCGTACTTACACATGTAAGTAGTACTGAGCGCTGAGCGCCGAGCATGAGCAGTATCAAGAAGGTTCGTTTTACATAGCGCTGCAAGCTAAGTACAATTGCTGGCCCACTGGTAGACTTCAATGTGAGCGCTTGAATGCTCCAACCGGGGACTCCAGAGCCAACCGCGCGTCCTCCTCGATCCACAACCACCCACTAGGTCTTATTCGGGATGCGTGCATTTAACGGAGAGAGCATCTATCTGACCCAGGACTCCTTCGTTGTGCCGTAAGACGTGAGAACACAAGCAGGCGCCAGGTACTTCGCTTCGCACTTGGCCTCACCGGTGCTTCTCAAGATGAGCAGAGGCGCAACTCCAGAGCGCCTCACCTCTCTCCAGGTTGCTCTCACCAACCATCCCGCTCCGCCCCGCTCTCCCGACCCGCCATATACTCCCGATGATCTCGCCACTCAGGTTACGTCCGAAATCCACACTTCCGTTCACAGGAGACCATCTGAGCACCACTATGGACACCCTCACGGAGACCTCAGAACCATCCCCAACTATACCCACAGTGACACCCTGTTGGTTCCCGCCACATTGAACGTCAACCATGCGCAACCACTCTCGTTGGAGAACGACAGGCTCTATTCCGATGTCTCGGCGGAGACAAACCTCGACCACAATCCCACCTTTTCCCTTCTAGCTGCACACGAGCCTCCATTAATACCCCCGCCGAATCCTGGCTCCGTGAGTTACTTCTATCAGGTTCCGTGCCCGCCACCTCATCCCATGTTTTCTAGGTCGAACTCGGCTCTATATATAGAGCAGGTGAAGTTGCGCTTGTGAATGAGAGCGATGCTGGGCCTCGTAACGTCTATGAAAACAGTGTGCCAGATTCTCAGGTTGTGTCGACACTCCGTTTCCGTGCACATGCCGTGGCGCAATTTTGCTCTGGACCCGCCACCCAATTCATGTCTCACTCGTCGAGGGTTGCATCTTTCGCTTCTGTTCATCAAGGCACCTACGAGGCCAGCCTGGATATTGCCAATCCTCGTCATCCTACATACCAACAGCCAGAACTCTTTAATGTCACGCCATTTCCCGGGAGCGCCATCATGCCCGACGTGCAGTTTGACCCTCAAGTTGCTTCTCACGCTGCGGACGCCGACCTACGCTCTCTCGAACGCGAGGGCCTCGACTGTCCTGCAAACTGCAGTACTGTGTACAATTCTGAGCAGGAGCTGCGACATGCCCTTGGGCTCAATTATGACGAACCGATCAGCCTCAGTCTTCTCTCGCCAACGTGGCCCGACACCTACACCTTGCCACTGTTGGCGCAGCTCGCTATCCTGGGGTCACCCGGAAGAAGGTTGACTGTACGAGAACTTTATGATGCCCTCACGTCTTTCCGGGAAAAGGGAGATGATAAATGGCGGGTAAGAGCACAAGCGCACTTTTCTTCGTTATATTCGTTGCTTATCGAATTTCTGCAGCGCAGTCTACGTCATGCCTTGTCGCTGCACTCCATTTTCCAGAACGTCCGGAGGCCCCCCACGGCGCAAGGCAGAGGTGGGTACTGGACCGTGGACTACTCTCGTGCCCATGAGAAGAAGCAAAGAAAGCGCCGTGCGAAAGGTTCCCAGAAGGCCCCGGCTCAAGAAGAACTACCGTCCGCCAGTCGTATAAATGAGCTTTCTGCCTCGCTAGAAGACAACGGACGCCGGGTCGGCGAAGACGGACCCCGCTCGTATAAGACTCGTCGTCACTCTCGTCTGGATGTCCCGCCGTACATCGCCCATAAATCTCGTCAAGTTCATTCGAGCCGCCGCGCGCCCGACCCTCGTACAGCACAACCCCCTACACCTCGTCAGCGCCAAGCACATCGAAGATATCGTTCACCCGCCGAGGAGACATTCGCTGCCCTGATGGAAAGTGGCCGTCTGCTGCAAATGCCAGCTTCATCGTCGCCACTCGCGGCCCCCCAACCTCTCCGCCCGTCTGCGCCTTGGTCTCACATTGGCAGGCACCATGACTATGCAGCCGGAGAGCTGGATCAGGGCACTTTGTCGCAGGAGGCTTTCCGTGTGCCCGATGCGTCGCAGTACCAATACCAACAGCACTATTACCCACCGATGCCACGGCTTCAGGGTTACGACGAAGCTCATCATGACCAACACGCCGCCTACAACCAGCACCACGAACAGCACGAGTCTCGATCGGAGCAGCAATCCCACTCGGACGCGGATGCGGGCGCAGGTCGTACGTACCGCAACGGACAAAGTTCATCAGCTCGTGCCCCGGGTCAGGTAGATGAACGGTCGGGGTCCCACCCGGAGTTCGTGCAGGGGTCGTCACGCAGAACATGGCACTGAGTAAGTACTGTATGCTGATTGCCGCATCCCTACCGCCCACCGAACTCCTGGTGACAAAAATATGCCGTGGTCTAGCATGCGCTGTATCAACGTCGGACTGTATAATGTCTGCGGTTCTTTAAACTGGTCCTCAATACTATTCCAAGTTGCCGTGTATTCTAGTGCGCATAGCTGGTTATGGAGCCATCCAGTGTACATCATAGCCTTCAGTCATCAATACACGTTTGCTTTCTATGGATACAATTCACATCTAGTGTGAAGCGTAGGTAACGATACAAGGTATGCTCTATAGGGTATACAGATGAATGTCCGTTTACACGACCTCAACCTCGACCTCGATTGGGATCCCAGCCGCGAGCTCCTTGACCGCCGCAAGGCACCGGCGCAACGTCGTAGGCCAATACTTCAACGCACCCATCGAAGTCTCCGACGAGACCCCGTGGCCGTCTATGCCCGTGATCGCCTTCTTCAGCGCGAGCCGCTCCGCCATGTTTGGCTCCCGCCCCGGGTCCGAATGCAACGAGGGCTCCCTGTCACAGCCGTCGTCCGACACCAGCGAGATGTCCTCGTACGCATCCCGGCGCGACCCGTCCTCGTCGTCATCCCCAGATTCCTCCTCCTCCTCCTCCTCCTCCTCCTCGTCTTCCCCAACACCGTCGTAGTCGGGGTCCACGCGGTAGATGTCGTCCCAGAGCACGCGGATGTCCGACGCCGCGCGCTCGAGCTCCGCGGGCGTCAGCCAGAACGTGTCGAGCTCGACGATCGCGCGGCGGAAGTCCTCGAGCTCGATCGCGGCGGCGGGGTCGATCGCGAGCGCGCGCTCGAGCAGCGCGGCGAACCCGCGGGAGATCGGGAGGGACTGGCGCAGCCAGGACGGGTCCGCGGCGTACGCCGCGAACGAGGGGTCTTCGGGCGACGCGTCGCGCCAGAGGCCGGTGATGTTGAGCGAGAGCTGGACGAGGATGATGCCGAGCGACCAGACGTCGTTCCGGCGGGTGTCGTAGGGCTCGGACGAGTCGCGGTTTACGAGGTTTTCTGTGGAAGGAGGAAGGTCGTGAGTGAGGATGCTGCGTGCAGTTCGGGGGTACCAAGGACGTACCGGGACACCGGTGGCCCTTGGTTCCACAGCCATACGAGGTGCTGTAAGGGGCGGTCGTCGCGCACCCGAAGTCGGCGACGCAGACGCGGTTAACGGCGCGGTCGACGAGGATGTTGCCGAGCTTCAGGTCGCGATGGTAGACGCCATTCTTGTGGGAGAATGCGACTGCGTCCAGGATGTGGAGGAAAATCCTCTTGACTTCTGCGGTGTTCCCCACCAGGGATGGGCTATGTGACAAGTAGCGATGGAGGTCGCTGCCGGAGAAGTAGTCCATGATAAGGAGGATGCGGGGCTCTTCGGAGCCTGACTCCATGAATGAGAGGACGTCATGAATTGCCGCGATGTTGGGATGCCGTCCGAGCATGCGATTGATTTTGAGCTCGCGGTTGTCGTTTGAGGTGGTGCCCGATCCGTGTCGAAGGACCTTGATTGCGCGTAGCACCGGGCTAGAAGTTTTGGAGAATTCCAGAGCACGGTAGACGACACCGCCAGATCCGCGTCCGAGGCGGTCGATGAAGCAGACCCGCTGCACCTTGTCGGGGGAGGAGATGGCGAGGCTGGAGAAGTCGGGCATGGAAGGCTCTCTGTGAAGCATGGCAGGCATATCGTTCTAAGAGGCGAAGCGTGCGAAGTAGTAAGAAAGGAAGTGAAGAAGTGATAAATGCAATGGGATAGAGAAACCGCCGAGCAGAGCGCGGCCTTTATACCCACCGCAAGCCTCAGGGGTAGCCATAGGGCTGAAGCGGACTCCCCGCGGACGAGGGCAGGTGTTCCGGCATCCGCGAGGTCTAGAAGCGCACGAAAAGCGGGACGCAAGCGTTGAGGGGGTCGGACTCGCGGCGGGTTTGAAGGGTGGTAAGGAGAGACGATGCTTCCGCGACTGCGACGCGGCTCGAAGCGCGGCTTCACCACGGAAAGGTCACGTGTAGCAACACTATTTACCCGCTTTGCAGACCCGCACAACCGCAGTAACAATGCGTATGTAGAGTGGGCCGTCCCGGCATAGCGGCAGCCGGTAATGATCTGGACCAAGTCTTTGCAAGCCGCATTTTACCCCCTATCGAGTCGTTAACAGTGAATTTCAGCACCATGAAACCCATAACGCTTGTACAAGTGATGCTAAATCACAGAAGGCATTCAAACAGGCTCTCTATTCGCTGCTCTCGTAATAATGAGTAGAGACCAACTGTAGGGCAGCGACCTCGGAGCCTGTTTGCCACAGAAAGCAAAAGCATGGCTCAATGACCGTCAAAAAGTGACGCGCTCTAAGCTTCCGCCAACGAACTGTTTAAGAGGGAGGGCTGTGGAAGAATTCATGCTGGTGAGCGTGGATAACCATCCCAAGCGCATACAACCACGTACACAGGGGCGACAGTAGTCGCCGGACCCGGAGCGGCGCTGAGCGCGGGGAACGGCGTGGCGGCGCAGGCGGCCTCGACGTCCGCGAGTGACTTGCCCGCCGGGAGCGTCGCCGCCGGCAGCTTCACCGCGGCAGGAACGGGGATGACTTCAGAGCAGTCCGTGAGCGTGCGCGGGTTCTGCCCGAGCGTCGCCAGCTTTGCCATCACTTTCTCGAACTTGGTCACCATCAGGCTGTGGTCGGCTGCGTGCGGGGCGCGTCAGCCGAAGCTCAGGCCCAGGTAGGCCCAGGTGCGGCACGAGGAGACGCACTGATGAACGACTGCCACTCGCACGCGGTGCGCGCGTCGCGAGCGATGTTGTTGTCTGAGAAGAGCCGGAGCTCGCCGCCAAGCGGGGACATGACCTCGCCCACGTTCGAACCGTTGCCCGGGAACAGCGTGCCCTGCAAGAGGGTCTCGACAAAGAACTGGGAGTCGAAGGAGCCGGGTGTGGAGTCGAAGGGCGTTCCCTGGGGGGTGCAATTTTTCAATGTGGGCGCGTGCAAGGTAGCAATGGGGGCTACTCACGGGGATGGAGGCATCAACGTGGTCCTGGGCAGCGACGGTGTGCGAGATCAGGAGGTCGACAACCTCGTTGGGCGAGAAGCCAGCGTCGCTCATCCGCGCGAATATCTTGTCGTTGTCGTCCGAGGGCTCGGGGACCAGGAGGTCTGGAGACGGCTTCGTGACGTTGGAGCGGCCGGCCAGGAATTGGAGACGAGGACCACCAGCACAGTTCGACACACCGACGGCGCCGGCGAATTGAATGCTAATGATAGATCATTTCAACAGGACGCTTGATGCGCCTAGACAGTGAAGCACTCACAAGTCGGCGAAGGATACCCCGTGGGCGAGAGCGAAGGGACGCTGGGTCTCGACGATCTCGTCAACACCGCCGTTGGCGTCTGACAGTGGGTCTCAGTGAGGTATTCAAGGTGAAAGTGGATGGGGCTGGGGCCTACGGAAGTTGGTCTCAATGTCAGCAAAGTGCATGATCGAGCCGTCAGCACCTCCGCCACTAGTGAGATAGGTCAGCTGTCTAGTATGCTCCGGAGCAGAACACGTACCCGAACTTGCCCTCACGGAAGAGCTTGGGAGAAAATCCGATAGCGTCGTGGAAAGTCAGGCGAAGAGACTGGACATAGGCAGTCAGCGGTGCTGTCGGCCAAAGCGGACGAATAGATTACCTCATGGGTCTCCTCGCCGCATTCGCCCCCGTCGAAGCTGTTGGCGAGCAATCAGTACGCTGATGTTGGTTGAAAGGCGTGGTCGTACAGGTTCTCCTGGAGGTCGTCGAGGACATCGAACCAGACACAGCACTGATCGAGCACGTCAGTGACGATTAAAAGGGCGGTCGACCCGGACAAAGCTACTTACAGCCTTGCTGCTCGCGCGGCGACCACCGCTGCACACAGCTGACGGGGAGGGGACAGCAGAAACGGTGACCGCGAGGGCGGCGATGGCGAAGAAGGCTTTGGAGAACATCGCTGGCTGCCGGAGGGGAGGGTGGTCGTCGAGGTGCGACTGCTAGGATACTCTGAGTCGAGTACTGCTGAGCCTCGTCGGCCTCACCCCATCTTTTATACCTCGTCGAAAAGACCAGTCTCTGTTGGTGCCGTCCCGTTCGCTCGCACGGCGAGCATGCGTAATTTGCGCGCACGGCGCAATCGGGACCAGCCGCGGCTCCACAACGAGAGATGGGGTCGTCGCCTAAGTTGTGCTCAGCGTTCGCAGAGATAGTCAGCAGCACAAAATTTTAAACAGACTGCCCACACAGATGAGGACGGCGTGTGTCTGCATCCGCACTCATGGTACAGAATGGGTCCCTTGGGTGCCAACATTGGACGTGCCGTGGTTGCCAACAGATCGGCGACTACAAGAAAGGCATTTTCACCCAGGGGTCCTAACACGAGAGCATCGCACGATGGCTCAAGGGCAGCCATTGAGTCACTCACCAGGATGAGGTAAGCATGTGAAGAGAGCAGCCGGCGGTTCGGGAGACGGTCGGGGGTTTGATTCAGCTAGGTGCCACCGGGAAACTGGAGGTGGTTAAGCCAGTGAAGAGAAGGTCAGACAAGAGTAAATCAAGTGAAGACTGAGCTGCTGCGCACATAGGAATGTCTTGGAGGTGCTGCAAGCGTCTCGCCTTGGATTTTGCCTCGTGTACATTGCCTCGAATGAGGGTCTGCCAAATGCACGTCGTGCACCTGCCAAGCCACGGAATTTGCCATGCAGTGCGTATCGGGACCCACGGATAAGGTTGTGCGTGGAACCAAGACACAGGAGCTCGTCAGCACGGAGGTGGAACCTGTGAAAGTCCTGCGTCACCGGGACCACGTCCTTGGGAATATCGTCAGGGGACTGAACAAATCCACGAAACACGATTGGTCTGTTGACGTGAATGTCAATGTGTGCGGCCGGCGGGAGGATACTGCTGGGTGTGAGCGAAAACACCCGGCACGGTCAGGTCGCCGACTGATTCACTCCCAGGGGCTTGGACGTATCGACTCACGACATCAGGACGAAAAACAAGAGTGACAACGTCATGCGTTCGAAGGAGGGTCTAGGTTGGCTTGAGCCGCAGAGTCCTCTGAGGTTCGGGAGTATCGGTCGAGGAGCATGGACCTGGGTGAATGCTCACCAGCGAATCCTACGACTGGCGGGTCAGTGCGCCAACCGAACACTCCGTGCCACGGAATACTGGACGGAAGCCCTAGCAAGCACAGCATGAACGCGGAATCTTGCCCCCCGCCCCGGTCGAGGGGGATGGATCTGCCAAGGTAAGGACCCGGGAAACCGAAAACATGCACTCGGAACGAATCTCAGGAAGAAACCAAGTCGAAATTTGGCTGAATGAAACCTGTGGAATGTGCGAGATATTATTGGTGGGCGGGAACGACCAGTCGTCCACAATCTGGGGTACTCACAGGGCAGCACCGTCTCCGAGGCCACGGGACACCCCCCCGAGAAACAGAAAATAACAAAGGCCATATAGGCGTGGATGCCGCAAAAGCGACGGTTTCACGAGTAGCCGTTCTGAATGAAGGAAACTCACAGGCTGGCACCTTGAAGGTTATCTGGAAGTGTCCCACCTAGTAGTACTACCGAGTACTGAGCGATTGAATGAACGGCAGACGTGCTGCCGGTAGCTCGGAATTGCAAAGCAGAAAAGAATGGGTCAAACGAAAAATGATACAGGATAGTGAATTGGTTCAGAGGAGATGACGACGAGATCCGAGCGAGCAGCGTATTAGGATCGTGAGACTTCCAGCGCTTGGCGATGGCCCGCGCGTGCAGGCGCGCGCGGTTGGCAGCGGCGTCAGCATTTCAACAGCACTTTCGACAACATGGAACTGTCCAGGAAAGACCGTGTAGGTTCCTCATGACACATCTATTGTTGACTGCAGCAGGCTGTGGCAGCTCATAATGTGCCCATTCAGAACAATGCGTCGCTCATAAGCTCTTTTCCTCAAGACGTTTTCATCCTCACCATTCAACAAGCTCTCGCACCACTCCCACAGTATCTTCTAGAGCGAAGCATTCAGGGCGTGTTGTCCACAAAAGACGTGCATACCACCACAGGGTATATGCGGCTACTGGTCAAACTCACTCATGTTTGCCGAACCTGGCGCCACGTCATTATCGGATACAAGCCCTTTTGGGCCTTTCTTGTCACCCAGGACGACGGGAAGCTGGGCTCGATGGCTCGTGTGTTCCTCGAACGCGCCGGCCAAGCTCCTCTTACTGTGACGATGAACATCTGCGCTGAGCGCATCGACCACCCTTTCTCCACCTCCGAACGCGCTCATCAGATACAACACCTCCATATCTCCGGCTCCTGGGACTACGACGAGTATCTGAAACTCATCCCTTCCTCATCACCCCTTCTTGAGAGCGTCGTGCTCGACGCACATGGGACCTTCAGTAAGCTCAGGAAGCCGAGCTACTTCTTCCCTCAGAGCCATTCGACGATCCGAGGCCTTGCCATTGCCCCAGTACAATCCATTCTCCCCCTCGACTCCTTCCCCAACCTCACACACCTCTGGCTCTCGTTCAAGCCGGTCAAGAACCGGGGCGAGCAACTCGCCGATCTCCCCCAAGTTTTCTCTCGCACCCCTTCGCTCCAGTACCTACATGTGTGCGGTGCTCGCAATGGCCACGGGTTGTACGATTTCCAACCGCCCCCAGAGCACCTGTTGGTGGCGCTACCGCAGTTACGCAACTTGACCTTGGTGGATTTCAACTGGAGCTGGAGCTGCGCGTTTCTCCGCGTCCTCGTCCTTCCCGATGACGCCGACGTCTACATCCACCGTCCACGCCTGCGTCTGGAAATGTTCGAAGAGACGAGTCCGATCGCCGCTTTCCCTCGCCTTGCGCTCATCCCCTTCCTGGACCGCGCCAGGATCTGCCTAACCGTCTGCACTGTCACCCTCGTCGCTGAAGGACCCCTCGCTACCAAGACTCCCTACGCCTCCCAACGGCCGCACGGCCGCCTGTTCGTTTTCCCGGAGCTCGCCGATTTCAATGGCGGGGTAGAAACCATCGCCGAGAGCCTTCCAGCGCTGCTACCGTTCTCTTCCCTGCACGTGCTGCATCTCCAGCTCAGAGCCCAATGGCATGACCTCTTTCTGGTCTACATGGACCACGCTACGTCGCTCACCGAGTTCGTCGTCTTCCCGGATCCGGACACGATGAGCGACGAGAGCGCGCTGACCACGATTCGGATGCTCCATCACGTGCTCTGCCGCGCGACCCCGCCAAAGTGCCTGGCTCTGCGCGTGCTCGGAACGGTCATGCCCATCCCGAACCCGGACGAAGACCAGTATGAGGACAGGGAAGAGGAAGAGGCCGCGGTGCAAGAGGCCGCGGTGGAGCTCGGCGGAAACTTTGTCGAAGTCGTGCCGATCCTCATGGGACGTGCCGCGGCGGGCGTTCCGCTGCGCACGCTGCTGCTCGAGCCACGCAACTTGCGGCTGGAAGACCGGTGGGGTGAGGAAGGCGATGACGAGAGCTGGTTCCGGGAAGAGGGCGTCTATGCGGAGGTCGTGAAAGAACACTGCAAGCTCTTGCGCAAATTAGTCGATGAGGTGGAGTGGTTGGAGCCAGATGAGGAGGGCCGTGGAGGACTTGCGGACAGGCTCACGAAAGGGAGCGAAGGGTTCTTGCGAGAAGAGAGTGCGAGGGTGCAGAAGTATTGGGCGTTGCCTCCACACGGCGTGCCATGGGAACTACCGTTTCCTCCTCCCTACGGGGAGGAACCTGAGGATATCAGCTCATGGTGATTGCTATATGTTAGATGATTCGCCGGCGCTCTTCACAGATCTGAGCCAGGACGAAAACGTTCGGCACTTGACACACTGCGGCCGGCGCCCGCGCGCAACCGCACAGGACGACCAGTGAAACGACTCGCAGATATTACTGATATAAGAGCGGCGTAGCATTTGAGGGGAGAGCGATGATTATGCATGTACAGTAAACTTTAGTAAGATGGCGGTAGAATAAGGATAGGTCTATGTGTGCGCTAGCATATGTGGGGTTCGAGTGTAGGCAAAAATCCATCCCGGGTCACAATCAGCGCAGCTTCAAAATGAGCGCTGATATCACTCCAAGATCCACCCGCTTGATATCCACCGCAACCTCGTCGCCCATCGACAG
Organism: Epithele typhae; assembly: GCF_022376455.1. Lineage (NCBI taxonomy): Eukaryota > Fungi > Basidiomycota > Agaricomycetes > Polyporales > Epitheliaceae > Epithele > Epithele typhae. The sequence continues at coordinate 1,309,690 of NW_025954193.1, read as the reverse complement.
GTGCGCCAAGTCGCCCGCCTCCGCCTGCAACATGCCCATGAGCCCCAGCTGCTCGACGAAAACGCGTATCCTTTGAGCCTCGCTGAACGTCACTCCCGAGGGGAGGTCGACAACGCGCCCCGTCAGGTTCTTCAGTGGGTCTTCACCCGTATGCGTCTTGCGCGGGCCCTCCATCCACCATTTGATGTACGCGCGCGCCCAGAAACCGTTGCTACGCTCCTCGAGACGGCGCCCGCTGAGGTCCGCGAGCTCAAGGCTCTCCGCGGCGCGCGAGAGCCACGTCGCGTCGAAGAGGATCGGTCGGTCGGGAGAAAGGAGCGCGTGTTTGATCTGCCAGTGCGCGATGAGATCATCGAAGCGGCGGAGAGGCGAGGTCACTTTCATGTAGCCTTCGTCTCTGAGGATGCCGAGCATATGGTGGGGGCCGGGTTCGGTCGAGTAAGTACCCGCAGGAGTTGCTACGCCAGCGTGGATGATCTGGTAGGGGTCCAACTGGCCAATCTCGTTACGGGCAGCGAAGGCCTCTGCAAGGCTTCGGGGAGAGTTCGCGGTCAGAGGGCCCAGGATGCGCCGCACGGCGGGCACGCCGCGCTCGGCGAAGAAGCGCGACGCGGCACGCCCTGCGGAAAGCATACACTCGGCGATCATCTGGCGCGCGTTGAACCCAGCGACGAGAGGGATGGAGTAGGAGGCAGAAGGGAAGCCGCGGAACTCGGAGGGGGTCAGAACGCCACGCAGATCGTCCGAGAGAGGTCGAGGAGATATGGAGACCTCTGCAATGTTGAATGTCCAAAACAACGCGCCTTGTGAAACTCTGCGCCGGACCAAGGCACGTGTAACTTCGACCAGTAATTTCATGTCTTGCAACTGGTCTTCAGGGATTGACCTGGGGACGCGCTCTGGGTGCTGACGAGAAACACCGAACGGATGTTGAACGAGTCGCGGGGTCAGACCCAGTGCTATGTCCACATCATCGTACTTGATCTGTTGGACGTTTCGGATTATGGATGGCCGGACCTCAGTTTTGATGGTGCGGCCCGAAGGGAGGTCTATCAAGGTGCTGAAGCTCATGGCCACGTCGGGTTCTCCTGGACGACTGCCAAGACTGAAGTGTGCCACCTCGTCGACGTGCTGGAATAGGCGGATGGTACGATCCGTGAAGTATCGCGACTGGGCTTGTCGCAGAGCATCTTGACAGGCCGGATGCGTTGGGGGAAGGCGGGTGGTGGGGTCCGCGATGTGGACGTGAAGCCACACCTGTTCTGGATTGGACGTCCTCTCGATTGAGACGCCGTCGTCGAGCTCCTCTGCGCCCCAATCATCGACAACAAAAACAGGAAGATTCCCGAAATCATGACGAAGAGACTCCACGATATCGTGCGCATACAATTTGCTTGGAGAAAATGCGCTGCTGAGCAGGGGAGTGTTGGAGTTGGGTTCGATTTTGGGAGGGGGAAGTAGTTCCTTGTCCATAGCACGGTAAACCGGATCCTCCCAGGGGGCGATGCTACCTAGATCCGAAAGGAACTCGCGAGTGGTGTGTTCGTCGAAGCAGTCGGGGTCGTACAAGCCGGTTGCCTTGATAAGAAGTGCCCGAGCGACGCGGTAAAGATCCTCTTGAATCCCAAGACGGAGTTCTATAGAAGAAATGAGAAATCGAAGGATGGTGCGATCGTCATCGGTCCACTGGAATCCTTCGAAGGGGCGACGTGTAGGAGGTTCGCCCCAGGATCCAGTACGTCGTTCACGAAGCGTCTCTATTGTCATCCGGCTTTTCTCGATGAACGTTTTCAAGGCAGGAGCTTTCCGACGAAATGAGTCCCAAACGAATTCGATGTCTTCAATGGCCTGCTGTGGGCGGATCCAGAAGACAGGATGCTGAGAGAACCTTCTCGTGTGCGCAAGGAAGTGTAACGACTCGTCGAGCATGAACTCCTGGACGGCCATGAGCTCGATGTCGGTAAATTTTCTTTTTCCGAGGAGCAGCTCCGCTGCTTCTGAAAGGGCGATGGTCTTCCAGGTGTTGCGGTCCTTGTGGGCCACGAGTTCACGGAAGTTGATATCCCGTGCCTTTTGGGTGAGGGGATGTTGCACGTGTTCTAGCTCGACCTGGAAGAGAAGCACCGGGCGCGCAACCTCCGCACGCGCGCGCGTTTCGTCTGTCGAGGCGGGTACTTCGGAGAGACCGCATTCCGCGATCTTCTCCGCCGAGACGAAACCTGGGACGCTGAATGTGACGTCGTGTGGTGAGATTGGCAAGACTTCCCCGCGCTTGGTGAGTATTGTAATGGTTTGCTGCCGCTTCTGCAAGAAGGTGTCGAGAACCACACCGAAGGATATGGTGCTGTTTCTACGTAGACGCGAGATTTATGAGCACCAATACGATAGCGTCGGCGTGATATGCTCACTTTCGTAGCTTTACAAGCGTGCCCACAGGTAGAGTGTTGTGATCTTGAAGTGCATCCACGTCCGTACCTGAGTGCCCCAAGTCCGAGTCTTGGTGCGAGGTGTCATTCATCACAAACTCCGCCTCCTCTTGAGATGCATGAGCTATATGCCGTTTCCCATGGGGTTTGTCGATGGGCGTATCATGTGATTTCAGAGCCTTGCCTTCTAGCCATCCGCATGCCGTAGGAGACAATATGTTTCGCAGTTGCTGAGAGACGAGGCCCCGGCCGTCCTTGGGGTGTGAGACCAGGCCGTGTTTCGACGGCGCGCGAGGAGTATTCGACCTAAGCTTTGGCGGCTTGTCAACGTCGTTTTGGTTCGCCCTGCTACTCCTGCATCGAGCGACAGTCCGACGGAAGCTGGAGGAAACGTCCGGCAGAGTTTGGATTGCTCGTTTATGCATGGTGACAAGCCGAGTCGAGTCCGCTGGAAGAGTTTGAAAACAGTGAGGCGGACGCACAGCCGTAAGAAAAGAGCAGCAGAAGGGGGAGGAGGAGGAAGAGCAAGGTGCGAGCACTGTCGCGGTTCTCGCTGGGAGAGAGAGTCTAGACAGAGCCTGGAGGTCCTGGTCAGTGAACTAGTGACGCTCCTGCGCGGAACGGGCTTGGGCACCATCACGTGACTAAAGTTGCGGACGCGACATTCCGATCTTTCATGATGAAATTCATGATTTCGATCCGAAGTCGCATACCCTCGTCTTCCCTCATTTATACTCTGGTGACACTCCGTCTCATCTGCGCGTTCCACATCTCTTCGCACAGTCAGAAGCTCTCATTCTGTAACCATGTTCAAACGTGTCGAGAAGCGCATACGCAGAAAAGAAAAGGAAGAAGAGCTTGGCATAGACGACGACATGAAGGAAATGCTCGGCATGAACGACACAGACTCAGACGAGTCTGACTCTTCTGACTCTTCTGGCTCTGACAACGGAGGAGACGTGCCTGTGAGACCAGAGGTGGAGAGCAGGGAGGAGGGGGAGGAGGGGGAAAATAGTATGGCGGAAGAAGACGAACTTTCGGACGACGATCCGGAGGACGACATTCCACCTATGAAGCTTTCACGAGCTCTCCAAAATCCGCTGTATCTCGTCCAAGAGGAGCCTGAAGTGCAAGGATGCATCATATGTCCTAGGAAGCTCTTCAAGAATTCTGTCATGATCGATGTGCACCTCAAGTCCAATGTGAGTTTCTGGTCCACTCTGTCCCATGTAAAAGCCTCATAGCATGTCAGGCGCACACGAGACGGTTCTCTCGCTTCAGAGATATTGCTATGGATCATGACGCGGAAACAGACGTCCGCGAGATTTTGGATGGCGTACTCGTACTACCCCAGCCAGAGAAACAATCCACGGAGGGTGAATTGTCGAAACGTGCGCTGAAGAAAGTACGGTGACGATTTCAACGCCTCACCGACTACGCTAACACTCGGCATGCGCGTCGTAGAAAGCCAAGTTGGAGGCGATCAAGGTGAAGAAAACAAAGCAAAGGGCCATGAAGGCTAAGCACAGGACAAAAAGGGAAGCGAAGGCAAAAGCGGAGGGTGCTGCCGGGTCGGACGCGGAATCCAATAGCGAGGACGAAGCTGCGCCCGATCCTCCTCCGAAGAAATTCAAGGCCATCCACACAACAGACGTCGACTCACGGGCACCTCAGGTCAAACAAAAGCCACATGACGAGAAGCTGAACGCACGGAAACGTCGCCCTCGACCTTTACAGCACGAAAAAGCGGCTCCGATGAGCCGAGCGATGCCACCCAACCCGTCTCTGGCAAAACAGGTTACCACCAAGGGTGCCGTACGAAAACGGCCTCGGGCGTCGACGTAGTTCTGGACTCTGAGTATGTATTACGTATAGTCTATAGCAGCAGTTATTGTCCGCGAAGATAAGTTCCATAAGTAAGCAAGGGATAAGGAGCGGATGCGCGACACCATAAGGTGCAAATGATACACGGGAACTGCAGGCACAAAAATGGGGGGAAACGGGCATGGGATCGATCACCGGAGACTCTGCAACACCCGGTCAGTCATACGGAGGACCTGCAACAACAATGTCAGCCACGGATTGCATTCCAGTCCTGCCGACACGAGACACGGACCTCATGGATATCGGGTCGACTTTCCGGCTTGACCTTCAACATCGAATCAATGAGGTCCTTTAACCCTTGTGAGTACGCCGATGCGGGGTGCTTGTATTGGGCATTCATCACAGCCATAGCTATTGAGCCACCCTGCTCCGTGGTTTGCGTGTTCTCAAAAGGCGAATGGGAGTAGGCGAGCGCATATAGAAGACAACCGAGGGACTGTAAATTCGCATGTCAGTTTAAGGTAAAGGCAGCCAGTCAGTGCCACACACCCAAATATCAACCGCTTCTGTGATGGTGATTCCAGTCTTGACATCGAATAGCTCTGGGGCACGATAAGACATGGTGCTTTGCTCCGCAGCGATATCCTGCAGGATGCGTTAGCTTCCTGTTGATGTCAGTTACACGAAGAGCAGACCTGCTGAAGAAGTGCCTGAGAGCGATTCTCAATCTTGACACGGGCCTTTATTGTGCTGCCGAAATCCATCAGGATGGGTCGACCGTCATCGGAGATCATAACGTTCCTGGTGACGCTTAAGCGTCTTCCTCGATAATGCCAGCGAAAGATGAGACGCACCCAGGCTTCAGGTCACGGTGAGCATACGGTACGAGTTCAGTCTGTCCTGACGCCGCATGACCGTTTGCGCCCCCATGTTGCAACCTCTCCAGCTCTTCATCTCCGTCGAACAATGGCTCGTGTTCATGATCTTCACCGGGACCGTTCTGTGATACAAGTGGGGCGCGGCTTGAGGTTGAGGAGGCTCCGTGGTAAGAATATCCGCCTTCACCGTCGCCTTCTGGCTGTGGGAACATTTCATCGTCTTCTGAATGGCGGGGTGAGTTTGGAGCAGACGGTGCGTGGCGTGAAGTCGGCTGGGTTGAGCGCGAAGAGAACGCATCCATCTTGGTCCCGACGGGGCCGTGGTAGTTGTGCATTGCGCGAAGAGCTTCGCACGTGCCTTTGAAGTACTGAAGCATTTCAGTCTCAGAGAAGTGGGTGTTGTTGATGGAGTTCGCGTTGATCGCGTCCTGCAGGTTGCCGCGCTTGTACAATGGGAGGAAGAGGTAGACGACCTGGCCGTCGCCGTTGGGATCCTGAACTACGGCCGAATCCTGTTGGACGCGTTTTGTGAGCAACAATGACATAATTCGCCTATGGTGCAGACCCACCATGATATGGATAATGTTAGGATGTCTGGAGAGTGTTGGTCGCAAGGTCAATCCAGGACAAAGCCAGGTTCTAACAATGGGAGGACTCACTTGAAACGCCTGTACGCTTCGACCTCCCTCATTGCTTGCCGGACATCCTCTTGACCACTGGGACAGCGTATCTTCTTCAAAGCAAATTGCCTCTACATGAACAGTCAGTTCGACTCTCATTGACGGAGATAGATGACAGCATACGCCGCTGTGCTCGTCCTGAGCGAGATAGACAAATGAGAACCCTCCCTCTCCTAGAACACGGATGATTTTGACTGCAGATGCAGATCTTAGTACCTTCGCACATGGGATTTTGTGTGGCACGTACATGTCCTGCCGTTGATCTTCACTTTGGCAGACTGCTGGCAAACGCACGAAGAAAGTGCCCAAAACGCATCCTTGACTTGGTATTTGAGACCCTCGAGGGTGTGCATTAGTTGGGGCGGGAGTGCCATGGTGGGATAAGGATGATGCACAAGAGATGTGCCGAGCGGTGAGAGGAATACAAGTCGGTGGAGAGAAGGGGAAAGCGATGAGATGGAGGGCGGCGTTGACTTGGCGGTGATCTGAGGGAGCAGCTGTGCGCGGGCCGGCGCGTGCGCGGTTCGGCGCGCAGCGCGCGCGGAAACGTCGCTGCAGCACCTTGCTTCTGCCACACCTTCGGATCCTGCTCTTGTTCCTCTTCCTTCTACACCGCCCTCACCCCGCGTCGTTCTTGTGTTATTCCTGCTTCCACCATTGCCACGTATCCAAGGCCATGGCCTCACAAGTCTTGTCCGCGGTCTCTGTAAATAGTGCCACTACCCCCTCGCTCATCCCGTCATCCACCACCGACAAGTCCCTCAAAGTTCGTGACGCGTCCATCCAACATCCTCTAGACGTGTCCTGATTCAAGTTGATAGCGCAAACTAGAAGATGCCTTGCAGAGTCTCGACGAAGCCGTCGGCCCCACGGCCACTCCCTCGGGCTCCCCAGAGCAACTTGTCCCCAAACGTCTCCGCACATCTCGCTCAATCTACTCTATGCTCACGAGGCTCAGTAAGAAAGACAGTAACAAGTGCGTTGAGTGCATTTTTGCTTTCCGCACCGTATTCTCAACAACCACTCCCAAGGTCTGCCGACGACCTCCAGGGGTTGTCCAAGACTGCCCCTCACCTAGCCGCCATACTTTCTCGCAAAGCCTCCCGAGCGGCCAAGGGCTTCCCATTCAAGCTTAACCATGCGAGCAAGTTTCCCGGAGGGTCGTCGCCAATTGTCGACTACAGTCCGTCATCCTCCCCCCAGTTCTTCGCTCGCCTAGCGACATTCAAGCCGACCACATATTCCAACAAGCCGGCTGCCATTGACGCTGTTGCGGCCGCGAGGTGTGGATGGGTCAATTCGGACAAGGACCGACTCCTGTGCAAGATTTGTGGAGTCTCATGGATAGTCGCCGACAGCAAGGGCATGACTCGCGATGCGGGTATGTAGGAAGGAACTTCGAAAAGTAAGATTATGCTGACAAGTACGGGTTATAGCGAACGTACTTGCCGGGAAGCAGCGTGGCCAGCTGGTTACCGCTCACAAGGATGGATGCCCTTGGAAAGCTCGTCAATGCGACGGTCAGTCACTTGGGAATGTCTCCAATATATGCACTCATCTCACCACCAGAAACCATCAACCGAGTGTCGTTGATGTCCCCACTCGCCACTATCCGTGAAGTCAAGGCCAGGGCGATGCTCCTGGATGGCGTCATGGAAGGTGTGAAGATTGCTCATCCCCTTGTAAGTACAACCCTTCCGAAGTCGGCGAATCCGGCTCACGCATTTTCACAGAGCAACCTTCAAGTCCAAAACTTGGTTTCCATCATCGGTTCTGTATCACTTCCTGCTTCGGCGGACCTCGACGATTCCGAAACCTCTTGTATGTCCGACTCTATCTCCACCGTGCGGTCCCCGCAGAAGGATCCCTCCCAGAACGCCATACTTGCCGCAGTCTTCGGCTGGGGCATTGCGCCTCCACCCACCGCATCTACAGCATCGACTTCTGTGTCACGTGCTAGTTCACTTGCCCCTGGTCATCCTCAATCCCGCCTCTCGATTTCTCGTGCCTCATCCGTCTCTCGAGCCGGGACCCCTTCTCCCATGTCGGCTTCATACGGACTTGCCGCCTCCGCGTCCTTATTGTCGCAACATGCTCTCTCAACGAGCGCCCTTCGTTCAGACACTGCCCTAATCCACTGCCCGCTTTGTCAGCGGCGGGTTGGACTCTGGACGTACGTTCCCAAGCCCACGGAAGAGGACGACCCGATGACGGGACAGCCCGCACAAAGCACCCCCGCGAGGCCGCAGCCAACACTTGACATCCTGCAACAGCACCGGCCGTACTGCGCGTATGTAGTTCGCTCGAGCTTCATCCCCACTATGCCCGCACCCCCCACCCCAATCATCAACGGACACTCGCGTTCCTCGTCGGCCGCGTCTACCGCCTCGGTGTCGCTGGTCTCCAATGGGTTTGGGGCCCAGAGCGCGATGGAGGGCTGGAGGGCTGTCATCAACGTCGTTCTGCGCTACGGGACGGTACAGCGCCAGCGACTAGGGATGAACCGCTCGCAGAGTGCGCAGGTGGACGATGGCTGTGCTTTTGTGGAAGGGCAAACGGAGGAAGTAGACGCTGTAGATGCTATGGTGGCAGGGGTAAAGAGGAGTGGAGTGAGTATCTCCGGTCTCTCTTGTCAACACAGTCCGCTAATCACGTCTATGCAGGGTTCGGCCTTGATGCGCTACGTCAGAGGCCTTTTGAGTTGAAGGCACAGGGGACATCAAGAGGTCACCACTCGCACTATTTGTTAAGATTGCTTCAATATGCTATCCCAGATGCTACGTACAATCTCGCTCTCGACTTGCTCATATGTACTTGTATCCCACTCATTGCAATCGCACCGAAGACTCATTTTCATCGGAATAATTGCTACGTTCCGACATTCGGCGGACCATGAATCACACATCGTTCGAAGTTGCGAGGTCGTACGCCGTGTATTTACTCTTGCGCGTGAGCGTAAAAAGTCTAGCTTCTTCGTCCCATACAACGTATGTGTCTTATCCGTGTCCATTCTCGCGCTGGTATATTGATGTCGTGTCCTATCAGGGGGTCACTGCCGTTGCTATTGCTGGTGAAGTCAGGACTCGCGCTCAAGGCAGCGTTGGAAGCATCAAGCCCTTACTTCCACGGCCAGCACCGCGTCGTTGTCAAAGGCCACCCCACCTTCATCGACAACCCCGCCTCCGAGGGGCGGGGGCGAGACGGGATCCCAGGGGGCCAGGGCGGATGGAGGAGGGAATGACGCGATCATGATTTGCTGCCGGAGCTAGCCGTCTGTCCTCAAGGCTCACGAGGCTCAACGTTCAACCCTCAGCGACGTTCGAGGACACGAACCCGACATCGTCGTATTACTCATGATATCTCTAGCCTGTGTCCTCCGCCCTGGGATCCCGTTTCGACTCCCACATTGTCCTGGGTAGGAGCCTGGCGCTCATCTATAGTCACCCTTCATATTTTGATATGACAGGTGGCACGGTGACGATCCAGAGCGAATGCTGAATGTACCTCCTAATGTAGTACCCGCTTCAGGTAGTTACAGCTACAGCTACGGCGCGATAGGCTTCGCGAGCACCAGCACAGCGCCAGGTCTAACCCACATCTTGAAGTCTCTTGGTGTGCGTACTCCGCCTGTCAGGTGACGATGTTTCGAGTGGCTAACGTTGTAATCCAGGCTACACAGTACCCCTCAAACGTTCAAAAGGCGGTCAGTCAGGTCAGATTCTGGGATTGCGTTGACGCACGACCAACATGTGTCCCCGGTGGCTCGCTGTCGTAGTGCAACTCGTCTTTCTCTTCTCAAGCCTCCCCGAGATATCTTTGTTCGCTCTCGCGACGAGCCCGCATACGCCGAAGTCGCTTCACACTCCTTTCCTCTTCGCCGTGCTGGCCACACTCCTTTTCAACACTCTCTTCACCACCTTTGCCATCATTCTCGCGGACCCTTCCCACAACACGAAACTACCATGCCCTGATCGTGTCCTCTTCGCGATGCTCGACGGCGCACCAGCGCTTCTCAAGACCGTCGGCATGCTCGATCTGCACCTGCTCTGGCAGCTCGCACAGCTCAGCTGGCGCCTTCGAGGCGTCCTGCGCTGCGCCGTGTGCGCGGTCCTCAACCTGGCACGCAAAGCAGTCGAAGCCCGGCGCACGCTCTGGGCAGCCGGCCCGGCGCTAGTCTCCGGCGTGCGCTCGACCTGGGCCGCCATATGCGCATTCACCGTCGTCGCGCTCGCATGGGCTCGTGTGGCTCTCGCGTACGCACGCGTGCTGCTCGCGATGTACCGCTTCGCATCGGTGGTGTATGCAATCCTACGGCATCGCGGGCCCCTACGCGCGCGGACGGACCGCGCCGCCTTCGTTGCACTCTTCACGACGCTCAAGACTCTCACCCTCGAGATCTGCGGCTTCGCCGTGCACTCATTCGTGGCTCTGTCCAAGAGCGGGTTTCTCTCCGTGGGCGCTCTCCGGACGACGCTCCCGCTCACGCTCCGCCTGCTCGCGTTCTCGTGGTCGCTCTCGTGGTCGCTCCTCGAACCGCGCCTGCGCCGCACCTTCCTCGCGAATCCCGGATCCGAACCCCTCCCAGCACCTCCCGCGTCCGCAGTCAAATTCGCGGCGCCTCCGCCGCCAGTGTACGTCGCCGCTCCGCGACGGGTGCGGCGGACGACGGCTCTGCGCGAGCTGCGCGCGCACGCCCAAGCCGCGGTGTCATTGGCGATTCCCGGAAGCTTCTTCCCGGTCAGGAGTAGGAAGGTGTCGGTTGCCGCGTAATTTTGACAGATTTGCTTCCTTCTGTGCTGTATTCCGAGCTCCTCGAGGGCTCAGGGTGCCGGATGTGCGGCTGGTGGATGATGCGGACACTGCGGATTCTTGAGTTTTGGATTGGACTTTGGACTACTGTCGTCTTTGTAGAGCACATACCTTTCCTCGTACGGACACTGTTTCATTGGACATGGCTTTCGAATGTTGTACACATGGTTGCAATTATCTCTGACGTGGTTCCCGATTAGCATAATGGTCGAGGAAGCCGCTGTCGCAGTGTTACAGCCGCAGTCCGACGATTACCCCTTGCAAGGGTTAGGGGCTCGGAGTCGGATGTTAGGCGGAAAGCAAAGCGGACGCTTTCAACGCTCCCGCCTTCCGACATTAGGTTGCCGGTGCGGACGACTACGGCAATTGAAGGAAACCGCAGCACGATGACCCTATCGACCTACAATGTCTCCTGTGTACGTTTTCGTATATAAGACCCGTGATTTCTGAGCAACAAGGCATGATAACATACCTCATCTCCCAGTCTCGCTCAGTTCATCTACGCTCAGCTCAGCTGCCTTCGCCTACGCTCACCTCTTCGACACTCGCCTCGCATACACTTGCTCAATCAAATAACTCTTCGACACTCAACTCGCCTACCATCAACACCTCCTCACACCAACTCATCATCACCATGCTCTCCCCCACCAACTGCCTCCGCCTCAGCTCGACCACCATGCCTCAGGGCGCCCCCAAGGCCATCGCATTCTCACCCGAAGAAGCCATGGCGATGTACCCTTCGCGCGCCGAACAGGTCTCTCCCCCGCCCACTTCCCACCGCGCGCTCCGCGACCGCTGTGGTGTGACCCTCAACATCCGCATGGAGTATGCCACAGCAGGGTCGACCAAGCCCCGCCGTCTCATCAACGCTGCCCCGGGCAACATCAACACCGAGCCGCACCACGCCAAGCTCCCGCGCCGCAAGGTCGTGGCGAAGATCGTGCACCCGGCCAGCCCGAAACCCGAGACCCCTGTCGAGCCTCCCGCGCCCACCCCGATCTCCCAACCGCCCGCGGCCAACGACCCGCAGCTGCAGGAGATCCTGCCGGCGATGCACGTCTGCTTCGGGAACGCCCACCACGCGCGCCGGATGGGCTTCACGCACTGCGTCGAGGTCGTCTACACCTACGCCGAGCCGCAGCGGGACCGGGTCCTCCGCGGCGGGGACGTCAAGCGCCTCCGCCTCACGCTGCCCCGCGACGTGCGCGAGCGGAGCGCGTCGCGTCTGCGGCTCACGGAGGCGCAGCTGCTGCTCGCGCGCGACTTCATGCTCGACGTGGTCCCGGCGGCGGACGCGACGAAGCCGGCGGGAGACGTGAAGATCCTCGTGAGCGTGCCGGCGGGGCGTCCGACGGAGGCGATGTGCATCGCCGGCACGTACCTCGCGCACGCCGCGGACCGGGACGCGGAGGAGATCCTCAGGTGCATTGACGAGGAGGAGGAGGCGGTGCTGAGCGTGTGGAAGGGCGAGGTGTCAGAGATCGAGGCGGCGCAAGTGAACAAGGTTGCATTTCTGCCCGCGAGCACGGGCACCTGCCGGGAGTAAACCACAGGATGGACCTTTTACGTAGACGTTCAGACTGAGATAGACCGCGCGCCTGGAGTCGCAGCATTGTAAATTGTACTATACCTTCGGTTTTTGAACATACTAGACGGACCATGAAATCGCAGCGCAAGTGTCTGAGTACATTGTTTTCCCTATAATCACCCTTCCGGCCAACGTTTCAAGCGAACAAGCATTGTTGTTGTCGTTGTTGTATTCCCGTTTAACGCCCTTCAGGGCCGAGCCCTATGGTAGGCGGTACGCTACGTGTGTGCTAGGTGTGTTAACTACAGCCGAGTCTGGGATGATAACATAGAGGCGCCCTCGCGGACGCCCCAGGTAGCGGCCAGGGGTCTGGCCAAGGGAGTAAAGTACGGAGGGGACTGGTGAGACCGTGTGGGGACCGTGAGGTGGGTATGGTAGCGGGTGGGTGTGGGAGGGGCATGCGTCTGCGTGGAAAACCTCTGCACCTGCTCCCGGCCATTCAAGGCAAGGAGGACGAGATCTAAACCTGCTGCCCGTCAAGGGTGGCCAATGGGCCCCCGGGTCTCGCCTCTTGCCGCAGTCAGGGGTACGTCGGGTGGTCCCCCACCCTCCGTCAGAACTCCCTCGCCCCCTAGAGCAGGGCCGAGGCCTGCAGTGCATGGCGCCGAGGCGCAGTGGGACTATAGTAGGTATAATGTAAGGGCAGGTATAGTAGTAGGGGAGCGTGGGGGTCAAGGGCGGGTACGAGCGGGGCGGGTGCGTGGGGCAGCAGTACGAGTGGGAGCACCAGCGGGTCGCGGGCGGGACTGTCGTGTCGCGCGGGGCGAACAAGCATGGTATGTGCGCAGCATTGGCTTACAGCCAATCTTGATCATCTTCTGGGTGTCCTGTGCCGTCGCGAGTGGGCGACGGCATGATTCCGCAATGTGCCCAAGGCGTGAATTTGGGTGAAATCATGCCTTGGCTCGGATCAGTGAAGAGCTTGAACCGCGACGGCAAATGTAGCAATCACCATGAGCTGAGATCCTCACGTTCCTCTCTGTAGGGAGGAGGAAACGGTAGTTCCCATGGCACGCCGTGTGGAGGCAACGCCCAATACTTCTGCACCCTCGCACTCTCTTCTCGCAAGAACCCTTCGCTCCCTTTCGTGAACCTGTCCGCAAGTCCTCCACGGCCCTCCTCATCCGGCTCCAACCACTCAACCTCGTCGACTAATGTGCGCAAGAGCTTGCAGTGTTCTTTCACGACCTTCGCATAGGTAACCCTCCCCCGGAACCGGTTCTTGCTGTCGCCTTCCTCGCCCCACCCCAGCCGCAGGTTGCGCGGCTCGAGCAGCAGCGTGTGCAGCGGAACGCCCGCCGCGGCACGTTCGATGAGGATGGGCAGGACCTCGGCGAAGTTTCCCGCGAGCTCCACAGCGGCCTCTTCCTCCTCCTCCTCCTCCTCCTCCTCTTCCTCCTCCTCCTCCTCCTCCTCCCCTTCCTCCTCCTCCTCCTCCTCCTCCTCCTCCTCCTCCTCCTCCTCCTCATCGTGCTCTTCCTCCTCATCGTGCTCTTCCTCCTCATCGTGCTCATCGTGATTGTCGTGATTGTCGTGCTCGTCGTGCTCTTTGTGTTCGTTGTGCTGGTGGTGCTGGTGGTACTCGTCCTCGTCCTCGTACGAGTTTGGGATGGGCATGACTGTGCCGAGCACGCGCAGAGCCGGGCACTTTGGCGGGGCCTCGCCACAGAGCACGCGACGGAGCAGCTGAATCGTGGTCAGCGCTTGCTCGTCGTCCATCGTGTCCGGATCCGGGAAGACGACGAGCTCGGTGAGCGACGTGGCGTGGTCCAGGTAGACTGCGAAGAGGTCACAGTGCCATTGGGTTCCGAGCTGGAGGTGCAGCACGTGCAGGGAAGAGAACGGTAGGAGCGCTGGAAGGCTCTCGGCTAAGGCGTCTACTTCGTCGCCGAGCTCCGGGAAAACGAACAGACGGCCGTGCGGGCGTGGGGAGGCGTAGGGCGTCTTGGTGGTGAGGGGCCCTTCAGCGACGAGGGTGATAGTGCGTACGGTTTCGCAGATCATGGCACGGTCCAAGAAGGGGATGAGCGCAAGGCGAGGGAAAGCGGCGGTCGGACTCGTCTCTTCGAACATTTCCAGACACAGGCGTGGACGGTGGATGTAGACATGGGCGTCATCGGGAAGGACGAGGACGCGGAGGAACGCGCAGCTCCAGGTCCAGTTGAAATCCACCAAGGTCAAGTTGCGTAACTGCGGTAGCGCCACCGACAGGTGCTCTGGGGGCGGGTGAAGATCGTACAACCCGTGGCCATTGCGAGCACCGCATACATGCAGATACTGGAGCGAAGGGGTGCGAGAGAAAACCCGGGGGAGATCGGCGAGTTGCTCGCCCCGGTTCTTGACCGGTGTGAACGAGAGCCAGAGGTGTGTGAGATTTGGGAATGAGTCAAGGGGGAGAGTGGATTGTACTGGGGCAATGACAAGGCCCCGAATCGTTGAACGACCCTGAGGGAAGAAGTAGCTCGGCTTCCTGAGCTTCCTGAAGGTCCCATGTGCGTCGAGCACGACGCTCTCAAGAAGGGGTGATGAGGAAGGGATGAGTTTCAGATACTCGTCGTAGTCCCAGGAGCCGGAGATATGGAGGTGTTGTATCTGATGAGCGCGTTCGAAGGTGGAGAAAGGGTGTGAGTCGATGCGGTTAGCGTAGGTTTTGATTTTCAGCGTCACAGTAAGAGGAGCTTGGTCCGCGCGTTCGAGGAATAAACGAGCCATCGAACCCAACTTCCCGTCGTCCTGGGTGACAAGAAAGGCCCAAAAGGGCTTGCATCCGATAATGACGTGGCGCCAGGTTCGGCAAACATGAGTGAGTCTGACCAGTAGCCGCATATACCCTGAGGTGGTATGCACGTCATCTGTGGACAACGCGCGCTGGATGGTTGGCTCTGGAAGATACTGTGTGAGTGGTGCGAGAGCTTGTCGAATGGTGAGGATGAAAAGGTCTTGAGGAAAAGAGCTTATGAGCAACGGATTATTCTGAATGGGCGCATCATGAGCTGCCATATCCTGCTGCAGTCAACAGCAGATGCATCATTAGAAACCTACACGGTGTTTCCTGAATGGTTCCATGTTGTCGAAAGTGCTGTTGAAATGCCGACGCCGCTGGCCCGCTGCCAACCGCGCGCGCGGGCCATCGCCAAGCGCTGGAAGTCTCACGATCCTAACACGCTGCTCGCTTTGGATGTCAGCGTCGTCTCCAATGATTGAACCACTTCACTATCATGTACCATTTCTCGCTTGACCCATTATTTTCTGCACCGCAATTCCGAGGAAATCCCCCTTCAGTCACGGCCGCTCCATTCGGTCAACCACTCGCTACTCGGTAGTACTACTCGTGGGACTACTAGGCGGGACACTTCCAGATAACCTTCAAGTTGGCAGCCTGTGAGCTTCCTTCATTCAGAACAGCTACTCGTGGAACTGTCGCTGTTGCATGTGGGCAGCATCCACGCCTACGACCTTGGTTAGTGTCTGTTTCTCAGGTGGATGTCCCGTGGCCGAGGAGACGGCGCTGCTCTGTAAGTACCCCAGATTGCGGACGGCTGGTCGTTCCCGCGCACCAATAATATCTCGCACATTCCATAGGTTTCATTCAGCCAAGTTTCGACTTGATTTCTTCCTGAGATTCGTTCCGAGTGCATGTTTCCGGTTGCCTGGGTCCTTCCCTTTGCAGACCCATCCCCCTCGACCGGGGGGGGGGGGGGGGGCAAGATTCCGCGTCCATGCTGTGCTTGCTAGGGCTTCCGTCCAGTATTCCGTGGCACGGAGCGTTTGGTGGGCGCACTGGACCCCGCCTGTCGTAAAATTTGCTGGTGAGCACTCACTCAGGTCCAGTCTCCTTGACCGATATTCCCGAACCTCAGAGGACTCTGCGGCTCAAGCCAACCTAGACCCTCCTTCGAACGCATGACGTTGTCACTCTTGTTCTTCGTCCTGACGTCGTGGGTCGACACGCCCAAGCCCCTGAGAGTGAATGGTCGGCGACCTAACCGTGCCGAGTGTTTTCGCTCACACCCAGCAGTATCCTCCCGCCGGCCGCACACATTGACATTCACGCCAACAGACCAATCGTGTTTCGTGGATTTGTTCAGCCCCCTGGTGACATTCCCAAGGACGCGGTCCCGGTGACACAGGACTTTCACAGGTTCCACCTCCGTGCTGACGAGCCCCTTTGTCCTGGTTCCACGCAGAACCTTATCCGTGGGTCCCGATACGCGCTGCCTGGCAAATTCCGTGGCTTGGCAATCGCGCGACGTGCATTTGGCAGACCCACATGCGAGGTAATGTAAACGAGGCAAAATCCAAGGCGAAACACTCGCAGCACCCCCAAGCCATTCCGATGTGCACAGCAGCTCAGCCTTCGCTTGGTGTACTCTTGCTTGGCCTCCTCTTCACTGGTTTAACCACCTCCGGTCTCCACGCGGCACCCAGCCGAATCAAACCTCCAACCGTCTGGCGTCCGCCCAATGTTCCCCGGTTGAACCGCCGGCTTCTCTACTCACATGCCTGTCTCATCCGAGTGAGCGACTCAATGGCTGCCCTTGAGCCATCGTGCGACGCTCTCATGTTCCGACCCCTGGCTGACCAGTGACAATTCCTTTCTTGTAGTCGCCGGTCTGTTTGGCAGCCACGACACATCCAATGTTGGCACCCAAGGGACGCATTCTGTACCATGAGTGTGGATGCGGGCACACGCCGTCCTCGTCTGTGTGGACAGCCCGTGTAGATTTTCGTGCTGCTGACTATCCATGCGAACGGTGGACACTAGGTACCCTCGTCCGGATGTTGTGGCGCCGCGGCTGGTCCCGAGGAGCGCCAGACGCGTAAACCACGCACACTCGCCGTGCGAGCGAACGGGACGGTACCGACAGAGACTGGTCTTTTCGACGAGGTATAAAAGATGGGATGAGGCCGACGAGGCTCAGCAGTACTCGACTCAGTGATGAACTCTGAGTAAGGCAGGGACCGACTGTAACACACGAAGAGGAGCGATCCTCAGTCAGTGATAGAACGACTGAATTGAGAGCATAAGTTCTACCTGTAACACACGAAGAGGAGCGACTACAGATAGAGTAAGCATATGTAAGGAGCGCATAGTAGTGTGAACAGACTTACTCCTCAGTCAGTGATAGAACGACTGAAGAGCAGTGCGAGCCAGAGTCCTCCCTATATACTGTCCAGGAGTAGCATACGTAAGCAGTGATGGGAAGACATAATTGGCGCAGAGGTCAGACCAGACAGAAGATGGATACGATGCTGTGCGGGCTGTGCGCTCAAGACAAAGAAAGTCCGTAAGTGGAACAAGGGAACAAAGAGAGAAGCGTAGAAGAACGAAATGGAAGAGATAAGGAACTACAAGGCAGTGAAGTGACATATGGAACTATGGGAAGTCTCTCACAGAGTCCATGTGGATGCGTAAACTGTCCTAATGTACGTATGTTCGATATCCAATGTTCAACACACCCCCTCGTTCAAGACGCGGATGAAACTAAACCAACGTGCTCGCAGAAGTACTTGAGTATCGAAAGAGGAACTGACTTCGTAAGCGAGTCCGCTAGCTGCTCCGCAGAAGGAACGTGAAAGAGAGTAACTTCGCCTTCCTCGATGTATTCGCGAATGAAGTGGTAGCGGATGTCGATGTGCTTCGTGCGACGGTCAACGGCAGGGTTTTCAGAGAGGAAAATCGATCCCTGGTTGTCCATACAGAGCGGCGTAGGACTCGACATATCGTCACCAACTTCACGGCCGAAAGTGCGAAGCCACTTCATCTGACGGCAAGCGTCTGACGCGGACATGTATTCCCCTTCGGTGGAGGAGAGGGATACTGTGCGTTGTCGGCGAGAGACCCAGGAGAGTGCACCTCCTGCCATCAGGAAAACGAAGCCGGTTGTCGACTTCCTGTCATCACGGTCTTCTCCCCAGTCCGAGTCCGAGTACGCGATCATGCCGGCGCCATCCTTTCCATCGTAACGAAGACGATAGTGCGAGGTACCACGGAGGTAGCGAAGGACGTAGCGAGCGTAACGCATGTGATCTTCAGACGGATTGGCGTTGTACTTGGAGAGACGCGTGACGGCGTAGGAGATGTCTGGACGAGTACCGAGCATGGCGTAAAGAAGGCTGCCAATGAGGCTCTGGTACTCCCGACGAAGGGTTGCAGGTGCTTCATCCTGTCGAGCGACGAGGACGCAACCAGCGGGGAGAGGAGTGGATGCAGCGTTGCAGTCAGACATGTTGAACTTTTCGAGGACGGCGTCGATGTACTCTTCCTGGTCGATGTCGAGGATGCGTTTGACGCGATCGCGACGAATGCGAGTACCGAGGAATCGTTGCACCGGTCCTAGATCAGTCATCTTGTACTGCTTGCTGAGAGAGTCCTTGACGAAGTCGATGCGCGTGCGTGAATTGCCCATGACGAGTAGATCGTCGACATATAGAACAATCAGCGTGACTTCGCCTGGAACACCCCCTTGTCGACGATAAACGTAGACTCCGGCATCTGAGTACGTGCGGACAAATCCCAATTTGATGAGCGAGTCGTGGATTTTGAGGTTCCACTGGCGAGAGGCTTGCTTCAGACCATAGATGGCCTTCTTGAGCAGACAGACGTAGTCCTCTTTGCCAGCTTCAACCCATCCTTCCGGCTGCTCCATGTAGATCTCCTCGTCGAGATCGCCGTTGAGGAACGCGGTTTTGACGTCCATGGCGTCGATATCCCAATCTTCGAGCGCGGCGTGCGCAAATGCGAAGCGGGTCGACTCGTTCCTCGACACAGGCGAAAAGATCTCGAAGTAGTCTTCTCCCCAGTTCTGCGTATAGCCCTTAGCTACGAGGCGAGCCTTGACTCGACCATCGTGCTTGATGTCATACACCCAACGACATCCGATGACGTTACGACCCTTGGGGCGAGGTACGAGCACCCAGGTTTGGTTTTCCATCAACGAATTGTACTCCGAAGCTTCAGCCTTGAACCATTCATCACTCATAGGAGAGTTATGCGCTTCGCGGTAGGACTGAGGAATGCCTTTCTTGCGCGCAGCGTGGTTGATGATAGTGTTGAGCAGATCGAAGTACTCGCGCTCTTCAGCTGTACGTAGCTGTCCGTCTCGTCGTGTCCTGGCGTCGACGCGTGCAGGCGGTTCGTCACCGTAGAAGTTGTCCCTGTTACGACGCGGATTCTGTCCTGCACCATGACGCTGAGGGCGCTGAGGTTGTGGTGGAGGACCAGCATCGACATCAGGTATTTCTTCAACAGTAGGATGACGGTTGCGACGGTGGTTAGGAGCACGTGGCGGTGCACCTGGTACGACAGGAGGCGGAGGCGGAGCTTCGCGCTCTGGTTCAGGCTCAGCATTGGGTGGAGCTTGAGGAGGGTGTGGGACCATAGCAGGTTCCGGAGGAGGAGTTGGAGGAGGAGGTATGAGCTCGACTGGTTCGTCGTTAGGCTCTCCCTCAGGGATGTCCGGGAACGGTGAATCGTCGGGTGTTACACGACGACGGCCGGTGGGGTTTTCACGTGCAGGGAAGACGTTCTCATCAAAGTCCACATCGCTAGAGACCATGATGGAGCGGGTAGAGCGGTTCCAGAAACGATAACCCTTGGAACCCTCGTAACCAACAAACACAACTTCGAGTGCCTTAGGCTCGAGTTTGTTGTCGCGTTTGTCCCTTTGCACATGTATGACTGCTTTGCAGCCGAAAACTCGGAAGTGGGAACAGTCTGGGACGACTCCGTTCCATGCCATGATCGGGCACTTCCATTTTAGACGACGCATTGGCTGACGGTTGTAGATATGCACCGCAGTGTCGACCGCACATTGCCAGAAACCGTGAGACAGACCTGCGAAGTGAAGCATACACAGGGCCTTGTCCATGATGGTTCGGTTCCAGCGTTCGGCACGACCGTTTTGCTGCGGGTTCCTGGCATGGTCATGTCATGCTCAATCCCAAGTTCGCGAAGAAGTTCTTGGAACTCTGTTGCGGTATATTCACCCCCTCGATCGGATCGTACCTTCTTGATTTTGCGACCAGTCTGTGTCGATACCCAGGCGTAGTAGGCTCGGAAAGCTTTCGTCTGTTCCGATTTCGCCTTAAGGTAGTAGATTCGACCAGCACCAGAGAAGTCATCAAGGTATGTTACGAAGTACGTATATCCGCCGATAGAAGTGGGCAGTGGGCCGACTAGATCAGTGTGGATCATGTCGCCCGGAGCTTCTGCACGCTTCGGTGATAGAGGGTGTGGTTTGCGCGTCATTTTGCCTTTGGCGCAACCATCGCAAACAGTAGACGGGGGAGGAGCAGGACCAATGTCGTCAACCCCTTTGACTGCCTTAGGGAGCTTTTTGATCGCTTCCTTAGAACAGTGACCCCAGCGGTTGTGAATGAGTTCCCAGTCGACGGTAGATGACGACGACTGAGCCGCAGGTTGAGGTTCTGCAGGTTGGACGGGTTGGACGACTTTGCCATTCATTATATCCGTGGGCAGCTGATAGAGGTTGTTGATAGGATTAAACAGAGCCTCAAGACGCATTGCACCAGGGAAAGTCAAACCAGCGTGTGAGAAGGATGCGTCTGTGACGCGAGGATCAAATATGACCATTTTCCCATTCCCCTGAATGATGAGGTTTCCGGCGTTCTCGATGGCACCAGTTGAGAAGAGACGTGTACCCGCGTTGGGGATGTATACAACGTTCTTAAACTCAACTTTGACGTGGTTGCCGTTGAGATCGATTCGTGCAATAACCGTTCCTTCTCCGAGTGCGCGGACGATACCAGCATCTCCTTCCTGAGCCGTATGAAAGATCTTGGGCTCACGGTATTGAGTGTAGGAGGAGAAATCATGCTTGTATGCTGTTACGTGACGCGAAGCACCCGAATCCATGCACCAGACTGCGAAGTGAGAATCACGCTTAGCGGTGTTACCCGCGTTGTACCAAGCAGCAGAGATCTCATTCGACGCGGACGAGGCGTCCGACGCTACAAGTACATTGACAGTCTGAGCCGAAACGTTATGCGAATGTCCGGAATTTCCACCACCACCATTATCTCTGCCTTTGCCTTTGCCGTTGCTTTGACGTTTCCCCTGCGGCTTGAGCTCGGGATGCTTCTGCCAGCAGTGAGATTCGTCGTGGTTCTTCCCTTTGCAGTGAGCGCAGGGACCACGCGGCTTGGGCTTGGTCTTGGTGACCTTGCTGACGGACTCCTCGCCGTTGCCGATCGATGTCTTGCGCAAGGTCTGCTCAGAGCGAACCTGCGAGATGACGTTGTCGACGGTGATGTTCTTGGACTCGTAAGTCGCAAGAATAGTCGTGACGATGGCGCGATAGGAGACTGGGAGCTTGCCCATGCACATGAAGGCACGTTGACCATCACCGTACTTCGCGATGGAGGAGTCGATGCGGTCGAATTTGGCATTGTAGGTCGAGATTTGGTCGGCGAGGTCCTTGTTCTCGTCGAAACGGTCCTGGTTGATTAGTTCCTCGAAGAGGGCGAAGCTCGACGCAGCGTCCGACTTGTCGTAAGCCGCTTTGAGAGCCTCCCACATTGCGTTCGCGGAAGTCTTGCCAGTGAGATGCGCCTCCTTCACCTCGATCGAGACCTGTTTGACAATCAGGCCTCGTGCCTTCGATTCACGCTGCTTCCAGGCGGCGAGAGCGGTGACTTCGGTGGCAGCAGGTGCAGGGTCGAGTGAAGGAGTGGCAGTAATTTCCCAGCAGGCCAACATGAGGCACATCCCTTCCATATCGTGCGCCCACTGCTTGTACCCATCGCGACCTTTGAGGACCGAACCCTTTGCGACGGGGATTGAAGAGTCCATAAGTGGTAGAGTGTAGAGGGTCTCGAGGGTGTCGTCTTCTAGAGGGACGAGAGTGGGTGAAGGCGGAAGAGGAGGATAAACGTCAATGGGATAAGGATCGAGGGGACCGTAGACAGAGAAACCGTAGAGCGGAGCGTCTGGGGTGACGTCTGCTTCAAGGACTTGCTCAACTTCGAGCGAAGAGTGGTGTGAGGAGAGAGGAGATGGGGGAACGTCTGCAGCGACCGAGGAAAGTGGAGAACCTGGTGCAGAGACGTCGAACTGAGGGAGTTCCGACCAACGGAGGGCGTCGAAATGACGAGGGTGTTGTGGAGAGTCTGGAGCGAGGTGATATGGCCTAGGCGTACAGTTCGCGGGCTGGTTGATGTCCACGTAACGATTAGGGCAAGGTTGTACGTCGCAAACAAAGAATTCTCCGTCCTCGTCGTCAAAGAAGACGTCTTGTCCTCCGGATCGGAGTTCGTATCGGTGGTAAAAGCGTGAGCAGTCGAAAACGTCAATCGCGTCGGAGTCCGAAGAGCTGCCAGACGGGATCTGAACGTTGTTGAGGTCGGTAGAAGGACCAGCAACGTTGTCTGCCACGGTGAAGTCGGTTGAAGGTACAGAGAAGCGCGATGTTGAGAACGATATCCCCTACTCGTGGAGAATGAGCACCCGTTGGGGCAACCTCGCTACGAAAGCCTGTCGGAAGGCCTTGTGGAGGGTAGAGGTGAAGACGGAGGAAGAGGACTGCGAGGGTAAAACCCAAAGCTATGTCTGACCGAAACCGTCCACGAGTAGTCGATGGGGAGATCTTGAATCGTTGGCGAAAGGTGAAGCGCGCGTTGCTCAACGTAAGCAAGCTAGAGCGCAGGGCTCATAACCTGATGAACTCTGAGTAAGGCAGGGACCGACTGTAACACACGAAGAGGAGCGATCCTCAGTCAGTGATAGAACGACTGAATTGAGAGCATAAGTTCTACCTGTAACACACGAAGAGGAGCGACTACAGATAGAGTAAGCATATGTAAGGAGCGCATAGTAGTGTGAACAGACTTACTCCTCAGTCAGTGATAGAACGACTGAAGAGCAGTGCGAGCCAGAGTCCTCCCTATATACTGTCCAGGAGTAGCATACGTAAGCAGTGATGGGAAGACATAATTGGCGCAGAGGTCAGACCAGACAGAAGATGGATACGATGCTGTGCGGGCTGTGCGCTCAAGACAAAGAAAGTCCGTAAGTGGAACAAGGGAACAAAGAGAGAAGCGTAGAAGAACGAAATGGAAGAGATAAGGAACTACAAGGCAGTGAAGTGACATATGGAACTATGGGAAGTCTCTCACAGAGTCCATGTGGATGCGTAAACTGTCCTAATGTACGTATGTTCGATATCCAATGTTCAACACTCAGAGTATCCCAGCAGTCGCACCTCGACGACCACCCTCCCCTCCAGCTGTATAAGTTCGCGCAGGTTCGGGGAAGGGAAAACGAAGCTTGATTAGCGCTGTATGCGCGCGCGCTGTAAATAGTACATGACAAGAACAAAGACCTAAGAGTATCGTAAGGCGTGATAGGCTGAACTAAGAGATAAGGAACTACAAAGGTATCATCCGAACGCATAGCGTAATCTAATCTAATCGTAGCCGGCGCTTCCGCGCGTATCTTCAACACTCCCCCTCAACTCGGCGTCTGAGAGGATCCCGAGTTGCCGCCGCAGCATGTGGAAGCGGTCGCGTGGAAGCGGCTTCGTGAACATGTCCGCGACATTGTCCTCCGTAGGTACGTGCTTCAGTTTGATAGTACCGGCTTCTACGCATTCGCGAATAAAGTGATGCCGGATGTCGATATGCTTGGTACGCGCGTGATGCACGTTGTTCTTGGAGAGCGCGATGGCTGAGAGATTGTCCGCATTGAGGTCCGTCGCGTCCTCCTGCTTCAGATACAGCGCCGCGAGAAGTGCGCGCATCCAGATCGTGTGTCGCGCGCAGTACGACACCGCCATGTACTCCGCCTCCGTCGACGATAGCGCTACTACCGCTTGCTTCTTCGAGCTCCACGCGACAAGTCCACCGGCGATCAGAAACGCGTATCCGGAGATTGATCGCCGGTCCACCGGATTAGCGCCCCAGTCCGCGTCGGTGTACCCTTCGAGGCGCAAGTGCTGGTACGCCACTTTCGTTACCAGCTCCCCCTGCGCGTGGTAAGTGATACCGTAGTCGAGTGTCCCCTTGATGTAGCGGAAGACGTGCTTGAGGGCCGTCCAATGCACTGGGCCGGGGCGCGAGCAGAATTGGGACAGCGCCTGTACGGCGTACGCGAGATCCGGTCGCGTGCCGAGTGCCGCGTACATCAAGGTACCGATCGCTGATTGGTACTCATGGACTTGTGCGGGGGTCACCTCCTCATCCTCGCTCGTCTTCAGGAGCTTGACGTTCGGGTCCATCGGCGTCTTCACCGGTGTACACTCTGACATGTGGTGTGCTTCAAGCGCGCGACGTAGGTAGTTCGTCTGTCGCAGCGTGAGGTCGTCAGGTGATCCGATAGGGCGCGAGATTTCAAGTCCAAGGAGTAGACGCGGCTCGCCTAGATCCGTGATCTCGTAGTGACGCTCGAGACCTTCTTTGATCGCGTCCATCTCCGCCTCGTTCGGAGCCACAGCCACCATGTCGTCCACGTGCAGTCCGATGCCGTGCTCGCCGCCGGGCCGGACATAGACGCACTGATCCGGTTCAGTGCGAATAAACTTCATGTCCTGTACGAGTGCCCCGTCGATGTGTATGTTCCAGACATTGGCGGCTTGCTTGAGTCCGTAGAGGAGCTTCTTCAAGCTGAGCACGTTCGTGGTCCCGTCCTCAAAGTCCGGGGGCTGGCACATGTAGATCTCCTCCTGGAGGTCGGCATTGAGGTAAGCGCCGACGACGTCGAATTGCCGAATGATGAGTCGCTTGTGCACTGCGATCGCGATCAAGGCCCGAAGTGCATCCATTCGCACGACTGGCGCGTATGTGTCGAAGAAGTCCAGCCCGAAGATTTGGCTGTACCCGAGCGCGACCAGCCGTGCCTTGAATCGAAGGATGATGCCCTCCGCGTTGACCTTCAGGCGATAGACCCAGCGGCATCCTATTGTCCTCCGCCCTTCCGGTAGCTGCACCATCTCGAAGACCCCGAGTCTGATGAGTTGCGCGAGCTCGCTCTCCATCGCGCGCCTCCATTCTGGCCACTCCGGTTGTGCGCGCGCCTCCTTCAAGTTGCGCGGCTCGATGACGTTCCCCGCTCCCCCTTCAACACCGAAGAGTGAGAGTAAGCACGTGATGAGTGCTTCGTCGGTGATGGGGACGCGTTCGCCGTTGTGCGCAAGTGCCTTGTAGTCTAGGCGTGGCTTGCCTGCCAATCGCGACGCGCGACGCGGGACCTCCGGTACGGGCGCGGGCGCGAGCGTGGGCGCGAGCGCAGGTGCGGGCGTAGGCGCGGTCGCGGGCGCAGGCGCAGGCGCGGGCGCGAGTTCAGGCGCGGGCGCGATCGCGAGTTCGGGTGCGGGTGTCCGGTCCGCGTCTCCTCGGGGTTCTCCCCCTTCTTCTTCGTCCTGACGCTCGCCAGACTCCACATCCTCCCCCTCGAGCGGCTGGGCGAAGTACTCCATGTACTCCCATACGTCCTCGTCCTCGTCCGCGGGCGGAGTGGGCTTCCGTACGCGAAAGACCAAGTTGCGTGACTTTCCGATCCGCCGCGCGTGCCTGTCCCAGTATAGCCAGGCTTTGCTCCCCGGAGCCATCCCGACGAAGCGCATCGGTTCCGATTTCGGATCAAGCTTTGATCGCTTCGTTGCTGACGTGAGAACCCAGCACTCGGCACCCCAGGCGTGGAGTTCGGAGACGTCGGGCTTCCGCTTGTGCCACACTTGGTAGGGTGTTTTGTCCTTGAGTGCGCGAGTCGGGAGGATGTTCTTCAGGAAGATGGCATGTGCGAAGGCTTGTGGCCATAGGAACTTGGGTAGATCGGCAGCGATGCGCATGGCGCGCGACCGCTCCAAGGTGGTCCGGAAGACGCGCTCGGCAATCCCGTTCTGGCCAGAAGACTCGGGTGCGGTAGTCTCGATCGTGATGCCGTGTTCCTTGAGGTAAGCGCCGAACTCTCCCCCGAGGAACTCCTTCGCGTTGTCGAAGCGGACGCGTTTGATGGTGACGCCGTGGAGAGTTTGCAGGCGCATGCGGTATTCGTGGAAATGTGATTTGATTTCAGACTTCTCCTTCCCGAAAGCCGCTTCCGACATACGCGAGTGCACGTCGGTGAACACCCATGCGTAGCGCTCGTGTCCTATCCCCTCCGTCCGGGCCGGTCCCCACGTGTCCAGCACGATCAACTCCCCGATCACTCCCACTTCCGTCTCCGACGCCGCCGGATATGGTGCCACCGTCTGCTTCCCCTGTACGCACGCTTCGCACTGCTCCTGCGCGGGCGTCCCCTTGTCCACCACCAGTCCGTCCACCAGTTCCTTCCGCATCATCGTGTCCACGACCTTCAAGCCCGGGTGCCCTAGTATGGCATGCCATTCGTCGTAAGTTCGTTTGCGGATAGGTCTGGAAACAGCGCCCGGGTACGATACCTCCGGAATCTCCGGCGCTCCGTCCATTTCGTAAAGGTAGCCGCCCCCGCGGCGTCCAGAGGCGTAAGCGCGCCCCTTCCGGTTGAGGAATTTGATCTCCCCGCCGGCTAGTTGAACCGTGTGTCCGGCCGCTTCGACGCGACCGATCGAGATGAGATTGTGCGGAATGCCGGGTGCGTGGATGACGTCAAGCAGGTCGACAGTGGTAGTCTTCCCGTCGTGCTTGTAAGTGAAACGTATGGTTCCGCGACCGAGGATGGGGGTGGTTCCGGCGCCTTGGAGGTACTTGCCAGTGACGGGTGAGTAGGTGGTGAAGAGGCGCCGTTCGCGCGCGACGTGTGATGTGGTGCCAGTGTCCGCGATCCATGCGCCGGCGCTCATAGCGGTAAGCGCGACCTCGTTGATCGTGGCGCCCGTCTCGATGAGAGCGTAGGCGTATCCTTCATCGTCCGAACTCTCCTCCGCCTTCCCTTTCTTCTCCTTCGCCGTCAACGCCTTCTCATCCTTTCCCGTCTCCCTTTCTTTCCCTTTGCCACCGCCCCACGGACGATGGTTCGGGCAATCCCTCTGCACCCCGACCTTCCCACACTTCCAGCAGTGCGGCGGCCCGCCGCTCCGCTTCCCGCCGGTCCCACCTTGCTTCGCCAGGAACGCGGCCTCGGTTGCGTGAGTGCGCGCTCCGTGATCGCGTATTGATCCGATGATGGTGTCCGGGTCTTGGAGCGCGCTCTCTTGAATCGAGCTCGTGAAGCCGCGCCAAGACTCCGGGAGTGCGCAGAGAAGCAGAAGTGAGAACTCATCGTTTGAGATCGTCCGGTTCATGTCCGCTAACTCCGACCGCCACACACCCATCCTCTGCACCCACTCGTCCACGTCCTCCCCATCAGAGTATTGTGAGTTCATCATCTTCCTCTTGATCTCGATGATGCGTCCCACGCCGCGTACTTGATAGTTCTTCTCCAATTTCATCCAGGCGTCGTGGCTCGTATCCGCGTCCGATACAAGCGCCGCGGCCGCCGTCCCGAGCTTGAGTTGCATACCGACAAGCGCCGCGAGGTCTTTGTCTTCCCAGGCTTCGACGTCGGCTCTGTTGCTCCTGTCGTCGGCTAGCTTCGGGCGCGTCTCGTGACCGAGGACGATGTCCGAGATCTTCACGAGTTTGAGAAGCCCTGAGAATTGCCGACGCCACCGGGGATAGTCGCTCGATCCCGAGAGTGGCTCAATCTTCGCCCGGAGCAACGAGTTGATCTTGTCGGTGTTGGAAGTCATAGTGAGTGGAGATGTCAAGCTAAGGTGTGTACAAGAGGCTGAGTGGATACTGCTTTAGAACGAAGCAGGGCTCATAACCTGTATAAGTTCGCGCAGGTTCGGGGAAGGGAAAACGAAGCTTGATTAGCGCTGTATGCGCGCGCGCTGTAAATAGTACATGACAAGAACAAAGACCTAAGAGTATCGTAAGGCGTGATAGGCTGAACTAAGAGATAAGGAACTACAAAGGTATCATCCGAACGCATAGCGTAATCTAATCTAATCGTAGCCGGCGCTTCCGCGCGTATCTTCAACACCAGCAGCCAGCGATGTTCTCCAAAGCCTTCTTCGCCATCGCCGCCCTCGCGGTCACCGTTTCTGCTGTCCCCTCCCCGTCAGCTGTGTGCAGCGGTGGTCGCCGCGCGAGCAGCAAGGCTGTAAGTAGCTTTGTCCGGGTCGACCGCCCTTTTAATCGTCACTGACGTGCTCGATCAGTGCTGTGTCTGGTTTGATGTCCTCGACGACCTCCAGGAGAACCTGTACGACCACGCCTTTCAACCAACATCATCGTACTGATTGCTCATCAACAGCTTCGACGGTGGCGAATGCGGCGAGGAGACTCATGAGGTAACCTATTCGTACGTTTCGGCCGACAGCACCGCTGACTGCGTATGTTTAGTCTCTTCGCCTGACCTTCCACGATGCTATCGGATTTTCTCCCAAGCTCTTCCGTGAGGGCAAATTCGGGTACGTGTTCTGCTCCGGAGCATACTAGACAGCTGACCTATCTCACTAGTGGCGGAGGTGCTGACGGCTCGATCATGCACTTTGCTGACATTGAGACCAACTTCCGTAGGCCCCAGCCCCATCCACTTTCACCTTGAATACCTCACTGAGACCCACTGTCAGACGCCAACGGCGGTGTTGACGATATCGTCGAGACCCAGCGTCCCTTCGCTCTCGCCCACGGCGTGTCCTTCGCCGACTTGTGAGTACTTCACTGTCTAGGCGAGTCAAGTGTCCCGTTGAAATGATCTATCATCAGCATTCAGTTCGCCGGCGCCGTCGGTGTGTCGAACTGTGCTGGTGGCCCTCGTCTCCAATTCTTGGCTGGCCGCTCCAACGTCACGAAGCCGTCTCCAGACCTCCTGGTTCCCGAGCCCTCGGACGACAACGACAAGATCTTCGCGCGGATGAGTGACGCTGGGTTCTCGCCCAACGAGGTTGTCGACCTCCTGATCTCGCACACTGTCGCTGCCCAGGACCACGTTGATGCCTCCATCCCTGTGAGTAGCCCCCATCGTTACCTTGCACGCGCCCACATTGAAATTTTGCACCTCCCAGGGAACTCCCCTCGACTCCACCCCCGGCTCCTTCGACTCCCAGTTCTTTGTCGAGACCCTCTTGCAGGGCACTCTGTTCCCGGGCAACGGTTCGAACGTGGGCGAAGTCATGTCCCCGCTTGGCGGCGAGCTCCGGCTCTTCTCGGACAATAACATCGCCCGCGACGCACGCACCGCGTGCGAGTGGCAGTCGTTCATCAGTGCGTCTCCTCGTGCCGTACCCGACCCTCCGCTGACGCGCCCCGCACGCAGCCGACCACAGCCTGATGGTGACCAAGTTCGAGACGGTGATGGCGAAGCTGGCGACGCTCGGGCATAACCCGCGGACGCTCACGGACTGCTCTGAAGTCATCCCCGTCCCCGCGGCGATGAAGCTGCCGGCTGCGACGCTCCCGGCGGGCAAGTCGCTCGCGGATGTTGAGGGTGCCTGCGCCGCCACGCCGTTCCCCGCGCTCAGCGCTGCTCCGGGCCCGGCCACTACTGTCGCCCCTGTGTACGTGGTTGTCTGCGCTTGGGATGGGTTTCCGCGCTCACCAGCACGGATTCTTCCACAGTCCTCCTTCTTAAACTGTCAATTGGAGGAAGCCACTCTCTGGTCAATGGGCTATGCCTTTGCGTCCTGTGGAAAACGGGCGAGGTCGCTGGTATTACAGTTGGTGATTTTTGGTATCTATTCTGACTACAAGAGCGTTGAATGGAGAACCTGCTTGATTGAGGTGACTTAGCATCACATGTACAAGTATTATGAGGTTTCGTGGTGCTGAATGATGATTCACTGTTGACGACCTGATAGGGGTGAACTGCGGCTTGCAAAGGCTTGGTCCATATCATTACCAGCTGCCACTGTGCCGGGGGCCAATACGCATCGCGACTGACCCGACATTTACGGGAGATCTGCGAGAGATATGTCACGGGCGCCGGGAAAGACGATGGACGAACATGACGGTGTGTGGTGTTGATGTCGGTGAGTTGGTCATAGGGTCAGAGATGACGATGCCGGTCAAACTCTCTATGTGGAGTGGGGTAACAAGCGGAAGGGGAGTAGTGCGAGGCGAGGTAGCGACTGAGCCGAGAAGAGGAACATGGGGGATGAAGGACAATGATATGATGGACAAACATGGGAGTGGGGCAAGACGCGATAGCCAGGAGAGGACGCGGCGGAGTGTCGGAGTGCTGAGTGTTACCGCGCGGGGTGCTGCAGTGCTGCTCCTGGGGTGACTGCGGGAAGAATAAAAGATGTGCCAGACGCATTGAAGTGTGAGTGCGTACTTGGGGCTACGACGGTGATCGCGAGGGGACTACCGGTAGCTGGGTGCATGAGCAGTCTCGTGTAGACTGTCAAGGATGATATGTGCGCGCCTGCACCGAGCAGCGACAGCGTTTGCGGCATATCGGCGATTCGCATGGTGTCACGCTGTGTTCGTCCTAGCTCTCGACCGGAGAACGGGTGAGCTTACTAGTATCCCTGCGTTGACACCCCTAGATGTTGTGACACGCGTGCGCAGAGTTATGCGGGTTCCGGCGTCGGATAATTATTGAGTACAAAAAATATCAGCTCGCCTCATTTTACAGAGAGTATTTTGACTGAAAAACTGACTGCTCACACGTATGTACCGCAGCGTCGCCGTTGATGACAACGCGTCATGAGGATAGGCGCTTGGCGCTGCAGCCAACGACGCGTTTGTCTGTCACCTGACCGTGGCACCTCGCGTCTGGGCACGCCACCTGCGAGCTGCATCGGAGTTAGCTGTCTTCACCGTCGTCATCATCGCCCTCCTCCCCCTCCCACTCCCGTTCTCATCTCACCCCGAAATGACCTTGTATCTGGACTCTCTGCAACCGCTGCTTCCCGATGACATTCGAAAACAACTAGACCACGCGCTGCTCCCCGAAATCAAGACTATTGTCGACACCATCCTGCGCCTCGCCGTGGGCGCTTCAGCCCCCAGGAGCTGCGTGCTATCAGGCTGGGAAGACCTCCAGCCCCGCGCGTTCAGGATAATGGACGACCTCAAACGCGGCGAGCGGCCGCTCCCCAGCCAAAAACGCCCCCGCGAAGACGACGGCTCGGACTCCTCCGACGCGAAGCGGTCCAAGACCTCGGACGCGGACGCGGTATCTCCCGCACCCCCCGCTGCAGACGACCCGTGCGTCTTCGCGCTCCACGGTGTCTCCGTCACCACCCCCGTCCGCAAGAAGGTCACCCTCGCCGTCCACCGCGCCTCCATCCGGCTCACGCACCCGACCACGGGCAAGGACGAGTACCCGCCGATCCCGCTCGCCTCGCTCCAGCGCGCCTTCCTCCTCCCCACCCGCGGCAAGCCCAAGCCGCACTGGTCCGTCGTCCTCCTCTCCTCCGACGTCCCCGCGCCCGTCCCCAAAGGCCCCGCGTCCCCCGCGACCGCCGCCGCCGCGCAGCTCGTGTTCGGGCTCGACGCGACGCTCCCCGCGCCGCTCGCGACCTCCGCGGAGACGCACGCGAAAGGCGCGCCGTCGCTCCCCGCGCTCCGCGCCTTCCTCGCCGCGCTGCCCGTGCCCGCGGCGGAGCCGTCCGCGGCGCTGTTCAAGAGCGCCGTCGCCGCCCCGCCGCCAGGGCCCGACGGCGTGCCGGCCGCGGGCACGGGCGCCGGCGCGTACCGCGGCGCGAAGGAGGGCACGCTCTGGTTCCTCGACCGCGGCGTGCTCTGGGACGGGAAGCCGTGCGAGTTCTTCGCGCTCGAGCACCTCGCGCCCGCCGAGACGCATGGCGGCGAGACGGTCGTCCAGGGCGTGCGCACGCTGAGCGCCACAGGGCGCACGTGCTCCGTCCTCATTCGACGGGTCGTCCAGGGACAGGCGGACAAAGCCAAGGGTAAGGGCAAGGCCGAGCAAGAAGGAGACGACGGGGAGGAGAGCGAGGACGAGGTGGAGGTGGTCGAGGTCGACTTCGGGATGGTCGACGGGAAGGAGCAGGAGCCCATCGCGCGGTGGATCAAGTCGCGGAAACACCTCTTTGGACGTGCGGCGGTGGAGGCTCCCGGCGGGTCATCCGGACCGGACGCGAACACCAAGGGAAAGGGCAAGGGCAAGGAGACGGCGGAGGCGGCGAAGACGCACGACGAGGATCCGCGCGCGGAGGACACCGAGGACGAGGAGGACGAGGACTTCACGATGAGCAGTGACGACGAAGAAGACAGCGGCAGCGAGAGCAACGAGGACAGCGATGCGAGCCAAGACGAGCAAGGCGATGGGGACGACGGCGAGGGGAACACGAGCGACGAGGAGACCGGGGACGAGGCGGAAGCGGAGGGGGAGGACGAGGACGAGGTGGAGGAGCTTGACCCCGCGCATCACCCGCTCCTTCGGCCTGGTGCAATGCCTCGCATGTCCAAGGCGGCGGTCGATGCCGTCGTCGGCATGGTCGAGCAAGATATGATGGGCGGTGGACGACGCACGGCCGCGGCAGACAGCGAAGAAGAGGACGAAGAGGACGAGCTGGATGAATGAGCGTCGACCTAAGTCATCCTTGGCGTCGGTCGGGTCGGTCGGGTATTTTGCCACAGACGTCAGTGGCGTTGGGGTCAGACTAACCACATACGCGTGCATCGTGCCTGCGATGCCCAGATGTACACTACTAGTGCCTTTCTCAAGCTGTAACCACACGTCGTCGGAGATCACTGTTGTGTGCAAGGACATTGGCGGCATAGCTATAGGGCTCCGGGTGTTCAAGCTACCTCAAGTTCGGGAGTGCGCCTGTGCATACATCCCTTCGTCCATGTGTCGCCGACACGAGGCAGCCCGCGCCGCGACGTCCCCAAAATTCGCACACACGCCGGGGCGACCATCTTTCTGGTGTCACATTTAAAGCCGAGAGAAAGACAAGGTTTTCTCTCGCCCATAGAAACCCGGCGTGCCAGTCCACTCGGATCCCCAAATCCCGTCGTCGCTGCATGAACTTGCGAAGGCGGCAGCGCGATCTGGCGACCACGCAAGCTGTCTCCACTGCGTTCGAGCTGACTCAGTTTGACGGTGTCCAAGGGCACAGAAGGTTCGCCGCCCTGCCCCCCACGCGCGCCACCGACCTGTTCCCGTCGCTGACAAATTCTAATGCGCCGCATGTTTCGAGGCACTCGATTCCGTTAGATTTGGCCTCCGCGCTCCGCGAAGCGGGTCAGTCCATCAGGCCAGTGGGGGGACGGGAGTCGGGACGAGACGGGTGGTGAGGCCTTGAGGTGTCGGCGCAGCGTCTGCAACTTGCAAATTCCCGGCGCGACGTTCATACAAAATTGTGCACAAACACCGTGCGGTGGCAGGGGGTCAGGGACTGCAACTGTGTGGCGGCGGACGCAAATTCCGAGGGCCACTAGACCCTTGGAGACAAGAAAATCAGGAAGCGTGCGTAGGCCGGGTGTGCACACAGAAGCAAAGGGCGGGAAGTGATCCAGATTATTACAGCGAAGAGAGAGCTTTTACAAGGTGTGGGTACAAGGAAAGGGGGTGATAAGAGCGGCTGAAGACCACCGAGGGGAGTCCTAAGATGCTTCGTAGTGTCCCGGAGACTTCTATATATACGTCGAGAAGGGCAGGTTTGAAATGCGTGGCAGAAAACAACATGATCCAGATCAAGAGCGTGAAGAGCTCGCGAGAAGGAGAGGATGGTAGTACAGAGGCGGTGTGCGAAATGCTGTGGCGTTCCGAGGACGAGAGGCAATAATGTTATGGCGAATGAGGTGTACATGCGAAATAAAGGTGCAGCGGACCGATTAAGGGGGACGATTAGATCTCGTGTGTTTGCGGAACATCGCGCCCAGTATGTTGGCGACGACATTCATCCTGCCCTTGTGGTCCCGAGAAAAGCGACGAGTCGTTTAAACAAGAGCAGCGGACTTGAGGTAGCCGCGGAAGATCGAATCCCGCACATCAGTGATGATGCTCTGCATGGCCTTGGTGTCCTATTGAAAGCAAGAAAATCAGAGCGCTTCCCAAAGAGATAGTGGGATAGACGTACGACAACACTGGTAAGATGTGTGAACAGCACGCGGTTGTTCTCATTGTTTCTCCGGTGGACCTGAGTAAAGTGCGCTTTGAAGTACGCTACAACAGCGTCATACTCGTTCGCACGGTCGCCGTAGGAAGTAATGCTATGCACAAGGTCAGGGCGGGTGCGGGACAAAAGGGAATGGGCTCACTATTTGTTGACCCTGATACCGGCGTCGATCTTCTGCCTGAGGATATCGGTCTTGTCTGCGAAGCATGGATGAGACTCGAAGTGGCAGCGAAGGCACTTAAGATACGTACTCAAGAAAAGAACAAGATGTGCTCGTTTCAGCAGAGCATTCGAGCAGATCTGCTTGAACAATTGAAGCGAGTCATCCACTCGGTTCGTTCTCGGATCCTCGTCTAGGTACTTTATGTTCGTGCCGCATATAGTCAGCATATGTCCCTGAGACAGCATGCTTTACAAGGTACCGACCTGATCGAAAGCGCTGACTGGAGCCAGGAAGATGATTGCGGTCCTGGTCATGAGAGCGACGGTCAGCTTCGTTTACAAGCATGGAAAAATGGGTGCTTACGCATCATCGAAGTACGGGATCCAGGAATGGCGCTGGCCACGGGCACCACCAACATCATACATGTGCCAGCGGACTGTGCGCCCATGAACAGACATGTCAAAGACGTGCTCCGCGACACCCATAGTCTGTATGCGTGCGTGAAGGATGTCCTCTGCAGGTGAATTTGCAATTAGTTGACGTATCAGGCGGGAGACTAACAACGCACCAGTACTGGGGATATAGCCGGATGAAGAAATGCGAGGGAGGTTGTTGAGGAAGCTGTCAATCCACGAATCAGCAATCACTCGTGACAATGACAGCGCGAGCTTCCGTGGTTCGCCAAGCACTCACTAGTCTGCCCACTCTTCGAGCTTGAATCGCCTACGTTCGCGCAGCTTGCGCACCGCGGGCAGCGTCCACAGTTCCCGGACGTCTCCTTGACAGGCGCTGAGGATGGCCCCCACATTGGCCATCAACTTGTCCTCTTCTGTCATCTGGCGGGTCTGAAGCTCTACTTCGCCTTTTTGCTGTTCGACCGAGGAGCGCCCGGTGAAGCTGGAGCGCCCGCCGCTGCTCGTGCGTTCGCGACTCCTGCCGAAGTTGAGGCCAAAGGTCTTGGACTGCCATCCGGTGCGGACGAAGACGCTGCCCTTGCCTGAGCCCGACACGTTCACTCCACCAGAGAGGCGGTCGGCGAGGGTCGCTTCTGCGGCGAGGAGGGGGGCCATGCGCTCGCGGAGCTCGGCGACCTTCTTCTCCAGGCCTGCCTGCGCGGGAGAGAGCACTCTCTGGTCCGCACCTTCGGAAGCGGGTATGCCGGAGGGCTGCGTGTCCATCGCCATCTCGTCGTCGACATCTTCGCCGTCGCCATAGGCCTCTAAGGCTTCGAGGATCCGGCGGACCGGGCGGGCGATGTTGAAGTAGATGACGGTGCGCCAGGACAGGCGTTCCTCGTCGAGCCCCTGCGGGTTGTAGAGCAGCTGGAACTGCTTCTGGAGGGTGGACTTGCCGGACTCGGCCTGGCCGAGAAGGAGCAGCTGGAGAGCGAGGGTCAGCAGCGGTTTGCGGATTTCGGGGCATCGTCGTCGGCCTTGGCATCGAAGAGCACGCCGGCAGCAGAGAGCGACGGTGAGAAAACATTGAAAACGGGACATCCCAACATGCGAACATTGCTCTGCCCAGGGTGTATCCGACAAGTAAAGGGACTCACCCTGATGTCCTGCTTGCTCTTCCTCAAGCGCTCCCGCTCGATCTTGAGGTCCTCGTCGATACGATCGCTGACACGCTTGGCGTCCGCCTCGCGCTGGAGGCGTGCGACGCGCTCGTGCTCGGTCTCGGTCGCGGGGGGGCGGAGGAGCTGGCTGAAGGGGTCGCCGTCGGTGGTCGTGCTGTGCACGGACGGGGGCCGGGATGCGGTGAGCATGGGAGGCGGCACGGGGGGCGGGTGAGCGGGGGGCACGAGGAAAGGGGAGGACCGACGGCGGGGGTTTCATGGATTTATAGAGTTCATGTCGCGAACGGGCAGGGAGCGCTGATGCCAGAAGGCGGTGGGCGTGCGCGTGAACCCGGACCACGGCGGCACATCGCGGCGGGCCCTCCTCCGCCCCGGCGACCATCGCCACCTGCCCGATCGCGGCAGCTTCGAGCACGCGTCCCCGCCTCTCACCCGCCACGCCCCGCGCACCGGCTCCCCCCCATGGTCCGTCGGATGTCCCCGTCCCAGCAGTCCGCGCTGATGGTCTGATCGCCCCCAGTCAGTCACCCTGCACACCACCCACGGCGACATCAAAGTACGCCTTCCGTCCTCTCCCCTGCCCCGCTCTTACGCCCCCCACAGGTCGAGGTTTTCTGCGACGCCGTCCCCAAGGCCGCCGAGGTCCGCGCCCGGTCGCTGACGCCCCTCTGAGCGAACGTCTGACGGACTGTCTCTGCTCCAGAACTTCTTGGCCCTCTGCGCCGCGGGCTACTTCGACAACACCCTATGGCACCGTAACATCAAGGGCTTCATGATCCAGACCGGCGACCCGACAGGGTCAGGCAAGGGTGGGCAGAGCATCTGGGGCAAACCTTTCGCCGACGAGATTCGCTCCACTCTCAAGGTCCGTTGAGTCGCGCACGCCCGGACCTAGTTCTGACCGCGCATACACACAGTTCAACAACCGCGGCATCCTCGCGATGGCCAACTCCGGCCCAGACACGAACAAGTCCCAGTTCTTCATCACCTACTTCAAGCAGCCACATCTCGACGGCAAGTACACGATATTCGGCAAGGTGCGCCCTCTCAGGCCCCCGCGCTC
Organism: Epithele typhae; assembly: GCF_022376455.1. Classification (NCBI taxonomy): domain Eukaryota; kingdom Fungi; phylum Basidiomycota; class Agaricomycetes; order Polyporales; family Epitheliaceae; genus Epithele; species Epithele typhae. The sequence continues at coordinate 1,272,670 of NW_025954193.1, read as the reverse complement.
CGTCACGTCCGCTCACCGCGCCCGTTCGCGTCCACGCAGGTGATTGATGGTGCGGACTCGACATTGGACGCCATGGAACGTGTGCCGGTCAATCCGAAGAACAGGCCGCTCAGCGAGGTCCGCACGACGCACGTACGTAACCTCATCTTATCGTCCGTGGCTGCGCCGGCTCAGGGCACCGCTCATCAACCACGACGTCCCGCGCTGACCGACTCGTCTACTGCAGGTCACGATCCACGCCAACCCCATCGCCGATGCCGAGCTCGCGGGACGATGACCAGCAACCGACAGAAGCGGACTGCAGAACACTGGAGTCTGGCGCACGTCATTCGCCTGCGGCCCTTGCGCAACTGGGCCTTTCGATCGACCCGTCCATCCTGTCTCGCTGGCAATACGTTCGCATCCTGTCGGCGCCCGCCTCCGGCGACAGACCAACGCCCACGCCGCCCACGAAAATCCCTCGGCATCCTCGTTCCCACCCCTGGGTGTATGCTTTGTATCCAGTGCACGCCCTGAAAACGAATCTAGATTCTGCCTTTGACTTGCGGATTCCTCCGCCGCCCCGCCGGGCTCGCGCGCCGGCCGTACCTCCGCCCTCACTCCACCGCGGTGCTCCAGGGTGCTCCAGCATCTGTTCTGTCTGCACCCGGGGGCCCTGCATCGACGCCCTGAACCGCCGCAGTGCTCCGCATGCGGCTGCGCGTTCTCGCGCGCGCGTTTGTCAGCCCGTGGTGTTGTTCCAAGCCTGATCGATGGAGCCTCGCCGCAACGTCTGTTGCGCGCCGTCGCAGCCGTGTCAGTTGTACTCACTGCCCCAGGCCGAGCCCAACTTTGGCCGACTCAACCAACATATGGTCACACCTCGACCCACCTGTATTCTGCCCCGGCGCCGCCGACTCCGCCGCCGGCTCTGCCCCGGCTCCGGGCGCGCAGGGTCGACGTTCGAAGGCTTAAGTGCCGAGGACCCGAGGGCTGCGCCGCCGAGCGTGCACGCCAAGATCGATCTGCCCGTCACACATTACCAAGGCTTCAACGTCGACGTCGTTTCAACCGCGACGCGATGCTTGGTAATTCGGCGGGGGCGCGAATTGCCTGGCCCTGGTCGTCCGCCGGTGCCACCAATAAGCCATGCGGCGCTCAACGCTCAGGCCTCTCTCAGAAGGCTCTCTCCGTCGGCAGTCGCATCCTCTTCTGATATTTGATGAGCGCGCGAGTCACTCGAACAGATCTGAGCACGGTGCACGCGTGTGAAGTTCGCCTCCGGGTCGAGCCGCAGAGGATGTAGCGGCCTGACGTCATCACCGTTGTGGCGCCGTACATACGAGACATTCAGGTTCGGCAAGTCGAGTTTCTTGCCCGCCGGCACTGCATCACAGATACGCGACCGCACACCGAGGTGGTTGGCCGTGGTGGCGGCTTCTCCCGTGCTTTGCCCTGCTCTGGCCTGACAGCCCCACGTCCGTCGTCCACGCGGCGTGTCAAGACCATGACGTCGCCAGGGACCCGGCGCCGGCCGCCTCAACGTCCCGCCACACTCTCTCGCGGCTGCCCCCGACGGGTCTTCCCAGCAGAGGCTGCGCCGACGGAGAACGGCCACCATATGTTCTGGCATCAGACTGTCGCCGTGTCTACAAATGCAATACAAATGAGCCGCATGACGAACCCCTCGCTGCGCATCAGATGTTGGCAGCGGTACTCCCAAATGCGAGCTGAGGCTCAGAAGACAAACGCGTTCTCCGCGCACGCTAGAAGCTGTCTCCAACACAGGGAACTTGGGGGCCGTTGCCCTCTTTCATGAATACGGCAGTGTGTGAGTATGTAAGAGTAACGTGCGTCTATGCAGGTGTGCCCGGGGAAGGTATATTAAGTACTTCTGGAGGTATCCGTACGTGTGCGATAAAACTACAGGTAAGTGCGAGGGATACAGTGGACCACGGCATACCGATTATGTGTTGTGTTCGGGGCGCATTAGAATATAACCCGCACGATCTTTCCACCGGGGGTTCGATACGAGAGCTTCTCTGTGTCTGCGGATCAGTCATTCTCGATCGTCCCATAAAGCCGGGTCCCAATATGATCTGGATTTTCACGCGGAGAGACGTCAGCGAACGCACGAGCGCACCCAGCAGCGCGACCGCGACTCACGGCGGAAGGTCGAGCATGTACATCGACCCCGGCCCCACGTCCCCCGCGAGCGAGATCGGACGCACCGCGCCCGAGCCCACGTTGATCGGCAGCTCGATCCGCACGCAGTTGCCCGCGCCCGGGAACTCGCACTTCAAGCAGAGCACGTACTGCCGCACCGCGCCCCATCAGCCCGCGTCGCGCACGCACGCACGAACACGAACACGCACCTTGACCTTGACCTCCTCCGTGACGAACGACGGCGAGCACCGGAGGAACATCCGCGAGCGGAACGTCGCCGCCTGCGCCCACCGCCCGCGGCCCTCGCGCCGCCCGCCCGGCTCCGGCACCCACACGCGCTCGCCCACCTCCACCTCGACGCCCGCGCCCGCGCCCGGCACGGGGAGCACGTCCGCGACGTGCTCCTCCGGCGCGGATGGCCCGAGCGGCGTGCGCATGTCGACCGCGCGCCGGAGCGCGAACGCGAGCGGCGCCGCGTCCCGGATGGGCGGCGGGAACGGTTCCGCGCCCTCGCAGTCGTCGCCCTTGAGGCGCACCCGCGCGGAGAGCGTGCGGACGACGACCGTGTACGGCACCGGCGTGAAGAGCGGGAAGGTGTCGATGTGCGGGACGAGCAGCTGGCGGGGCGGGGCGGGGCGCGCGTGAGCTCTTCGTACGTGCTTTTTTCCCGTGAAGAAAACGGGCGAACGAGCGAGACGGAGCACGCACCTCGACCCTCAGCGTCCCCGGCGCGCTCCACGGATGCCGCCGCACCTCCCGCTCCGCCTTCAGCCGCCCCCACGCCGCGTCCGGCCACCCCGCCTTCAGCCGCGCCCGCAGCCCCGCGCCGAGCGCGTCCGCGGGGATGGCCGCGAGCGGCAGCGTCACCGTGCGGTCGCGCGCGAACAGGCCCGCGCGGAAGCCTGTGGCGACGAGCGCGTACCGCACCCGCGCGGCGTGCAGGTGCGCGCACGCGAACGCGAACGCGGGCGGCAGGTCCGCGGGGAGCGCGAACTCGAACGGGAGGCGGACGGCAGCGGCGTCGGTCCGCCGCCAGAGCGTCGCGGACTTGTGGAGGACGTCGGTAGAGGAGGTCTCGTACGCGCCGTCGCCGTCGGGCGTCGTGCTGCTCTCGCTGTATTTGGGTGGTGAAGGAGAGGTGAGATGAGGTGAGGAGAAGAGGGTGGAGGTTGGCTTTGGCTGGACGGGGGTCGGGAGAGGGGGAGGAGCGGGTGGGACTCACGTGTAGATGGTGCCGCGGAGCTCGAGGACGACGCGCTCCAGATTTTCTTCGAGCGCGCGTCGGTAGTCGATAGTCAGCTCCCCGCGGATGGGCTGGCCAAAGACCCAAATCGTGTTAGGCAGCTTGACCGAGAAGGGCGGCTCGTCCGGCGGTAGGTGCACTGCGGAAGCCATGGTGGTACGCCCACTCTTTTAACCAGACCGAGCGGGAGGAGGGAAAAAAACGCTCTTTCACCGTCCGCAGCTCCGCAAAGTTTCCGGAGACTGGTCGGAGAGGGCGTCGGGGGCGAGCGAGGAGAGGATCCGGGCGTTGTCCCCGACGCGCTAGCCTTAAGTACGTTTTTTCACCGCGTGAATATTCCCGTCGCGCGCGGAAAGCCAACGTTCGGAGACGAAACACCGGTCCGAACGGAGGTTGGCCCCGCGCGCAAAATATGGATTGGCTCGCCGGACGGCATGCGAGTGCAGCAGAAGTGTCGAGGCAGGTTCAGGCCCAAGGACCCTGAGCACGCCGCCCAGCGCACGGGTGAAAGGCGCGTCGTCGAACGCGCGCGCGAAAAGTTGGATGGTGGCGCCGCGCGAGAGGAAGGGGCGGACTCGGCTCGGATAGGAATGGTTGAAGCGTCCCGCTTTGAATCAGTTTTCTGGGAGGTAATCATAGACTCATAATTGAACCGACTCGCCTTCGCCGTCTCCCACTTTGCCAATAGGGCCCGGGGATGTCGGCAACAGATGAACAGTGATTACTTACTCTGCTAGTGCAAGTGAGGAAGGGCGGCGATCCAAGGAAGGCGGAGAATCGGCGCTCTGGGCAAAATGAGGTGGCGGTGGAGGCAGGACCTGGTCGCGTAAAACAGACGGCGACGGGGAGGGGCGGGGTATAATATATATAATGACCCGCGTACCTAGCTTGCCCTGGGTCCGCACGCGCCGACCACGAAAGCACGTGAGCCAGCTCTTCCCAGGTCCTTGTCGATTAGTGGTTAGATCATCACGTTGTGGCACTCACAGAACCGTGAAGACGGAGGCTCGAATCCTCCCTGGGACACACCTTTTTTTGGGCCCGCCGCAGCTCCCGTAGATGAAGGGGAAAACTCAAATCTATGTTTTTGAGAAGTCCATCAGACTCCAGATCGCCACTCGACTATCTTGTCCGCCCGAGACGAGCCACCGCGCGCGCTCTGCTTCCTCCGCCTCGCTCATGTCTTCGTCCTCTGACGGATCGCTTCCGCCCGGCGCGACGTGCGCAAATGCGACCATCTGGCAGTTCTTCTTGTGATATGCGAGGGTTCCCAGAGGCTTGAACGTTTTCGTGGAGTACAACCGGACGCTGCACGGTCGGTTCCATTCAGCGTCTGTCCAACGGCGGCCTCGACCACATACCGGCCGTCCCAGCCCCCCACGGCGCACACGCGGCCATCGTCTCGAATAGCCACCGCCGCGTTCCCCGGTGTCTTCGTCCGATGTGCCTGACAGGCGGACTGCAGTGTCTCAGGCCGCTCGGCCTCCTACATCCAGCCCTCATAATCGGACGTGGAGTGGTCGCGAGACGGGAACCGCACCCACCAGCAAGTTGTACTTTCCGATCAGATGGTCGGCCGAGACCGACAGCGCGAACGTTCCGTCCCAGGACACGGCCATGCCCATCACTGCGGCGACGGTGAGCGCAAACAAGCGGGCGAGGATCGCGCGCGCGCGTACCGGACTCGACGTGGGACTTCACCGTCCAGAGCACGTTCCACCCGACGCCCTCGACGGACTGCGGCCGGCCGTCGCGCGCGTACTCGCGCGCCGTGACGCTCCCGTTCTCGTACCCGGCGAGCAGGCGCAGGCGTGCGCGCCCCGCGGCGCTCGGGTGCGGCGCCGCCGAGAGGTGCATCGACATGATGAGGCCTGCGGGGGCTGGTCAGTGCGACGGACGCCTGAAGCGGGGTGGAGGACGCCGTCACCGGTCGGGTTGCGCACGTCCCGCCCGTCCGCGGCGAGGTCTTGCCCTCCCTTTCCGATCGCCGCGTGCAACCGCTGCTTCCCGGGCAGCGTCCACACGTCCGCCTGCAAGCGGACCGCCGTGAGCGACATGCACCCCACACACGGAGGGTACGCACGTATGCCGACTCGACGAGGTTCGGCACCGCCAGCAGCGCCTCTTCTTCAGCGGGCCCTGGCGCAGACCCCGCGATCGGCGGGGCGGGCACGAGGAGCGAGAACCGGCAGTAGTTGAGCGCGTTCACGTCGAGGGAGTACAGCAGCGCAGGGACGTGCAGGCCGGGCAGCGCTGCCGACCCCGCGTCCACGTCGACCGCGCCCGCGCCCGCGCACGCTGGGCGGGCAGCCCCGGGCTCGGCGGCGTGTGGGCCCGTCCAAACGTGCAGCTTGTTGTCCCGCCCGTGTCTGCGAAAGAGGATCGATGTCAGCCTCGATGTGCCAGGGGGGGACGAACACCGGGCTCGGACGAACGTGATGACGCGCGGCCCCCACTCCTGCACGCCGAGCACGCCGTCGGTGTGTGCGGCCCACACGGCGAGCGCGCGGAGCGTGCGGGTCGAGGTTGCGACGACGGTGCCGGCGCCGTCTCCCGAGTACACGCGCTCGTTGTCGTCCGAGACCCAGAGGGCGGAGACGGGCGCGCCGTGGTTGCGGAGGACGTGCTTTGGTGGTGGAGGCGCGGTTGACATGCAGAGCTTGAGGTTTGGTAGCTTGGGATTGCAATCTTGAGACGCAGTGGTGGGAGGATCAAATCGAGATGAGGAACGGAGGCAAGGGGCGTGCCACGCGCCTTTCGAGATCATGAACCCTCGGGCACGTGTATACTGAACGACTGTCGAGATCTCCAATTTTGAGTTTGTCCGACATCATCTTGTCACCAAGTCAAGTCCTTGACGCATGTAGTTTCCGACGCACCCTCGATCGCGCAGTTACTCAGTTCACAATGTCTAGATTCGGTCAGAATACATGGACCGCCGCGCCAAGGCGACGACGCACTATACTAGAGCCGTAAAATCAGCAATAAGTTGAGCCTGCGCGCGGTGACCAGAGCTCCGCGACCGTGCAGGGGTGTAATAGGGGGGGGACAAGGTGCAGGGAGAGAGGCAGAGTAAACAGGCGATAGTAGCATTGCAGCGTGTAACGAGGCATCATGTCACATGCAGTGGCCGAAGTTCCAAACATGTGTGCACGTGGAGCGAATAAAGTCCTAGAGAACGATCGGGGAGGGGAGGTATACGAGCGAAGGGAGGGCGAGGGGGGCAGGGGCGGTGACAGTATGGTACAAACAAAGGCGCAGCGGCCTCGTGAGGCTAGCGCCACGCACCAATCCTCCGGGGATGCGTCTGCCTGGAGACGAGCGAAACGCGCCCGACGCAGTGGGCGCGAAGGAATGACAGGGACGGGTGTCGGGAGTCGCAATTCGACAGGATGCAAGATCAGAAGTTGGACCAGGACATAACGTTGTCGCGCGGCCCAAACGAAGGCCCGCCACCCTGGTCGAGGTTGATGGTGACGCCCAGACTTGAGACACGCATGGGGCGTTCGGCACGGAGGCCCTTGACGGGCTTAAGGAAGCACCATGCGGGGATCGCACCGAGCTCGGCCTCACCGGGGTTGAAGGTGCTGTCGCGGCCGACGATGCACCACCCATCGTCGTACTGTTGCACAACGGTGAGGGTGTCCCCGAGGGAGAGCACGAGCTCGTCGGGGAGCACGGGGTCGAACACCTGGCGGACCTTCTTCTGCGGCACGCCGTTGCTACCAAGCGAGGACGCCATGGACATAGCTGATGAGCGTTTCGAACCGCCGGCGAGGGGGAAAGCGGGGGGAAGCCAGGAGGAGGTGGAGGAAGGGCGGCCGTTCGGAGTCCGCTCGCCGAACGAGGGAGGGGGCGCGAGCTCGTCGGACTCGACGTTGGCTGGGGGCATCATCATGCGGGAGAAGGGACGAGGGAGCTTGCCCTCGGCAGTGTAGTGTTCAATGATTTCGTCACGAGTCGCGCCAGGACGGAGGACAGCGCGTTCGGGCATGATGATTTGAGAGTTGATTGCATGTCTGGAGAAGCCGGTGGTCTTCTTACGAGCAAGGCTGGAAAATAATTCCATGTTAGCGTCGGCATTAAGACGACGGCGCATGACAAGTGAGGGTGAAGACGAGGGGTTACAGGGACCTCCTCGTTGGACAGCATGTATGCGCACGAGACTTATGGGTACACATACTTTACAGCACTAGACTTCTCGGAAGCATCGTCAGACTCCTGGAAGTGGTCGAAGGCGGACCCGCGGCGTTCGGCGCGCTTTTCAGCGGCGCGTTTCCTGTACCAGCGGACACCGAGCCAGACGGCGCAGCCGAAGCCGATGGCTCCCGCGATGATAATGCCTGCAACAATGATGCTGCTGAGGCCAGAACCACCGGAGCCGTCGCGTGCGATGAGGCGGACGGAGAGGTGGGGAGCCATGTGTTGTAGAGAGTCTAGTTGGACGTGTCGGTCAAGAGGAGCGTGGAGGGGAGCCCGAGGCGTGAAAAGATCGCAGGGTGAAGGAATGGCGTGTCCGGGTCGGACGGGTGGAGGTCGCCGCCGTAGCTGTGCGATCGGGACGAGGCCGAGACGGGGTCGTCTCAAGGGAGGGCCGTGGAGCGAGGGGAGGTCGAGGGGACCAAGGAGCCGTCGGCAGGACGCGGAGGACGGCGGAGGGAGCAGAGGGGAGATAGGAGCGGGTATATTCGCTTTATGGGCCCATGGAGCAGGAGAATCGTCCCGGCCTGTTCGCGCCCTCTCTCGGTTGTCTCTCGGGGCTGCTGTTGCCAAGGCCCTCCCGAGCCGGCGCCTCCCGATCCGCCACCGCCTCCGCGCCCATCGCGCCTCGAAACTCGCCCTCCGGCTCGCGCGCGCGCGCGCGTTCCTGTCCCCCACTCGCCCCCCCCGCGTCGGCGCAGCGAGCACCCCCATCTGCCACGCGGGCGCGTCCGTGGAGCATCGCGCGCGCGACTCGCAGCGAAGCCTGCGAGGGTGGCTTCGCCGCCCGCTTGCCGGCTGATTGGAGGCATCCGTGCTCCATCTTTCCATCCATCGCTGTGCGACGCGCGTGCGGTCAAGCGCATTTCGATAACTCCGCCCAACATCCCGCTATCTCGCCATTCGCTCCGGAGGGCGACGGAACACGCCTTCAATAATCGGCTATGTGTCGCCATCTCCGACATAAGTACTTGATGACCCGCGCCCGGCGTTCCGTCAGCACTTGGCGGGATTCATCTGAGCTTGTTCTGAGGCATCTTGGACCTGTACTGTCTTGTGCGCGGCGTCCAGACCCCACACCGGCCGACAAGTGACGTTACAACCCTCCTGCGCTGGTGTATGTACCTTACAGCACACGCGCATACGGCGACCGAGCCCCGGCGACTCAGCTGCGGATTGGGGGGTCGACCACGACGAGCGGCGACGCGCCGCCGCAGTCGCAACCTGCATTTCAGCCAACATAAGCGCTACGACGGACAGAGTTCGAGAATCATTTGTCCTTCGGTCATGGTATGAAAAGGTTGCGCACAAAATTCTGCAGGCCCACGGCTTGCACTAGTGGCTTCCGGCGCCCAGGGCATCCTTATCAGTGGTTGCACCCCGCTTCAGTACTTTGGACTGTTTGACAGATATTGACAGTTGGACAGACAGGATCCGCTCCAGTGGATGGTTGCGCTCACCCCCAGCGGCGCTCGCATAGTCTCACTATACTTAGCCGCCACACGCATGTTATGGAGAGAGACACGAATGGCAGCTCGAAGCTGAGACTGAATGCCGGGTTCCAACTGTGCATCATGTATGTACACGCGCGCACCCGCATAACGTACATGCAGAGCGTTAAGAGGCTGACAAGAGCGACGCATCGGCGGAACGGCGGCGATTCGCAAAGCAGAGGCGGATTATAAATAAAGCGGCGGTATGGAGTACACTACGGGGGGCCAGGCCGGGTGGCAACGACATGGGGTAATAAGAGCAGGCCCACCTGCAAGAAGCGAAGCAGAGCGAGCGCGCGAAGGGGAAAGACGGCGGGTAGGAGAGGGAAGGGCGGCCGGCCAGAGGGGGTCGTTACATGTGCGCATCACTGCGCACAGCAAGTAAGGTGCGTAGGGGGTAGAGGGAGTGCCGCTAATTCTGTCACAACGAGAACGGTCCGTGCTCGACGGAAGCCAGAGTGCCGCGCGCGTATGACCAGGCGCGCGGAGCGGTGGCGAGGAGAACAACAGCCGGCGTGCGGGCAGCAAAGAACAAGGCGAAAGGGGGCGTAGGGCATCAGCGGAACGTATATGTAGCAGTCACGTACATCGCGGGGGAGCGGCGGGAATGAGATGAGTGCTTCCAGACTCCATAAGTATCGCAAAGAGCAAGGGGCGGCTAGCACGTCGGAAAAAAGGATGGGACAGCGGCGCACGCGCACAGCTCGGGGGCGGGGCGGCAGGGGGACAGCCCGCCCGTGGATACAGCGACGAGAGGCCGCAATCATGGCCGCGGGGCGGACGCGCCTGGTGGGAGTGGGAACTCTGGGACGATGTCCGTCTCATCCGCTGAATAGGCGGAATAGGTAGAGCCCTGCATAGACACTATCCGGAGGCGGTCCTCAACCTCCCCTTTGGAGAGGTCGAGCGCGGCGATGAGTGACGCCATCGCACGCTCGCTGCCGAACGAGGAGCCAGAGTAAACGGAGGCATTGGTCTTGTGCAAAGTGGGAGGGTTGAGAGGCTCCACAGCCTGCGTAATATCGACGGTGTGCGTCGGCATCGCTTCGTGCATGTCCAGGAAGGGGTTCATCGAAGCCTGGGTGATGGTCCCGCGAGAGTCTGGGCGAATGATAGACACTCCTCGGCTCGTACGGCTGTTGCTCCGGCTGCGAGCACGACTTTGACGGTTCGGGTTGGTGGCAATGTCGCGGGCGTTGAAGAAAGGATTGTTGCTGCGGGCACGGGGCTGCTCCTCGATCATGTCCGCGAAGGGGTTCAGGGACGTGGGCACACCGGCAGCCGCGGCGATTTCGTCGTCCGTGTTCAAGACCTCGGCGGATTCCCACTGGTGAACTTGAGCAGCGAATGCCGTCGCGGGTGGGGTCGTCTTTGCCATAACCATGGTGGGCGACATGGTCCCAGACTCCTGGCGGACGGAACGCATGGACAGGAAGGAATCGTCACCGAGCGTCTCCCCATCCCACGACACCCCCCGGGCGGTAGCGGCAAACGGCTTGTCGGGCTGTTCGAGCGCAAGCTCCTCGGCAAGTGTAGGGTGATACTTGGTGAACTCAAGCTTCGGAAGGTCGTAAGCGTTTTCATCTTCGCGGGTGGTGTATGCGGTGCGGATGCTCGGCGACTTCTTGAACATGGAGAAGTTCTTCTCATCCGTCTCCTGCTGGGAGGGAGACTTGGACGGGGGAGGCGCACCGGGAGCAACACCACGCTGCTGAGGCTTCTCATCGTCGAGCTGGCGGAAGGACCGGGCGTCGGCGCGTTGCTGCGCTCGCTCTGAAGCGACATTCAAGCGGGCAGCGGAGGCCGACATCTTGTCAGTCGAGCGCTTGTACCATGCTAGGAAAATGACGATGAGGACCGCGAGGCCCACGAACGCTCCGACGCATGCGCCAATGACAGTGCCGACAGGAATGGATGAATTTGAAGCCGAGGACGCAACAGCTGAGTTTGAAGGGCTCTGCGTCGAGGATGAAGTGGTGGACGCCGACGAGGTGAGGATGATGGAGGTGGTTGCGAGAGGGGGGGCAGAGGTCACACCACCGTTTGCGTTGGCCGCAGTGTTCAAGGCGAGTGCGCCAGTCGAACCAACGTTATTGGGGTCGACGGTCTTCTCGCCGCTGAGACCGGGGATTGGGGTGTCTTGACGGCGTTTGTGTGAGGGGAAGATGTGCATGATAGATAGGAGACGGAGGGAAACCGATCGAGAGTGGTGAAGTAATGAGCGACAGGGGGATGAGCCCGGGGTTGGGCGGGACGGTTAGAGACTGGAGTGGGGGCCGGGGCACGTAATTAGTGGAATGTTTCGATCACACGGCGACGGGGCCGGGAAGGAGGAGTGGGAGAGAGGGGAGTGGACGCACCTGGGGAAGAAGAAACCGGAGACAGCCCTGGAGGCGAGGTGCGCCTGGGTTGTCTACGTCGTCTTGCACGACGGGCGGCGGGGGAGGGTGGTGGAGGGAGAAAGGACCGGTCGCCATCACGAAGGACGCTCTGCCTGAACGCCCGTGGGCGCTTGGCGCTCGCGTGGAATTGATAACTGCCGCTGCCGGCATCCAGCCGGCATCCCGCCTTCCCCTGCCTTCCCATCCGCTCCCGCTCGGTCCGCTCCTCGTTCGCACCCTCTCCCTCCTCGTCGTCAACAGCGTTCGCCTTCAATAACCCCGTCTGCAGAAACCTGCACTTGCCCACTCCTCGCTCTTCATTCTGCTTCCGTGCCAGCCTGTGCACTCCTGTGCACGACGGCCGGATCCGCTGTGTATCAAGAATGTGTCCGAGCGGCCATGATTCTGATCCATCACACCCGTCCGGCGCCGAGCGCTCATTCGGTCACGGTCTATGACCCGCCACTAGTACTTCGGGCGATTATGGATTAAGGCCCGTGTCTTCCACTCTCCAAGGTGGGTAGCAAGTCAGCAGGCTTGCTTTGTTCAGAAGATATCTTCAGGCTGCAGCCGGTCAACCTACCGCGCGCGCGTGCTATCGGAGAACGAACCGCCTGCCGTCGAGGGGAATCAAGTATGATGTGACTGATGATGCGTTCTGTCTCGTCAGCTCTCGCTCGAAATTAGGTTTCACAAGTACGCATGGACCTGACCCTACCTGACCCGGACCAGGGCGACAGAGTCGACCGGGCTCGAGGGCCGAGGCCAACTGCATCTACCCCTTGTACTTATTATATCAGGGATCCATTCATTCCATCTGCGCCATTAAGTCCGTGCCTGCCCCGTCTTCAACAAGTTCATGTATATACATAAGCTCAGTTGCAACTGACTGTTTCCAGGAGTACTGGAACTGCGTCGCGAACCGCCCCTTCCTTTTTGGCAAGAGCATTGCGTTGAGCGTCGGTTGTTTATTTGATGTGGGGGCTAAGGGGGGTGGATGAGCCGACAAAATGGGCATGTCTGTAAAGCCCGTGTACAGCCAAGTGTGCCTGTGCGGTCTGCCTGTAATCGAGTGCTGCATTTGGACGATCTTGCGATCTTGAGCACCGATTGCTTGATCATGATGACGTCACTGACATTTCGATCGTGGTCGAGGTGTCGGAGTACCTTGGGACTAGTACCGGTCTTTCGCACTGCACGGCATGAAAAAGTGCACAAGCCATGAAGTTGCTCGTCTGTACAAAAAAACCAAGGATTATAGCCTCCAGTACGTTATTGCAAAACCTTTGACGTGTGTGCCTGTAAGAAGCAGACAGAGCGAACAGCAAACAGATATTCTAAACACGAACGGCGCGTTTGCGGGTCACCTAGTGCAGTCTTCTAGCCATCGCCCTGATACTGGTAAGCACCTCACATATCATCCATACACCAGTTACTTATTGGATCGGTATCTAATTGCTTGATCAAGCAATCTGCGCTTACCGATACTCGTATGTATTGACATTTGAGAAGGATGATCTAGCGCCTACCGGAATTAAGCGGCGATTATAGCTGAACGGGCGTCTATACACCAGTCGTTCTCGCCGTACTTACATCATGCGCCTTGCGCAGAAGCCTGGTTGTCCTCTTACCTCTATCCTCTGCGCTCTTCCCCGTTCTGTGTCCTCAGCTACTCCCGTACCCGATACGCGTTTTGCCGGAGCCGTTTATTGAGTGCGTATATGCGTCATGTATGCTGTCTTCCGCGGGATTGAGGTGCTATGCAGGTCACTGCAGATCTTCGGAGCCATCTGCTCGCTTCATCTACAAGAGCTGCGCCATGGCGCATCACCCCCCACATCCTCAATTCCTCGATGTCGACTGGCCTTCGAACCATGATATGAGGCAACAGCCGCCATTACAGCTCGAGAATGAGTACGACATCGACCCGTCTCGCTACGACATCCTCCAGGGTGAAGTCCAGCTACCTCAGTCGCACCTGAATCGCCTCCGCCAGCAGCAGCTACAGCAGCAGCAGCTACAGCAGCGGCAACAACAGCAACAGCAGCAGCACTCGTTTCCTATGAACGGCTTTGGGCAGGGGCAACCCGAGCAGTTCGCGGGCGGAAACGACTCCATGTTCACCTTCGCAAACAACCAAGCCCAGCAGCAGCATTTTAGTCCCCCATACGGCGGGGGACAGTTCTTTCTCGAGAGCGAACAAGGATCGTACAACATGGGCTATGGCGACCATTCCGGCTCGATGCCCAGTTCTCCTTTCTTCGGCGACAACCACTCCCCATTCACATTCGCGCAAGCCCAGCAGCTCCCGCTCGGGCAGCAGCAACAACACCCTGGAAGTACACCGACGATGCGAAATTTCCAGGGCGATGTGCAGCGGACGCCAATGTACAACGTTCAATCACCCCCCGACTTCGGATCCTCACCGACGCACGGAATGGCCGGGCAAGGCATGCCTTATCATGATCAAGGGATGGGCGTGCCGCACGCAGCGAAGCGCATGCGCGCGCTAGACGACAACGAGGGGTACGCGTCCTCGGAGAATGGTGATGGGGAGGGCGCCGAAGAGGATGGACCGGCGCAGCAGAAGGAGGGTGGCGCGAAGCCTAGCAAACCGTGAGTCATGCGCGCCCTTCTTATGCGTCTCCAACCCACCAACCCTCTCCTGCGTCTGCAGTGCCGGCGCATGCGCACGCTGCAAAGGACTGAAGGTGCGCATACGGTTTGTAGTCGTCCCCTGCGCGAACTTGCCTGACGTTTGCGCAGGTGAAGTGCGAGTTCAAGACGGATCCCGATATTTGCAAACGTTGCCTGAACGGTGGACACGATTGTGTCATTCCGGGCCGCAAGAAACGCCGAGCACCTCCGTGAGTCTACTTGATAAGTTTTGTGCTCCGCGCGCTCAATGCCGTCGCGAGCAGCCGTCGCGACTTGCTCCTGGGCCAGATCCGCGAGCAGGCGACCAAGATTGAGGAGCTAATGAAGCAGCTCGAAGACGCGAACAAGCGCGCCGGGTCCAAAGGCGAGCACGCGCCGACCGCGTCACCCCCATCATCAACACACCGCTCGCAGAGCAGTCGCGATCTCACCGCGTCCGACTTCGGCGGGTCTCCAGAGCCCCCGGGCCTGCAGGTCGCGAAACCCGATGTACTCGACTGGATCGCGAAGGCACGCGAGTCAATCGAGGCGTTTGGAGGGTACATCAACATGGGTGGTCCTAGTGTAACAAAAGACATGATCGGCGAAGATGTGCTTGGGTGGCACGACAGCAGCAGCGACGACGAGGCCGTCGACTTCTTTGACGATTACGACGAGTCCAAGAGCGACGTGCAGGTGGCTGTTCAGGACGTTGACGCTAGGTCCGGTGAACCGCAGCGCGGGCGGAAGCGCCCGGGGGACCCGACGAGCGACACGCACTCATCCAGCAACAACACACATCTGTCGCGACGGAGGAACAGGGAGAGGCTCGCGATGCTGCCCCACGACGCGGCACCCATCGGGATGCTTGCGACCCTCAGCTTGCGCAAGTCGAGGAGCCGCAAATCAAGTCGGAGCCGGAGTGTCAGCACTGTGGACGAAGAAGAGTACGGGGTTGCAAACGAGGATTACTTCCGTGCTTCCAGTGAGCGGTATCACTTTTTTCCAGCTCGATCTCATTTTAACTTGTACTTGGGTCAGGTCCTGGTCCCGATCGGCCAATCATGTATGCTCAACACCAGACTCCGTACATTCTGCGCAGCGGTCTGGTAAGTCCAACAGAGGTAGAGAAGCTGTTCAAAATGTAAGTCCTTCTGCAGCGGAACTCACGTACGAACACTGACACCTTCCTAGATATTTCGATTACGTCAATCCTAGCTGTTCAATCCTGGACCCAGTACTGTATACCGCCCAGAAGACATATTGGAGGAGTCCATTTTTATTCACCGTTAGTGAGTGTTTGTTCTCATAAGCGTTATTGAAGCGATTCATGCTGACGCAGACAAGTTCTTGGTATATGTTCCAGATTCTATACCGAACGTCCAGATCTCTATCAACAAGCTATGAACTGTGCACGTCTCGCCGCTGGCTCTACGTTGATTGGTGGTCAGAAGAGTGTTGAAACTGTAGTGGCATACATTCTACTCAGCCTATATCCCGTACCTGCGAGGAAATGGGAAGAGGATCGTTGTTGGGTGTACCTTGGTCTCGCAGTTAGGTTGGTTTCTGCATTCATGCTGTACCACAATTGTTCCTCACCATGCATACACAGGATTGCTCAAGATCTAAACTTGCACTATCTCAGTACCGCTGAGCCGCAAAACGAGATGCATGCCAGAGAGATACTTAACAGAACCCGTATCTGGATGAACTGCTTCAACGTCGACAAATCAATATCTTCACAATATGGGAAGAACTTCATGGTCTTGAATACAGACTACCTCGCCACACACTCCGAGTTCTTCTACAAGAGCTCTCCCTACAACATCCCCGGCTTCGACGTGCACCTGTGTGGTTACAACGCTGAGCTCAAAGTTTTAGCCGACTTCCGGCTAACAATCTTCAGCGACCCTGACCATCCCGCGGGCTTGAATAAGGTCGGCGACTTCTTTGCAACTCCGATCCCAATGCTCACACGCCTATAGAACATCGACGTCGCCGCCGAAACCATCAAGACCGACAACAAGCTTGAAGCTTTGTGGTACACTTGGAGCGACCGTATACGCGAAGAAGGTTGCCAAGAGTTGTATGCGAAGTTCCGCACATCCTTGCTCAAGCTGGCGATCTACTATGCCCGGATGGCGGTATTGTCCTTCTCGTTCGCCCATCTGTACGGTCGCGAGGGGAGTCAGAAGCCTGACGAGCCTTTCTTCTGGCGGGTACGTGTTCTGCACTCCCTGGTCTGAACATGGATCTCATCATGCTCCCCACAGTGCTTCAACGCATGCAAAGACCTCCTCAACACGTTGCTGCATGAACTTGGAGTACCCGAATTGAGTGTGTCAGATCTTCTACCTCTCTTGGTTTATCCGCTCATTGCATGCCACAGGGCCATTTCTGAGGCACGGACCCGATGCAGAGTGTGTATTTGTGACCTTTGCCTGCGCCTTCCTCATCAAGGTCAGCGTCCTGTACGCCTTTCTCCACTGAGTAATTCACATTTCATGGCAGCTGTTGCACCCTCGTTACATCGACCTTATCCCACATGAGACCCGGGTGGAAATGCGAGAGATGGTCACCGAAGTCGCACACTTCCTCGGCTCCCCCGAAATCGCTGTCGACGACCGCCATGGCCCGAAGCTATATTCTCGCTTCCTCGAGGGCCTGCTCGAGATGCCATCCGCGCAGATCTGCGGTAGCGGCACCAACGATGGCGGCGAACAGTTGCCGTCCTCCAATCAGTTGCTCAGCCCGCCTGTCGACGGGAACTTCGAGACCGGGTCCGATTACGGGGTCGATGGCGTGCCGCCAGTCGAGGTTCAGCCGCCGTCTCCGCAACCGGGATCGCAGATGAACGTCGCCCTCCCTCCAGAAAGCCAAGCTTTCGACGACATGCAGTTCGGGGAGCCAGCGGTGAACCCTGCGCTGTTCTCCCCGCCGCTGCCATTCGACACGGAGCTCGTGCAGTCTATGCAGTCCATCACCTCGCAGCCGTGGTCCCTTGTCATGCCAGGTAAGCGCGTCCCGTGGGACTCTCTGCTTCCGCTGAGCACGGGGCGCTGATGGCTCCGATGCGTATAGGATTTAGCTGGATGGACATCATGCAGGACCCGGACGTCAGCATGCGCTTCGCCGGCTCTGGCTCCTCGGGGCAGAACCTATCGCCTAACAGTTGAACTCCTCCGCTCCCTCTCTTGCTCTCTGTCAGGTCACTATCTAGTCTCTCTCCATCTATCTCTTGCTGGTCTCACTAGACCGTGTATCATGTCCAATCGGCTGTGCGCAAATGCTGTCGTACCAAATGTACAATCATCGCATGCTTTGACTTCTACGGATCCCTACGAGCGTCCGTTGCGTGCTTCTGGTCACCGAGCAAGCCGCCGCGCAGCCGCCGGAGATGTGTGAGGTGACGAACTCACGCGGCCGGTGGAAAATAATGTCTATGGAACGCAATCTCACCGGTACATCGGATGGCCGATCTCACCGGTGCATCGCATGGCTGACTCACTCTAGCAGCAGCTCTCTTAAAGCAGCGGTGCTCGCTTCTTTCTTCGCCGCCGATACGCTCTCCACGTTCCAAGGCCCAACAATGGAGACGGCCCCCCAATACGTGGACACGGCGTGCATAGGTCGGTCTCTACGCCTCCGCTACTACAGCCCAAGGGTCCTTCGAAGCTGACCCCTGTTAATGATAGCGTTGACTTTATATGAAACCGCTGTCGCCCTTCATCGCGAAAAGTCTTACATCTGGCCGCGGATGAACTCCATAGCCGCGATGCATTATATGCTGATGCGGCTTTTGTTGTTCTTGTCGATGACCATGACCATGACCGCAGTCATATGGTCAGAGTACCACGTCCGACTGAACTCCAGCACCGTGAGTGACTCATTTCCGAAAACATGCCCTTGTGGTCGACTAAACAAGTTGTTTGAAGGGTCCGGAAAGTAGAGTTTACTCTGTCATTGTAGACACGAAGGTGGCTAGTAGAATAGTTTTGAACGTGGTCGCGGTCGGTGAGTCCCATGCACCAAGATGCACGCGACGCGTTGAGCCCACATTTTGCTGGTAGTGTTCACTGCACTTCGCACCGCTGCTTTATGCGGGAAAGATTTGCGAATCTTGCACGCCATCGTCGCCTTGGGAATGGTGTTCCCTATCACGGAAATTGTGAGTGCGCACAATATTCTGACCGTCTCAATACCCAAGTCTACTCACACTGTCGAGCACGTTCAGTTGATGCTCACCATCGCGGAAGTTTCGAGGCGCGCGTAAGTATTGCCCAATGATTTGTTTCTTTTCGTTGACATGCTCGCATAGTAGTGAGCCTTGCCTGGTAAAATAAATACGGCGTTCCGCTCTCATCCACCCTACAGCGAGCGGATGGATCGGACATTCGACGGCAATCGCAACCAATCTCTCCGTCTTTTCGTTCACTTGGCGACGGGTTCGACCCAATGCTCGCATCGAGGGGTTCTCTGGAAAGCTGGAGACCACTTTGTTTGTTGACGGTAAGCCCTCTTGAGAATCAAGTCACGAGGACTCGGAGGATTGACGCGCCTTCATGATGTAGGTGCCATCAATTTTGTGCAAGTGTCCCGTGGTTTTCATCTGTCAAGCTTGTCTGAGCTTTACTCGCACGTTCCAGTGCTTTAACGGTTGTGAACTTGATTTGCTATCCAGTCTCATCAGCTTACCCCGAGGTACGTTACGAGGTGATCTATGTCACTTGATCTAATGAATACTATCGTAGTTCCACGATTCGCTGCTTGGGCTTGCGACAACGTACGTGAATTCGTTCATTTCCCGCGAAGGTTCCGGTGCTGATGATTCCTACGTATGTGATGTTCAGTTTGCATGCCATCCTTACGTGTCGTTTCATGCTCGATCTTCATGAGGCTTATGCGTCGCTCTCTGGAAACTCGGAAATGTCGTTGAACTCATATGGTGAGCTGTCGTTCAATCGCGGCCATCCGTTGGATAGTATACATCCAGGAAGAGGGAGTGTCTAGAGCGCAACCTTCGATTCATAGATGGTCTTTGGAGACGCCGGAATTCTCCGACATCTAGGTAGATGGTACCATTGGGCGGTCATGGGTAAACGTCATGTAATTTCGTCAATGCATAGTCGTACAGGTCTTAGTTTCAAATAAGTGCTGAAGCTTCAAGTGCCTTGAACCAACGAGTAGCGTTAAATCGTGTACCGGAAGTCCGGCGCACGATCTCCGAGCCTGCGTAGCTCTTCTGGAGAATACTTGATACCACGTTCATCGGCCTCTTTCATGGCGGCGTCACGTTGGGCGTTGATGCGTTTGTACGAGATGACGATGATGGGCAGGGTGATCAGTCCGATGGCCACGAACATCATCTCGAGGCTGTCTGTAGACCACCGACCTCAGTCGTGAGCGTTGAGAGACAAACAGAATGAGCTCACGGCCAAGAATGTACCGGGGAGCGTCTCCGCTGCGATATACATTGCTTGCAATTGCCCCCGAGAAGTTGCCAATCCCGATGTGCAGGGCCATGCCGAGCCCACGCTTATAGTGCCCCGCGAGATTATTCCCGAGCCTTGAGTGAAGGATTAGCCGTGGAAGAACTTTTGGGAATTCGATGGACTACGCACCAAGCGACGATGCCAGGGAATGAGGAATAACCGCCGATAACACAAAGGAAAGTCCCAAAGTACTTGACTCCGATTGGCACATTGGCGACGTTGATCCCGAAGCCGACCATGCATGTGATGAGTCCTGCGAGCACGAAAGGCCAACGAATTTGGAGTTTGTCGGACCAGTACGCGCAGGTGATAACGCCGATTGCTGAACGCAACGCAACACGTTAGTTGCTGGAAGAGGTCAACACGTTCGTAGGACGTGCGGGACGTACTTGCAAGAAGGTAGGCCGGGACGGTCAACAGCTGAGAGATTGCAGTGCTGAATCCGAAACTAAATGCGACGCCCATGAACTCTAGAAAATCGATTTGTTGGGTAGAAGACCCTTACCCGTTGATGATAGATCTGTTGAGGGTGCGATGAGCTATGGCTACTTGCATAAACGACACGGACTTACGGCAAAAACAGGGAGATTCCGTATACTAGGGACAATGATAAGGCCAGAAGGCCAGACTCTGAAAAGCGGGACACTTGCCTGGCGCCACGATGGACATGTAGAGGAGAATGTGCAACCAGATTTGCCAGTCGAGTAAGGTTTCCCGAATATGCCTGTACTCGAAATGCTCCTCTTCGCCGACAGACGAGTTGTCGTATTCTGGGCATAAAGTCGTAAACATCAAGAGAAGTGTCGAGAGAACGGAAAGTCATACTCTTCCGATGAACAACCCACGCCCGCTCCTCCAAAGTCAAGAAAGTAGCCGTGTGAGGGAAGTCGACGAGAACTACAAGTCTCGGTCAGCAATGACCCGCCTTGGATTGAACCCAGGGAAAATGCACCGAAGAAAGCCACGAATCCAACGATGACCGTAAGGATGCCTTCAAGAATCTAGGCGCAGCCGGTCAAAAACGCCCTTACGCATGACAGGCGTTTCAGTGAACTTACGAAGATCCATGACCATCCCAGAAGGCCAGCAGTGCCGGACATGAACGAGATAGCGAAAGCCAGCAGCCCAGAGAAGGCGCCAGCCAGACTCGCTCCACCGTAGAAAAGTCCGATCCGGTATTGGAGTTTGTGCCGCGGATACCAAAGGGAGAGACTGTGCCGGGTGATATTCAACAGGGGACTATTGACCGAGCACTTCGTCAAGGGAACGTACTAGTATACCACGCCAGGGAACAGGCCCGCTTCCGCCACGCCCAACAAGACACGGGTTCCGACGAGTTGCGGATAGCTAACAACGAACCCTTAGACGGTATTAAGGTGGGGCGGATGGAAGGACGAACTTCTTTACAAGCCCCATGAGCGTCCTGAGAGAATAGCTACTGAGTCGAGAGCTCGTAAAGTTGGCAGGTACAGCACTGACATAATGACGCCCCACAAAAGCTAGGATGCGTTATGAGATTTCTAATCTGCAAGAAAGCGGATGGCTCACCGTTATCCCTGGAAGCCACCGCGATGGCCTGAACTTCTTCAACAAGAAGCTAGCAGAAGAACCAGGTTAAGAAGCCATCAAGATGTGAGGAGTTGCGGGTGGCTTACTTTGCCGGACATTCAAAGATACAGTAAGGCTAAGCATCTTTTTGAGATGATATTTCCCTCATGCGAAACAAATGTACGTACAATGAAATACATGGTCTGAGAGACGATAGTCAGTCGTTGTGGCTACGCATCCACCGACAGACGATACTCACTAAAGCAATGTTGTACTTGTCACCGGTTAGATTCAACTGTGTCGTTAAACCTTGCAGCTTCGCGTTCCCTGAGTCAGACGTGAGCCTCGAGACGTCAACATCATCGGAGAGACAAGACATCGCACCGATGTTCCCTCGGTCCAAGAATGAGCATAGATACATGAGCGTCAGGATCGGCAAGATGCGCATGTCGATCTTGCGCCAGAGTCTCTTCTCCTCTTCCGCAGTGAGCGTGGGGGGCGGGGGCAACTTGTCGTCTCCGCCATATGCCAGCTGTTTCGGGGGCCCGCCGACGTTCTCTTCTACCGAGACTCTGTCCTTCTCCAAACTGGTGGAGCGCACGACACCGACCTTCTCGGACATAGGAATTGAAAGCGGAGCAGCGACGGGTTGTCCTGGAGCGGCTGTTGGAACCTCCGGTGACCGGGGAGCAATCGAGGAAGAGCGGGGAAGCAGGGGGCTGGAGGACGTTCACGCCTTAAATATTACCGGCTCTGAAGCTACTTATCCGCAAAGTCACCGTGTCCTGTATGGAGCACGTGAAGCATATCGCGCACGATTGGGTAAGTGAGGATCTAGGGTCGAGAAGAGTGCTCCGGCCCCAGTCGGCCTTGAATAGCGCAATCACTGGCAGTGTCAGCGGTGAATATGGTCCGGAAGTTGAGGAAGCACACTCACGATCAGATCAATGACGTACACCTCACGCGGACCGGCAAGGTTCGAAGCGAGAACGGCGGCCGACGAAAGCGCAGTCCGGCAATGGGAGCATGAGTTCGACAAGTGTAAGACCTAGTCTTGCATGGAACTCACCTCGAACATACAAATATCTGCACACCAAGTGCCACGCAGTCACGCAGCGACCGCGTTAAATACTGCAAGCCAGCTGAACAGATGGCGTGCAAATCGTGTTGCCAGAGGCCAAATGACGCGCGAGGGTCACGCGGAGCGTGAATGCGGAGAATGCGGGGCTCGCTTGTCACTTGTGTACCACGAGGGGCACGCATATCGCGTTCCTTCCCATGTTCGTTTGACTGGATGCAACTAAATCTCAGGAACGTCAGTACGGTCGTCGGTGTTTTTCGCCCGCCTTCATCACGCGTGATAGCAGTTCGAGAAGCTCGCACGGGGGTCCGTAGACTGAATTATCCACGTGAGCGCGGACCTTGCTCGTCGCCAAGCATACCGCGACCTCGATGTTTGGCAAGCTTGATCCAGTGACAAGTCCGTCGAAGATACGGTGGATAGCGTGGACACACTGGGTTCAAGCGTGCTATCTGGCAGAGGACAAGGTCAACGATCCTGAGAGAGCGACTCGAGAGAATCCGTACACAACCGTACAACTTCGTATAAATCCTGCCATTACTTCCTCAACTGAGCTACCCATCCACACATCACCGCTTGATGAATCCAACGAGCTCTTTCTGCAGCTCGCGCTGGCGGCGGGCCTTCTCCAGGTCGTCGAGCGAGCGCAGGTCGAACACCACGTCGCGTGTCTTGCCAAAGTAGACCTAGATCCCAACGCGCGCAGATAATCAACACCAGTCCAGCAACCTCCATCGCGCCTGATGAGCACACGCACCTCCTGCAACAGGTTCCGCATCTTGATCTCCATCTCCTCGATCATCCGGCCCGTGTTCGAGATGTGCGACGTGTGGTCCTGCAGTGGCCAGTCCTGCTCCTGCTGACGCGTCATGCTCCCGCTCAACGTCACCTCCCCGTCCCGCTTGCCCTCCTCCGCCTTGTCCGCGCCCAGCTTTCCCCGCACGCCGACCAGACCCTCGTCCTTGCCGCGTGCGGACGCCGCGCGGTCGACCATCTGGAGCATGACGGTGGAAGTAAGCTTGTAGTGCGCCTGGCGACCGCGCTCTGCTGCTTCGAAGACATGGATGGAATCCCAGGAGCCTGACGGCTCTCCTGGGGCGGTGGATACCAGCGCTGTTAGGAGTTCAGCAAATGAGCCGACCACGAGTATGAGAGACATACCTTTCTTAAGTAACACGACGCCAGCAAACCCGCCATCGTCAAGATCCCATAAGAAGACTGACGAGACACCGCCCTCGTAGTACCTGCATGCAGGAGAGGCAAGTGTCGGAGATGGGGTACGCAAACAAAGGAGACAGACGTACATTTCACGATAGGTATCAAACGCCTCGTTCGCCGCAATTTCTAGTTTGCGGAGCTTGGACGAAGGGACTGTCCCATCCTCGAGCGGAGGGTCGTACTCGTTCGACCATGGCGACCTGCAAGAGGCTCAGGACGCCGCATACATGGATGCACCCAGCGGCGCACGCACCTGTAGCTGTCACCATCCCTGTTGTAGTCACAAGCAAGATATTCCTTCCCCGTCGCGCGATCCGTCATCACTTTGAGCGGCTGGTCCACGCTACCCAGGAGGTCGTCCGCGTAGTCCGGGCACATGGCCACCAGGGAGGCGACGTTTTCCTCGACATGGGTAGGCGGTAGACGCCGCATAAGATCAAGCATGGAATCGACGAGGTCACCCATGGTAGCAGCGAGACCGTGTGGGGTCGTGAATTGTGAGTTGGGAGGGACACTGACCGCGCAGTGCCGTTGCTGTGGCTAGGTGCAGGACGCGAGGTGCGGGGACCAGGAGGCTTGGAAGTGTTAGAAAGATCAGTATTAGCGAGTGGCAAGGGGTCTCGTCACTTTAAGCGCCCGTTGAGGGTCTGAGTCTGCCTCGTCGGCCCGCCCCGGAGATACCTGGAGCGCTGTTATCTGTAGAGGCGGACCAGGGAGCCTCTATATTGTCAGTATCATCCGCGACGCCTTGAGGAGTAGGAGAATGCACCTTGCACACGTTTGACAAGAAATACATTCACCAAAATCCGGCTCACTGGCCCGGACTGCCATCGGGGCCAAATTGGGGTGTTTGATGATGCGCGGCGCGGCAGGCGCTTTCAGCGCTCAGCTTCAGAATTGGCCGCAGTGATGGAGTGTCATTAGCCGTACACCCACCATCCGCGCGCCTTTCCATTGCTATGTGTCCATTACACTTGATTCATTCTGTTACGCTCCGCATTACTTGTTCCCGACACGCCCATGATGGCAGTGTCCAATCTCCTGTCTCCAGTAGCACTTAGTTCACGCACTGTCGTCTAGTAGCGAGCAACGCAGCTCTCACTTTCCTTCTCTTCCTCTCTGCCCCGCGTGCGATCATCAAGACTTATTCACGTACCACGCGGTCCCTCTCTGTTCTTCGTCGACTGTTCTACTTCTCGCCATGTCTGGAGCTAACAAATGCGAGTCCCTTTGCACTTTATCAATCTCTCTCTATACTGACCCGCTCATACCCTCTTCTAGCCATCGACTGGGTTCAGTATGTCTTCAGTGAAGGCTTCGATCGGGACTGCGACACGCAGTCCAAGCGTCACTTGGTCGGCCCAAGCGGTTCCTCGCCCAACGAGCACCTCAAGCTGTGGGACGACGACGACGCCTCCAGCCTGACTTGGGTCGACTCCTCGCGCCATGGCGTCTCCAAGCTCGAAGCCTATCTTTACTACCAAGGAATTCGTGGCGATAGGAAGCATGCTCCGAAACTGATCTATCGGACGTCCACTGATATCTTCTCGCCACCTTCCGGGCCATCGCAAGACCTGCGCAAAATGCAGCTCCTCACCGTTCACGGGTATGAAGAACTCGGCCAGGACAACTTGTGGGAAGTAATCCGTGACGGGGTTCGTAACCTTCTTAAAGCGTAGCAACCTGCGGACTAATATTCCTCCCAAGACGGCCGGACTCCTCGACCGCAAAGACATCAAATACACCTCGGTCGACCTCGTTCGCTTCAGATGGGAGGAGCAGAGCGAGGATAGTCGCACCAAGGCGGTTACTAGTCTCGCCACCATTTGGATTGGCGTCCTTCCCGACAGCACCAACGGCGACGCCGCATTCAACTGCACCCAGGACATTCTCCAGCTTCTCAAGAAGCACGAGATCGACGATGTCGACGTCGCCTATCGTGAGTCGGAGGCTTGGCCTCTCGCTGGTCCCATCCTCTACGCCCCAGTCAACGACCTCCATCCTCTGAAGGGCGTCATCGACTGGGTAACGACTTCTCTTAGCTTGCCCATCGCTGGGTTGAGGACGCTACATATGCAAGGCACCCTTGGCTTCTACTTTAAGATCGGTGAGGACCTCTATGGCGTCACCGCACGCCACGTGTTGTTCCCCGACACGGAGGGCAATGCCCTCTACCGCTACAACTCCTGTGCGTTCGTTTCCCATTTCTCCTTGCAGGAGGTGAGCCGGATTCTGACCACGCCTACACAGCTGTTCCAAAGAAGAACGTCGTTCTCATGGGCAATAAGGCCCTTGATGACCTCCTTGCGTCCATTCAAGCCCTCATTGGAACGCTGAAGAACACCGTCGTCGTCTTGAACAAAAGAGTGAAGGCGTACACGAAGAAGGCGAGTGGCGGCGACGAACAGGCGGCGAAGGACCTGGCAACGTATCAGCAGAACCTGAACGACACGGAGGCGACGATAGTGGAGCTCAGGAAGTTTTGGGCGCTGTTGAAGAGAGACTGGTTTGCTGCCGACGACCGCGTCATCGGCCACGTCGTCTGGTCCCCCGCCCATCACCGGCCTCAACCCCCCTCACGGGTACACATGCGACGTGTGCGTCATCAAGTTGAACAAGCGCAAGTTCATGCCGAACTTGAGGGGCAACGCGATCGATCTCGGTGAGTGCTGACCCGGCCGACTGCAAGTGCCCAACTCAACTGTTCATATTCTAGGCACTGAGATCGAATCCGGCAAGTTTATGAGTCTCCTGTGCCCTCGCTACGACGCACCCTCCGAGTTTGACTACCCTGAGGATCGCCTCTATCTGATTCAAACTATTCTCGCCGCCGCTCAGACCAGGGAGCCCGACAGTCAAGATATAAAGGGCGACCCGACCCGCTTCGTCATCAAGCGCGGCCAGACAACGCGCACCACCGTCGGCCGTCTCAATGGTTTCGAGTCGCGCGAACGCCGCTACAGCCTCTTTGGCAACTTCGACTCGGTTGGGATGGCGGTGTGCCCGTACGACAGTGACTCGGGTCCCTTCTCTCGAGGTGGTGACTCTGGGGTTGCCATCGTTGGTGCTAACAACGACTTCGTGGCCCAGCTCACTAGCGGCACTGGGTCGGCTCACTCTTCCGACATCACATACGGCACCCCCATCGAGTGGCTCTGGAACGACGTCATCAAGGTCGAGTTCCCCAACGCTGTCCTCTTCTTCGACGGCAATTAGGTTCGTCTCAAGTTTCTCTTTTGTTACCACCCGTCCCTCATTACTTCGTAACTGACAACTTTGATTCCAGGACCTTGTGAGACGTCCTCGTATCTCCTTTTTCTTCCTCCACAACAAATGCCCGTCACTATACCACCGTCGACCACGCGCAGGGTATGTCGACCCAGATACGGCAACCAGATCAGATCGAAGCGGTACTTGTTCATGTCGGTGTGTTTGACTACTATAGTGGAGGGGGAAATTCTGCGACTGTCTTTCGGAGAAATAAAACTGGCTGCTCACCACAAAACGCTCAACACTATGAACAATCATACATTGTAGCTGGTCTCGCGTGGGACAGACGTCATCTCGCCTTTGTTCTCAAGCACGCTGTAGGCACTCAAGTTACAATAACGTACATAATAATAACTATTCCTCTATTCTTCCTGACCATTCAAAGCTCTTTCAGAGTCTTCAGCATCCGTAAGCTTGGGCCTTTTTACTTTGTTGGCAATACGCCCCTCAGCTCCTTCGTCGCCTAAGTTCTTAGCATTTGCGATTTCCATGATATTGAACTTTTGTAGTTTGTAGTAGTCCTTCACCACGCTGACGCCGCATACGCTCTGTATAATATGTGAGTTTCAATGACAACAAGACCGAGAGAACGCAAACTTTAAAGATCTCGACAAGGATAAACAGCTCGGGACTGCCCAGAGAGACTGTGTGCCCTTCTGGCACACATTTTGCAATCTCAGGGATCAGTGTGTCCCGCTTGAGCGTGTTGTGATTCCGTATGCGCAGTTCGATCTTGTACTACGGCGTTTTCAGCAAGCCATGTGGACACTCAGGCGAAGAAGCTCTCACCGTGAACTTCTTGTCCGACGGTTCAGGCGACAGCGCTGCCTTGACGATTCGTGTACACAACGATTGTATTTCTGGTATGTTCGCTGCACAGCTCGCAGAGACAGGAGTAAGGCGCTGAGAGAAGCTTCGGGCTATGAGACCGAGATGCCACAGAGACTAGAGGACTCGTACCGTGTGTTCGTGACACCCGTGTCAAGGACGTCTTGCACAAGCGTGGCTACGAGCATCACGGGATCAACCGGTGATTTGCAGGAGATGAACACCACTACCGTGACATTCAGACGGACAGTCCAGCGTAAAATCTGATTGACACTCACCACAGGGGGTATTCGTGAGGCAGTTAGCTACAGTCACCACGTGAGTCTTGATGGAGCCGATGTGGTGCAAAAGACATACCGAACCTTGTCTCTCTCCTCGGCCGCTTCATGGACGCGAGCTCCTTTGCAATCTGGTTCTCCAGGTCGTCCGCCCCTCCGCCGCCATCCTCGTCAGACTCGTCAGGATCCTTCCCATCTGAGGGTCCCTTCTGTGGCCAAAGTCTATTTGCAAGCTGTGCGATCGCGCACGTCAGAACACCGGAGATACAAAGCCTGATCATCCTGCTCACAGATTCGAACACCTCATACAGTTCGCTAACGGCCTGCTTCTCCTTCCCTTTGACACAGGTCACCCATACGCCGGGTCCGTCAATGCTTCTCTGCCCCCAGATAGGGGTGCCATCCTGTGGAGATGTTGTACGATTGGAATGGAAAGTGATGATTCATGGACTCACAGTGCGGAATCGTCTCCTGCCCCTATCTTTTCCGTCTGCCTTTCTCTTGGAGTCTGACATCGCGTGGGCGGCTGCGCAAGCAGATTTTTGTGGCAGGCGTTGTGGAGGTGATGGCAAAAAGGCAAGGAGCAGTGATCTACGCGAGAGCTGAGAGCCGTCCGGTCCGGGCGCAGGCTAGATCATAAGTGGCGAAGCGCCGGTTGTCTCCCTGCTTGTCTCCGAAATCATCATCCCGGGCGGTGTGCCCATCGTCTCCCAGCACGAATACCCACCAAGCACCCACGATGGCGCGCAGCTCTCCACTCTCTCCCCCTACGCTCTACCTGCATGTCCAGCCTCGACGAGCTCCGCAAGAGACTGGCTAGGTACTACTCATGCAGCAACGTCGCCTTCAGCCGCGGCGTCCGGGTCCACTCTGCCACCTTTCAGCCCCTCGCGAGCAGGCAAAACCAAGATCGTCTGGTAGTGCAGCGATACCATATACGCGGGCAGGAGTGGCTGGTACTTGCGGTCTGTGATGGTACGTGCACTTTGCTCACTCAACCCCTCCAGGCTTTCGAACATCTCCTGCGTCGTGTAGGCCATGGAGGAGCGAGCACGGCCCGTCACACGGCCTCGCACCTCCCAAACCGCCTACGCGCCACTATAGAGCGTACGCTATCGGTGGGGTGGCGCGGCAAGCTCGATCGCGAGAACATGCTCAAGAAATCCGCGAATGTCACTGCGGAACTGCGACGTTGTGTGAGGGAGTTCGACCGCGAGCTCGGCGAGGTTGTACGCACCGTTTGTCCGGACCCCACAGCACTCACAGAGAACCAAACTCGTGGGATTGTCCTGGAATACGGCGACGTACTGTGGCGCGCCTGCGCAGGGACCACCTTGGCAGCTACCATAGTGAATGTCGACTACCGGCTCATGTGGGCCATTAATGTCGGCGACTCGACCGTGGGTGAGTGCGCATATAGGTGGCTTTTCGCACAAGGTCGATGACACTTCTTCAGCTCTGTCTACTGCCGACGCCAATGGAAAACGCTGGGTGCATGAGCCCTGCGCCTTGCATGTGTTGACAAATCCTCGGGAACGCAAGAGAATTCTTCGCAAGCACCCCGGGGAGCCTCATGTCATCCGTGGCGGCCGAATATTGAGCGATCTTTCAATGTCACGGAGTGAGCATGTCTGTCGGATATGTGGACCATTACTTACTGTTTGTGGTCGCCGCAGGTATAGGTGATTACGCCTATAAACTTGACGCCAGTTACTCTACAAACCTGTTTCGCCACCTCACCATGTATGGAATACCACCTCTCAGTCGGAAGATTACGAAGAACATCCTCACTCCCCCCTACATAACCGCCGACCCATCGGTCCGGTTTATTGATCTACAACCAATTTGGGATCAACATCCCGTGATCATGGTGTACTCCAATGGTATCGACAATCTCGTGCGCGGCTGCTCGTACCTCCATCCGCATCGACCTACGGACATCGTCGCTTCACGGGCAATATCCGTACTACTTCAAGACGAAGTCGACGAATCGGTGGGCGATGTCTTGGGGCACGAGGTTGATCCACATTGGAGTGGTGCGATCGGCAATCGAGCGGTCGACGTTCTCGGGAACCTGGCGGCCGGGACCAGCGTCCAGAAACTACAGCTGCTCATGCACCAACCTCTACTATCGGACCGTTCTACATCTCCCAGGCTCTATGTAGATGATACAACTCTGGTCTTGTGCTTCTTACGGACAGATACCCCTTCATAGACTACACTCGGCTTCGGATGGACTGTACGTACGGCTAATGCCCGTTGTATCGATAATTTGTGACAAATTCAGGACGTTCACCGTTCAAACGTTCACCCCTTTGATCCGAGTTGCCATCCATTTCCAACCTTGTTGTTCTCGTGTGCTTCGATGCCAGACGTGGACACGAGGGGGGCGTCCGGGCGACGGCTCGCCGAAGCCCCCAGCGCTGTGCGAATGACGTGGTAGGCTGAGGTAATAGCCAAAAAAGGCAGGTGTTGTCGCCGCTGAGCGCTGAGCGCTAAGCGCGGCCTATTGTCTTTGCCTCCGCCACGGTGAACAATAGCAGCCTCGACAATGCAGCCAAACAAGCCATGCCCATTGTGGCGCACCATAAAGAGCAATGGACGCGTGGCACACAGGTGGTCCACCACCAGTCAGGTCTCTCCCGTCCGACGTCCTTCAAGGCGTTCAGCCTCACCTCAACTTTCTCGTTTCGGGTGCTTGGTCGCCCCACTTTCCTCCAGTCTCCCTCATTCACGGCTTCTGTTCTTGCACACGGCCATCACGCTCTCTACAGTTAACTGGGACGACTCGCTTTTACGCTCTCTCTGTCGGGCTTCCATCACATCCTCTCCGACTTAGTACCACGATCCGTCAACGTTCAAAGTTCTCAGAATGCTTCCTCCTCGTGCTTGTGAGTTGTGCGCTTCCTTCGATACGGGACCGTGCTGATTATCAACAGACATCTTCATCGGCCTCAACGTCGTCCGCGCTTTGAGCATCATCTCCCTGTTGCTCGTCTTCGCGAGCAGCATCTTTGTCCTCGTCAACGATGTCCAAGCCGTCAACCGCTCCATGTCCCAGCCCAGCTCGGACATGGCCGACTGCGACTACATCGAGTGCGTCCTTCGTTCTGCGCGAGACACCCGCACCCCGTCCTGACACCCCCTCAGAGGCTCCACCGTCCCGAACCAGCCCGCAGGCGTGTTCTGGGCGGTCGTGAACCGGCTGCTGATCATCTTCCAAGTCGTCGTCCTCATCCTCGCCGAGGTCGGCTGGCCGTCCTCCTTCTTCGCCAAGTACTTCCCCGTGCTCGGCCCCGACTTCGGGCTCGGCGCGCTCGGGATCTTCCAGTGCCTCATCGGGGCCACGATCCTCTCGCACCACGTCGACGACTTCACGCTCGTCGCCGCCTTCTTCCTCTTCTCGCTCGGGTGCGTCAACATGTTCCTCGGCCTCTTCCGCGAGCGCGTCAAGGCGAAGCGCGCGCTGCTCTCGTGGCGCGAGGAGGGCAAGAGCGTCCTCCCGCTGTACGGCAAGGGCGGCGACGTGCGCGACCTCCGCCCGCAGTTCGTGCGCCCCGCCGAGGAGTTCGTCGGCGGGTTCTTCAAGGGCGCCAAGGCGGACGAGGCCGAGCACGGCGAGAAGGGCCTCGGGTTCGGTCGGCAGGGGGAGAAGAAGGCGGCGCAGCGGGGTACGTCCATCGTCGGCTTTGTTCTCGGGAGACGCTGATAAGAGTTGCGTGCGCAGGGTTCTTCCTCAACAAGCCCGTCGGGAGCCTCCCTCGGTATGCCCAGCAGCCTCGGTCTGCTGAGAGCTCTCGCGCAGGGTCGCCGGAGCCGCCGACGTTCAAGTCGAGCAAGACTGCGCTCTAGGAGCACGAACGGACATGACAATTCACGCGCTCTCTATGTCCGGACCCGCACTGTGACGCTTGCCGGACAGTTGCGAACACTGTATCGTTATTGACCCGCCTTGTAGCGTATCTGATGTGTATTGTAGCGTCGCGTAATCGTGGGTGCATTGCTCGAAGCAATGCAGTCCATGTACATAATGACATATACCTGGTTTACATTGTAACAGTGGAGGTGCGCAAACAGGATGTCCTCGTCCACATGATAGCAGACTCGATGGTATAGCAATGGAGGGGGTAATCGCGAAGATACGGCACTGGGTTCTGTAACTGCCACGACCTGTTGAAGGACCGGGCATAAATCTCTTACACACGCGATTCGTACTCCTCGTCAATGCCTTGCAGGAAGTCAAGCATCTAAAGGCTGTTAGTGCGAGCCGAGAATGACCAGTAGTAGGACTTGCCAGCTGATGTCTCTTCTCCGCCATTTTCTTGCCAGGCTCTGTCTTCAACTTCTCACGAATGTGCAGAAGCTTGTCATAGAAATGTGCGACGGCCGTCTGATCATGTACAGGATCGTCTTGTGGAGCATGCAGCACGCTAAACAGTGCCAAAATCAGGAAGACACAGAAAAGCGGGGTGAGGAGAACGCACCGGTTCGTCGCAGCCGAGAACGCAGCACAACGTACAATCCCTTCGTACGCGCGCGTGTCACCTCCAGTCGCGCACGTCGTAGACGGAGGACTCACCAAACGCGCCAATGGCGTCGAGCCTGTCTGCGTCTTGCACGCAATGGAGCTCCACGCACTCGCGATGCCAGTCCCCGATCCCACCTGCCGCGAGCCGCTTCTTCTCCGTCGTCCAGGACACATTGTCGACCACACGCGCGACGAGCTCCGCGCGCCCGTCCGCGACAAGAGCCAGCCCACTCTCCGCCGCCCACTGCTCAAAGTAGGGACGGAAATACCCGTACGGGTCCGCGGCTTGTTCGGCGGAGACGTACTTCTTGTCGAGCACGTCGTGGAGGAGCGCGGCGAGTTCGACGACGAGCATGTCGGGCTGTTTGTCTTGGGGCAGCGATGGGGACACGGCACGCGCAAGGTAAAGTGCCGTCTTACGAACGCGTCGGACTGCAGGCGGGGCGCATGAGACCGACGGGTCGTGGGAACAGGAGAGAAATGGCAGCCTGACCGTGGTACGCGTCGTGCGAAGGATCGTACCTCGCCATCGTGGAGACCATGAGCTGCTCAGCGGCCGCGACCAACACGGCCTCTTGCTCGGTGGGATAAGTCGCGGTCATGGTGGTCGCTCGGAGGAAAGGTGGTGCGTCGCGGCCGCCTGGAGGTGGTTGGTGATGAAGATGAGCGCGGAGTCATCGTTGTACGCGACCGATCTCGAGAGTCTCAGAGTCTGCGATGGCCACAGCCGCCGGCGGGCGCGGGCAGATGAAGCGAAGCGCTGACGGTGCCACATCGTCGACGCGAGCCGCCCTCAGCAAGCAGCTTGCCATCGTCGCCGACAATGCCTGTCCCGCGCTCGTACCGTCGGACACTTCTCCTCCTCGCACTCGCCGCCAGCCTCGCGGCGGGTTCCTCGCACCTCGCGGGTTCTGGAAAGGCCGCCCTCGTCGTCTCGGTACGTGTACATTCCCGAGTTGGCCGCACGTGTGACAGTGCGGACACGGTTGTATTGACCGCCTCCCTCGTTCCCCGCGCCCACGACGACCGTCTCACTCGCATTCAACCACTCCCTCCTTCGCGCGCGCCAGGACGCAGACATTCAAGCATGCGAGCCTATACAGCGCCTTGGCGCCCTGAAGGAGGAGCTTGAGTCGGCGCAGTCACCCATCATGCGCACCGTCTTCGCGTGGCTTTTCCCATTCGGTCCCGGGTGGAACTCTGGTGCGTTGCTGTCTTGTCCCGCCTTCTTCATGGCCACGAACGTGCTCGCTGCGTCGCGCCCGGTGACTATGACTGACGTCCTCGCTTTCGGCAGTCTTGGGAACGTTCTACATCTCCTCGTCCGTACCCTTTCCGTCGATCTTCTGCCACCTTCCCCGCGCTGACGAGCGAATTCTGTGCTCTGCTCTGTCGGCGACCATGCAACTCCCGGCGCGCCGCGCAGAGTACCGAACTTCATCCTCGCGTTCATCCCTGCGCAAATCAACCCGAGCACCCTCAACACCATGACCGCCTTCGCGGTACGTACGCGGGGCTCCTGTCCGACATTCCGCCGCGTTCCATCGGACGAGCATGTGTCACTGACATGAGTCCCGGCTATCCTTGTGCTCCAGACGGGCGGTCTTCTTTCGGACGTCTTCCTCCACCTCGTCCCACACTCGTTTATGGGCGAACACCAAGATGACGGCGTCCATTTCCTCATGGTCGAGGAAAAGCGCAACATTCTGATCGGGTACGTGGACGTACGGTCCTGCAGGCTTCTGCAGACCTTTTCTCCCCACGCGTGTGCACGATTTGCTCATTGGAACGTCCTACCCGCGCATGGACCCATCGCAGGCTGGGCATCTTCGTCGGCTTTGCCTCGTTCTTTATCATGGAAAAAACGCTCCGGGTATTGGGTGGGGATGAGGAGGGCGCCGGCCATTCACATAGCCACTCGCACTCGCACGCGCAGCCGTCGGCCGATAGCGCGAACGGTCACTCCACTGCAGTGTCCTCGTCATCAGACGCCAGCGGTCTCAAGGCCCGTTCAAAGTCAGATCAGCATGAGGCGAGCCACGGTGCCGCCGGGGATTCGCACGACGCTCCGAAGCAGACCTCAAAATTGTCTGCGTACCTGAACCTGTTTGGCGACTTCGTACACAACATGTAAGTCTTCCGCAGGGCCGTTCGACCGCCGCCGGCTCGCGCTCACCAAGGGCCCCTGCTTCTTCGTAGAACTGATGGACTCGCGTACGTCCCCCTCGTTGCCCGCCCCGAGGCGTCGCACGTTCGCCCCGCGGTCGATGGGCGCACGTCTGACATGAATCAATGTCCTTTGCAGCATGGCGGCGTCCTTCTATTCCTCGCCGCTCATCGGGGCAACGACGACCCTCGCGTGCTTCGCACACGAGATCCCACACGAAATCGCCGACTACTCGATCCTTATCCGGAGTGGATTCACCAAGAAGCAGGCCATGCAGTCGCAGTTCTTGACCGCCGTCGGAGCATTCGTACGTCATGATCCCTGCTGTCGCTGCGCTGGACGTGGCTGCCCTGCTTTGTGCGCGGTCCCGCGCTGGGCCGCCCGCACCGGCGTCCCTCTGTTTTCCGCGCACCGGTGATGTCCGATGGGCCTGAGAGCTGACTTTATGAAAACGCCGGTCATGTCACCACTAGGTCGGGTACGCACTGCTCTATCTAGTATGGCGCGTCCGCCGCTGCAACCACGCTGACGTCTTCTCCTTGGCCGGGGGACAGAACCTTCATGGGCATCGGCATTCGCAACCTGTCCGCGGCTGGGGATGTGGAGGCTGAAGCGTCCAACTACGCCGCTGCGCTTCGGCAGACGGCTGCCGGTCTCTTGGGTACGACTGTGCAGCTGGCGGACCTTGTAGGTTCCAACTATCCAGAACACTGCGGAAGGATAACTCAGGGCCGCCGAAATGCAGGTGATCCCGTTCGTGGCGGGAGGGTTCATGTATATCGGTGCTGTGGCCGTGTTGCCCACGTACGTACGGCTCATAGGTCGTCGTGCGCGTGCATTGAGCTGATCGATTTGGGAACAGGCTGCTGGAGGACAGCAAGAGCGGCAAGCAAGCACTGCGGGAGGTGATTGCGCATCGTACATCGCCGTCTTCCGTGCTCACGCCGGACCGCGCACCATACAGTTTGCAGCGATGTTCTTTGGTGTGGGGTGCATGTTCTTGGTTGCGTAAGTGCTTCTGGTTCTGCGGCCAACGTTGTTGGCGTGCACAGGCGATGCTGACGGACCCTTCGTTTTGGGTTGTGCAGATGGAACGAGTAGACGGCGTGCGCGCGGTGGGAGTCATGGGGTGGACGGAGACGAGGCGCAGTGTGTGCGATTGGACGCATGGTCCGATACGGGCAAGATTGTGGCTCGGAGGCGGAGTTTGCGAAGATCGCTGCCAGATGCGGATGGAGAAGGCGTGGTGGGCGCGGCCTTAGGGCGTCGGAGGGCTGGGAGGGCTGACTAAGTTAATGGAATCGGACGTTGCCTCGCTGGGCTGGTGGGATCTGCGCGGGCGGGGCGGGGCGTGCCAATCTCGCCGTCTGAATCGAAAATCGAGATCGAGGAAGCGAGAAGAGGGTTTTGGGAAGCAGTACGCGGGTGTTGGCAGGGCTGCAGGACGAGCAGCCTCGCGCGGCTGGTCGCCCGGGTGCCATCGCGATCGATGGTCGACGGTGGGCCTGGCGGGAGGGGGCCGTCGGATGCCGGGGCAATTGGCGCGCGGAGGCTGGGGCCCGGCGAACGTGCGCGGGGCGATTGGCTGCGGGCCGCGCTCGCTGGGCTGCTCGTCGCTCGCGCCGCCGCCCACGGCCTGCGCCTGGGGGCCGCGCGCGGCGGTGGCCTCGCGCTGCCAGCTGGCGATTCGGCCGCGATTCCATCGTCCATCCGCGAGGCGCCCCGTCCCTCGCGGTGCGCGCACTCATAAACCGACCACCGCTCGTGTGCCGGCCTACAAAACCTCCAGCTCTCCGCTCCCGCCCACTCACCGGCGCCCACACACGTCACTCGGCCGCTCGCGCGACCACCCGCGGGGCTCGTCAGACACGCACCAAACTCCTCCCTCGCACTCCCGGACCTGTGCCTGCACACACCCGCCCTCCCGCCAGCGTCTCAAAATCGTCGTCCGGCCGTCCGCCCCGTCACCGCCTCTCTCCTCCCCTCCTCCACTCCGTGCGTGAGCCTGCGCAGGCCCCTGCCCGCGCCCTTACGTGTCCTCGACTCGTCACCACACCGGAAACCGTAAACGCTAAAGTCTGCCGAGCCACCCAGAACTCCCTCCCCGGCTCCGCACTGAAACTCGCGCCCGCCTACCCCGACGCCCGACCTCGCGAGCCCGGCACCCGCTCCTGACCCACCCCACCCCGTCCGCCTTCTCCTCCTAACCCGCATTTCCCGCCGCCCGCCACGCACCCCGTCCCCTCTCGCCCCGACCACCCGTCTATACCACCCCCGCCTCACTCCACCCTGCCCCGCCCCGCCCCCGCCACGATGAGCAACAAGGGCCGGTCAACACCGCGCGTCGTCTGCTGCGCGATACCCATCGCGCGCGCCGCTGGCAAGGTCCTCGTCATCACCAGCAGGAAGCGGCCAAATAACTGGGTCTGTGAGTGTCCCCCCTTCCCCCCACTTCGCGCTCCCACAGCACCCGTCCCCCCGTCCCGTCGTGCTGCGCTGGCTGTATGCTGACCGTCTGTGCCCTCCGTCCCGCCGCACCGAACCGCGCAGTGCCCAAAGGAGGGTGGGAGCCGACGGACGGGGTGCTAGAAGCAGCAGCCTCGCGGGAAGCCTTGGAAGAAGGTCTCACACTTTGTCCATCCGTCTACCGTCCTCAATCCTGACCACTCGCTTTCCTCCCGCCCGTCCCAACCGCGTCTGCGTCCACCCCGCCCTGCCCACCCGCCCACCTACCCTCGCCTCCACCCGCACGAATGCGCGCGACGCGCCTCGCCCCGACCCCTTTTTGTCACCGTGCGCCGCCCCTATCCCTCACAGCGGGCGTCCGCGGCACAATCACGCGCTTCGTCACGACGATCCCGTCCGCGTCATCAACCTACCACTTCTACGAGCTCGACGTCGCCGACCTCGACGCCGAGTGGCTCGAGAGCAAAGAGCGCCGGCGAGAGTGGGTCGACTACGCCGAGGCCATCCGACGGCTCTCCTGGAAGGCCGAGCTCGCGCAGGGGCTTTCGCTCTCCACGCTCGCCCCGCCGAAGCGGTGACCGCGCGCCCTGGAGGTGAGTTCATTCTCCGGCCGACGACGTCCGTATTGGCACCGACGACAGAGATCCAGATGCAGAACCCACACTCCCCCCGAGACTCCGGACGGCGCGGCTGCAGGAGGCCGTCCGTGCGTTTCCGCCGCTGCCGCAAAATGCACTCTCTTCGACGTCGGCCGGGTCTCCCCAGCGTTTGCCTCGCGTGCTCCGACCCCGGCGACGGCTGGCGCTGCGGCCCTGCCGCGCGCGCGCGTCGCCATCTTTCCGCCCGTTCCGCCGTCGCTTCGCCCCCGCCGTGCCGTGCAGCAGTGTTCCATGCATCTCGACAGACAGTCTCCCGCCACGTCCTTGCTCTCATCTGTCCATTCTCTCGCACTTCCACGTCTCCGACTAGTCACACCACCAATGTAGAGTTGCTCTCCCATCCCATCGCCCCCGCACGCCACGCCATACACTACATCTTCGCCTTTTCAATCCCTGAACGTCCGCGAACCGCACCGCATCCCGACGAGCCCCGTCCCCATGTCATACCGCTACCGTACATCGCCGCCCACGCCCATTTAGTAGTCCCCAGCTCAGGGTTCTCCGCCCCCCGCATCCCATATATACCTCGCACGTGCTCACCGCACCCTACTCCCCGACGCCAACTCCACCACCCGCGCCCCACGCCCCACCACGCCCCGCTCCGCCGTGGATCGCTCGCGGAAGCCCGTTGCGTTCGCTGTACATTAGCCACCCGTGTCGAAGGGAGCGCGGCGCACCCCTCGCCGGCTCGTCGATGTTCTTGCCTTGCTCCATACTAGTATGGAACCACCGAGCCCTTTTTTGCGCGCGTTCCCGAGCCCGTCGGCGTCGCCAACGTTCGTCGGTCCTCTCTCTCCTCGTGTGGCTCCGGGCGGCCGTGCGCAGGGTCTCTGGAAGGAGTTGTGGTTCGCGTATCCTTTTTCCGTCTCGTTCTTCCGCCCGCCGTGTACTCGCGTGACTGACGTTGGGATCATTTCCTCGGAACCCTAGGACACGAGAAGGCGTCTCCGGCTCGTCCGCGTTGCCGTTTGCCGTTCAAGTCACCACTGCGGCGGGCCCAGCGGAGTCCGTGAACGGTACTACCGTATAACCAAGACATCGCCGGAAGCAAGTGCCTCCGACATACACCCGCCGTCGCGGACTTGGAAGTCAAAGCGTCAAGCTCTTCCGGCCAGGCAACCATCGTCCATCACATATGACCGGTTTCGAACGGCCAAGGCCCCTGCTTCGGTGTCCCCCTGGTGTCTCCTCTTAATAGTTATCCGGTTCCGTCTCCAGGGCGCCAAGGACATGTTTTACCGGAGACCAGACATGTAATCAAAGGCCGTCATCATATCGCACACGACCTTTGTAAGTACCTTACACGAATAAGAAACAAGAGGGCGCGCGAGCCATTGACCCGCGCATGGCCGGCTCCGTGTTCCGTGTTCCGGGCGCTCCTGGGACTGCAGCTGTAAGCAATCTCTTTGACCCTGACAGCGCAGTCCCTGGTTCTGAACGTCATCCACTGAATCCGCTCACACGTCTTGCTGTCTCCGCCCAAACCTTGCGGCGCGCACCACCATATGGCTCGAGGGTCTCATCACGCGATTCATCACGGCCTATCAGCCCTCCGCCCCCGCTGCCGTCCGTGGTGCCTGTGCCCACCTAAAAAAAGTCAGAAAACATTGAAACGTTCAACGCCCTCCTCCTCCCGCCGGCCAACGACTCACCGCACACGAGCACGTTCGTCGGGCTTTAGGGCACAACGACTTTGGCGTTCAAAATCCAAGCCCAAGAGTCGATGGCCGGTCGCTGATGCGCCGCAAATGGCGGTGCGCGTCGCGCCGACGTGCGTGAGGATAGCGTCTACGGCGCCGGCGACTAGCAGGCGACCGCGCGGTGCGCGTGGACGCTGCTGGATATAAGACGGCACGCGGCGCACCCCGCGCGCGTCGTCGACTCGCCTCACCCCGAGCCCCGACACCACAGCTAGGCAGCCCTCACCCGGCACCGGCACCCGGTCCTTCCCATCGCACCCTCGCTCCTCGCAGGCCAGCATGATGAAGCTCTCGCTGTGGCTCGTCTCCGCCGCGCTCGCTGCCGTCGCGTCCGCCGCCGCCCCCGAGGCCCGGGGCTCGTTCGACTACGCGGCGCACCTCGGGAACCTCTCGCCCTACCGCTCCGCGGCCGTGCCGTCCGGGATGACCACGACGCTCCCGGACGGGTGCGTGGTGGATCAAGTCATGCTCGTGCGTTTTCTTTCTTCTTTCTTTCTCTTTGCGGCGAACGAACGCGCTGACGACACGACGTCGGTAGGCGGCGCGCCACGGCTCGCGCTACCCGCTCTCCTCTGAGCTTACGTCGATCACGGGCCTCGTCCAGGCGCTGGGCAACGCGACGGGCGCGGTCGCGAAGGCGCGGCTGCCCGCCGACCTCGCCTTCCTCAAGGCCGGCTACACGAGCACGCTCGGGCACGACGACCTCACCGCGCCCGGGCGGCTCCAGCTCTTCCAGCACGGCGTCGAGTGCGTCTCCCCGCCCCCTGCCCGCCCGCCTGCCTGTGTGCGATGGTTTCAGACTGACGCGACGCACGGGACAGGTTCGCGCTCGCGTACCCGCACCTCCGGGCGACGGGCGTGCTCGCGGGCAACCAGGACCGCGTGCTCGAGAGCGCGCAGTGGTTCGCGCAGGGCTACTTCGGGCGCGGGTGGGGCGCGATGAACGCGTCCGCGTTCGCGACGATCAACGAGGACCACGCGACGGTCTCGTGGATCACGCCGACGGGCACCTGCAAGAAGTGGGACTACAACTACGGGAACAACGTGCGCCGCCTGCATCCCTCTCTCACTCTTGTACGCGCGCCCGCTGCTGACTGCAGACGCGACACCACAGGCGACGATTGAGTGGGGGAGCGTGTACCTGCCCCGGATCGCGAAGCGGCTGAACAAGGTCGTGCCGGGGGTGGGCTTCACGACGGACAACGTGCACGGGGCGCTGTACGCGTGCGCGTACGACCTCGCCGCGCACGGCGTCTCGCCCTGGTGCGGCGCGTTCACCCCGGCGGAGATCAAGGACTTCGAGTACGAGCTCGACCTGCTCATGGACGGCGCGTTCGGGTACAACCTCCCCACGCCGATGGGCGCCGTCCTCGGCGGGCTTTACGTCCAGAAGCTCGTTGAGCGGTGAGTCTCTTTCCTGTTTTTGTGGTGCACCTGCGCACGCCGTTGTATTCTCGAGAAGCGTAGCCGTCGCCCTCCTCCTCCAATATCCACGCCGCCCGGGATCCCGACACTGACCTCTGCGCCCCGCAGGTTCACGAACGAGACCGGGACGGCCTCGCCGATGTACCTCGAGTTCGGGCACGACACCACGATCGACCTCGCGCTCACCGCGCTCGGCCTCTTCGCGGACAAGCCCCCGCTGTCCGCGTCCGGCCCCGCGCGCGCGAGCCGCAAGTTCCGCACGTCCTCCCAGGTGCCCTTCGCGGCGAAGATGGTCTGGGAGCGCTTCGCGTGCGGCGCGGGCGGCGCGCCGCAGATCCGGCTGCTGCTCAACGACGCGCCGGTGCCGCTGGCGATGTGCGCGAAGACGGATAAGAGGCTCGGGTCGTGCGCGCTCGCGGACTTTGTGCACGCGAACGCGGCGAGCGTCGAGCACGGCTGGGGGGACGCGCGGTGGAACGCGACGTGTGGGATGTGAGGCGCGGGAGACGCATGCGAGCACCGTGTAGCGAGTGGACCCTAATGATAGACCGCACATGCGAGCACCTTCCAACGCCCGCCGTCCGTCTGGTCCCCTTGCTGGTCCCGCGCAGCCCCTCCCACTCCTCACCCGCCCCCGTCCACGGCCCTCAAAGCGACCGTCACGTCCTGGACGCCCGCCTGCTCCAGCGCCGCCCTCCAGCGCGAACAATAACACCTAAAAGGTTTAACCATGTGCAGATGCAGGATCGACAATGTGGGGAACGTAGTCGAACGGAGGAAGTCGTCCACGAATGGGCGGTCTTCGGGACCGAGGTCGACTATGGCGAGGGAGCGAAGGAGTGCGGCATGGGGGATAAGTGGTGCCAGCTGGGGACATTTTTCGTCATTCTCGTCGTTGATACTACCGTGCACTGCTAGCTCGACGACAACGTCGATAGGGACGCCGCGGGAGAGCTTGAGACGCAGCTCCATCCAGTTCGGCGCGTAGATTCCGCGGGCGTAGATCGTGGACCAGAACCACCTCTCGGAGGTGATAGTGTCATTCCAGTGACGGCAAACCGTTCGCAGTGAAAGCCATAGAGTGTTGGACCACTTCATGCGGGTTTTGAGTATGATATCGAATACTGGCTTCTCAGTATATGCTTCACGGACGAATCTCAAGATCTCAATGAAGGTTTCTTGTGGGAGTTTGTGGATGGGGCTTTCGCGGGGACTCGATGGCACCTGGATGTGCATGTTTGGTCCATGCGGCATCTGTTGATGCGGTATCAGCGTCTAAAACAATGAACGTCTGTGAAATTGTCTCGACCTGGGCAAGT
Source organism: Epithele typhae (assembly GCF_022376455.1). Classification (NCBI taxonomy): domain Eukaryota; kingdom Fungi; phylum Basidiomycota; class Agaricomycetes; order Polyporales; family Epitheliaceae; genus Epithele; species Epithele typhae. Next base: position 1,230,592 of record NW_025954193.1, on the reverse strand, counting down.
TGAGTCGCGCTGAGGTGCGCGTCGCAGGAGTCTTGAGGCAACGTGTCGACAAGCTGGCGCCGCTACACGCGTCGAATTGATTCTGCATACACTGGCGCCTCGGAAACTCTCTCCCCTAGGCAGCCCTATCTCAGAAATACGAAGCCGAAAGCATTGAAGTACACTCAGGCAAGAACGTTCGAGCCGACGAACAGCGCTGGCTGTATACGGTTTCTTCCGCAGGTGCCGCTGGAGTAATAAGTACAAGATCCGTGCGTGCTGCGATTGTGCATGTCGATCACCTCGGAGGCTGCGCCTGTCCAGCCGCTACTAGCTCTACTGTGCTTCGCCTATGCACTTTGGAGTCATATGAACCACGCCTCGTTTTCATCGACAGGTCTACGACAGCTGTCATCGCCTCCCGAGCCGCAGCAGAAGTCGTCACAAACCGACGATCTGGGTGAGCACTCTCTCGGCATATAAAGGTTGGAGCCCGGGGTGCGTTTCACGCAACTCGATCGCCCGCGCGCACCGCTCTATCGACCATCCTCCGGCCGCTTGGCAAGCTTCCCGTGTCTGCGATGCCCTCCTCGACGAACGCCACGACGGAACCGCTCGCCCAACCCGGCCAGCTCAGTCCTCCCACCGTCGACCCGTACCCTGCGACGGAAGACACCCTCGCCCTCCCAGACGGGCGCACTCTCGCGTACTCCCACTCCGGGCCCGCGGACGCTACCATCCTCGTCGTGTGGTTCCACGGGCTGTTCAGCGTCGGCGACGCCGCCCGGCCCTCGCTGCCCATCCGCACCCGCGGCGCACGCTACCTCGCGCCGACGCTGCCCGGATGGGGCGCGACGTCTCCCCTGGGCCCGAGGAAGACCTTCCCAGAGACGGTCGTCGCCGACACGCGCGCGCTCCTCGCGCACCTCTACCCCGCGCACTTCGCCGGGCCGTCTTCTTCCCCCTCCTCCCCCTCCGCGCGCCCGGATCCGGAACCGCGCCTGCGCATCTACCTCGCCGGGGGCTCCTTCGGCACCTGCCCCGCGCAGATCGTCTTCGGCGCGCCCTACGGCGCGTTCCCGCCCGGGGCGCACGTCGTCGCGTGCGTGCTCGGCGCCCCGCTCTCGCCCTTCGCGGAGCACGCGGGGTACGCGCGCGCGCTCAGCTGGCGCGACTGGCTCGGGGTCGGCCCGCCCGCGCGGTGGCTCCCGTGGCACCTCCTCCCGCGCGCGACCGCGGCGGCGCTCCGGCCGCGCCTGCGCACCGTCGAGGACGCGGAGAAGATGCTGCGCGGGCTGTACTTCGACGAGATGGGAGAGGAGGAGAAGGGAGCGTACGCGGCGTGGCGCGCGCGGAACGGCGTGCAGGAGGGCGAGTTCGAGCGGAGGCTGGCGGGGGGATGGTGAAGAGCGTGGGCACGTCGTGGGCGGGCTTCTTGGGAACCGCGGACGCGCTCCACGCGGACTGGGGCTTCAGGATCGCGGAGATGGACGAGGAGCATGCGCGGAAGCGGGTCGTGGTTATGGCGGGGAGGGAGGACACGAGCATGCTCAGGATGGGCCGATACTTGGCGAAGAGCTACAGGAACGCGAAGCTGGTGGAGTACGAGGGAGGGCATCTGGCGGGGGCGTGGGGCTTTGAACGCGTTTGGGAGGGACTCTTTGCGGAGCTTGAGGACGGTGGAGATTGAGACGGACTGTTCAGATGAACGGTGATGGGCAGACTGTCCCCCTTATGAAAGTGGAGGTCAATTCGTGAACCCGGTCCTGTAGATTAGAACCAGCTCATGTACTATACGCCTACCATAGGACTCTGCCCTCGAGGGCGTTAAAGGAAGAAAACAAGGAAAAGTGGAGGTCAATGTGGTCGCGTGACGGGGAAAACCCAGGATGACACATTGACCTGCAACGAAACAACTCGCTTTTTCGAGCAGGCTTCATGAGAGAGCTACACTCGCGCCCTATGAACATTATGTTAGAAGTCGGCGGTTCGGACGAGGTCGGACGAGGGGGTAAAGGCAATCGATACGACGCGGTTGGTCCCTATGGGCACCGGGAGGCGAGTACAGACGGACGCGGGGGAGAACGAGGTGGTGGTGAAGGGCAAACGCGTGAGGCGAGTGCGGGACGAGGGACGGCGGCTATCTACACGATGACTAAGCACTGGTACCGTACGACCGAGCTTGCTATGTATGCGGGCAGATTCCAACAACACGTCCTTGACTCTGCCGTGTGTGCAGCCCGATAGCCTGACCATGACTCTTCCCTCTGTATTGCACCCACGAACAAAAACGCGCAGGGTGGGACCCACGTTGCAAGCCAGACGATGCTCTGCTCCCTCCTTCCTGGCGCTTCTGAACACCAACACCGAGGATGCGTCAGTCACGTCGTAAACCCCGGCGCCCTCTTCCATTCCAGTAGAAACCTCACGATGCAAGTATCCAACCTGCACGTCCTCCAGCGCGTCCGCCCCCCGATAGAAAGCGTCAATGTCGACGACGACTATCCCATGCTCGACGCCAGGCTCCCCTGCATCTGCCTGTGCGAGCTCAAAGTCGCCGTGGAGGCGCGAACCGAGCGCCTCGAACACGAGCACAGTAGCGTCGGCGAGAGGGAGCTCAACTGTCGCTTGCGTAGGCGGCAGTGGCGGGGTGCGGTACAGAACGGCTGGGGACGAGACCAGCCTTCCGAACTCCGCTGTTCCTATCACACCACATAGATATCTTCCCGATCGGGAGAAAGGTAAGGAGAATCCCGACCGACTGGTTTGCGAGTCTACGTCTTGATCCCTAACGATCTCTCTGACATTATTTCCAGCAACGAAGGTCTACGCTTGTTCCCACCTGTGGCCGCCCGCCCGTCCCGGGTGGCACACAACGTATGGTGCCCGCAGACGGACAAGGGACTGCCATTAATGGCTCACTGTGAGCTCTTTTTCGCTCATCTGATTACTTTCGTTGCAGTTACTTTCCTCCGGGCACCCACCTTCGGGTCCACCGCGACCCGCGCAACTTCTACCCCAAGCCTGAAGGCTTCTGGCCCGACCGCTGGCTCCGTTCGAAGGTCGCTCTCCCCGGCAGCGTTTCGGCTGCGGAGTTCAAACACAACGGCAGCGCGTTCACCGCGCTCTCGCAGGGCCCGATGAACTGCGTCGGGCGTGCGCTCGCGATGCAGGAGATGGGTACGCTGTTGTGCTCGCTCCTCCAGCGATTCGAGGTGCGTACAGCCCCGGAGGTGGCGGTCGACGGGCAGCTGGGCGGGCTGTACGATATGGCGCGGTACGATGATGAGTATCAGGGCTTCTTCGTAACCGCGAGGGCGAGTGTGCCCGTCGTGTTGCAAGTTAGGAAGGGAAAGCACGCATAATACGTGGGTGTCACTCCTCCGTCGCCAATTCGGAATGCTAACTAACGTATTCACACAGGTTCTCACCTACCTTTGGATAGGCTGTTTGGATACGAGACCTTTAAAGATCCTCTCGCGCTCTAGGACCATCCGTCATGTATTTTGGCGTCACCGCGCATACACATCAGCTCATTGTCTTGCGCCCAAGTACCGCCTTCACCCGTGGTCGCGCATATCGACCGCCGCTGTCCAATCGCTTGCTCCTACTTGGCATCGTCCTGGTCAGTCGTACAGTGTCGAAGGCGCACTGATCGAGCTTGCACGTTCATATCGACCCCACTATCTAGGTCGCAGCCAGGTCCATCGTCAGCTTCGCGATAATCTCGTCGAGGGCGGTCACTGCGGTCGTGCCCGTGACAGACGGTCCTCCCAATCCCGAGATGCGGTTCGTCATATCGTAGCGAGCCGACGTCCCGGCCGCACCCGTGATAGAGCAGGCGACGAACAGTGAAGGGAAGGTGCCATGGTGTACGGGCGCCGCCGAATGCGTCGGCGCAGCACACTCAGCTCGAGTGTACTAGTCCCTGCGAAAAGTATTGGGACAGGCGCTTCTCAGGCGCTCGTCAGCCGCCCGTTCTCGCGTCGGAGTTCGACCACCTGTGGCTCCCAGTGGCTCCCTCAATGAAATGAGTCAAAACAAACTTGTGGAATATATGTGTGTGGTTGTAATGTGTAGCTGTGCGCAAAAATTATCGAATTTGGTTGGCTGAAATGTCCAGGAGAGCGTGCACTGCACCAAGTGGGTTCTCAGATGAATTGGCGACGATGATCCGCCCCCCGTTTGCTCGTTTCAAATGAACCAGAGGCTTCCAAAACTTTTGGTATAGATTTATCGGACTCACATCTACGATGTATGTGAGCTTTTATCAGATATCAGTATGTTTCAGTAACAAACTGACCCAGGTAGTTTGGTGGGTGGATGGAGTCATGGAGGCCACTTGTCACTAGTGTTGCTCAATTCATTACTTGATGTGCATTGCAAGACCCTCCAATGCACTCAATCGTGTCAACATGAACATAAAGATGTTGTATGCTTGGTCTGGCTGAATATAATCCATTTACACAATTACAGAATATCACCATAGTGTTTCCAGTGGTCCATCATGTGCAATCATCCAAGATACCAGGGCCAATGTGTTGCTGAAACATACTGATCCCTGCTAAAATGTCACATATATCATAGATGTGAGTCCGATAAATCTATACCAAAAGTTTTAGAAGCCTCTTGTTCATTTGAAACGAGCAAACGGGGGGCGGATGTCGCCAATTCATCTGAGAACCCACTTGGTGCAGTGCACGCTCTCCTGGACATTTCAGCCAACCAAATTCGATAATTTTTGCGCACAGCTACTCATTACAATCACACACATATATTCCACAAGTTTGTTTTGACTCATTTCATTGAGGGAGCCACAGGTGGTCGAATTCCGACGCGAGAACGGGCGGCTGACGAGCGTCTGAGAAGCGCCAGGCTGCTCCGGCGCTTGTTGATCGCCAGCATATACAAGCAATGAGCAGACACGCACCTGGGGTTCAATGCATAATGCTCTAGGTTCTTGTTGCCGCAATGCAGCGTGGCTCCATATATAGTGAACGCAACCAACTGCTCTTGAAGCAGGAGGTAGGAGGCATCGATTGCTCAAAGCAGTGCACAGGGTCTTTGTTATTTTTTTCATCAACAGTGCACGGGGTCCAGGCTGTGGGCGTTCACGTTCAGAGTGGCCACGGGGGCTCTCCCTTGCTTTCCCTCCGCCCATCATGTCCGACATGGTCTCGCACCGTTTGCCCCCTCAAGACGACGAGTCGGTGTCCAGAATGCCTCCACAATCACTCAGTGCATATATCCTCTACATCCTCCCAGCGGAACGGACGGCGATCGAGAAAGAAGGTCCAAACCCTCAGGATATTTCAAAACAGCGACGCTACATTGGCGTTCTTGGCGGCTTCCTTATCGAACCTGTCAACGAGATGGCGCGTAGTTGTATTTCAGTTGATATCGAGAAGTGCGAAGGATCGTATGAGCGACTCGTGGACCTTGGTCAGTTCTATTACGTTCACTATATCCGGCATTGTGAGCTTCCTCTACCACTGTCTCGATGTTCTGCTGCTCATCAATTGCGCTTCTAGTCAAATCTACCGGGGGACCCACGCCCAGATCGTCATCTCATCCCTCCAGACCGTCGTTCGATGGACTTGCGAAAGAGATCGTGCCTCAGCTCATCCACACCCCGCAGAATCACTCGCAAGCCAAACAGCTTGTGGGTATCCTGCATTAATAAACATGTATAAGCCGCATCACTCACCATTCACGCAAGGCACTCTTCCGTGATGGATGTCAGTGTATGCTGACCGAGAAATTTGACTTGGGGATGTGGTGCAAGCACTGGACCAAATTCCCACCAGGCGCTGCGAGTCGGCTTACCCCCACGCACTGTTCACATATCATACCCGAGTCTCTCAATAAATTCACGCCCTCCGCTAATCCCGAGGCGAAGGTGTGACATGCCATTTCCCTGTTTGAGACAGACACTGACTTTCCTTGCAGCGTGAATTGGCGGCGGGCTTCTGGTCGATCTTGGAACGCTTTGGCTATCCTGACGCGCTGAAGGAATTGAACGGGCACAAATGTCACCGGCTGAGCAATGTTTTGACGCTCTCCGAAGAGAGTCATACACTGATGGACCGCTTGTGCCTTTGGTATGAAAGCACTGGCGAGGTCTGTCGCTCTGTCACACTCAGCAGACTGTTACATGCTAACGCCCACGGATAGCCCAACACTTACAACCTGAAAACGTATCCACCAGAACTTCGAGCGGGGAATGGGTGGCCCGCTCAAGTCACGTTCAAAATTCGCGACGATCTCGGGATTCCCGGGCTCCCACGTCCTGAAGAGGACCACTCGGAGTTGCCCAACCCTGACTACCTCGCACTCCACGCCGCTTGTTGCAAAGTCGCGCACTTGTCGGGTGCGGCCGAGCCTCTCGAGGACTCGATATTTCATGACCCCGAGTCGCACCGTGTTCTTGCACAGGACGGTAGTTCGGCAGATGTCCTCTATGAAGAACTGTACCGTCTCGTCGATCCCGTATAATGCGCATACGTATGTACGATTGAATCTCGTACGTCTCCACCCCACCTCTTCCTGCAGTTCACAATTCAACGTACGCGTTATGTTCTGTCTCCCCGTCTCTCGCCGCTACTGCCTTTTCCCATCTGTCCCCTGTCGTCTCCACGTATCGCCTCCGCTCTCTCGTTTGTCCATGTATCACCGCTCTCGTCTCTGAGTCGCTTCTCTGTAGAATCGTACCAAACCTCTGGCTTGCCAGGTCCAGTGTAATACAAGTGTACAACGACATTGGAGCGTTCTGGGGTGGACGCGTGCGGCCACCGCAAGTTGTGCGAACACTGCATTGCGCGAGCGAGCAGCATGATGGCAACATCCCGGAGTTCTAGTGCGTGTGCGTCTGCATATGGAAAGCTGCAGGGCATCATACATAGGAGTACTGTAAAGAACATTCGAGACTGGGTGCAAGCCACCAGTACTGCGATTCGCCTCTCCCGCAACATCCATCGGTCCCTGTTAGGACTCGGTCCTGGGTTAGGGTCACTACTATAGGCACGAGTCTCCGGCATACGCTACGCTAGTCTTACTACCACCATCGTCGCTACCCCTCGTGTTGTACCCCCATTATAGACGTGGATCTAACGCACCTGCGACGGCCTCAAGACTCACCCGAGGAACACCACCCCCGGATCCTTACATCTTTCTGCGCTCACCCTGCCCTTCGAGTCAAGCCTGTAGGCGAAGATCCCTTCGCCTCCAGTCTCTCGCCGGCTCTCTAGCGGAGGCTGCGACACGGCTGTAGCCACCTTGGCTGCTCGTCGTTGGACCCGGTATCACACCCGAGCAGAGGACTCCCTATCCCGGACGTCCTCTCTCCAACGACCCCACATCCGCGCAGACAGGAGAAACCCGAGGACTCGGTGGTTTTGGTGGTTCCTGGCTGACCTTGATGGGCTTGAATTTCGACGAACACGGCACGTAACACCCTCGTTCTTTCGCCGCCCTCACCCCCTCGTCGGTGGCTTTCGAATGACACCGCTACCACCATACCCCGTCCCGCGGTTCGTCCGCAGTCCCCCATCCTCTTCAAGCATCGTCCTTCGTCAGGATTTCGGTCATTGCTTCACAGATTCTCGTCCGTTCGCTTGGCGTCTGGGCTCGTTCGATGCATCTTCTCCAGCGCGTTCCAACGCACCCGGGACCGCCGCAATCGGCCAACTGTTCGTAGCGCAATCGCGCTCAAGACCTGCCCCGCTCCTCCATTCCATCTCGACTTCTACCTTCACCATTTTTGGCCATTCAGGATGGTTTTGCTGTCCCCCTCTGCGCCTTCGGCGACTGGCCGCATCCGCGCTCTCGAAACGAGCGCCCTCCGCCCACGCACCATGACGTCAGATCATCCCGCGCCGGGACTGGTCCGCGCTTTGCTCGTGCGCCGTCGCGCTCCTGCTTCCTGGGTTAGCAGAGGCTTTCAGTTGTCTCCTGCGAACCCCACAGCAACGCAAATCCGCATTCCCCAACCTCTGGTAGCGCCGCCCCCATGCTGCTGCCCATCGGCCTAATTCGACACCACAGGCAAGCGGAGCGGAGCGCTGGGAACGAGACTAGTTCGGGAGGGACTCTTTGCGGAGCTTGAGGACAGAAGAGAGTGAGGCGAACTGTTCAGATGAACGTTTGAACGGTGATGGGCAGCTGGCTGTCCCCCTTATGAAAGTGGAGGTCGATTCGTGAACCAGGTGCTGCAGATTAGAACCAGCTCATGTACTGTACGCCTGCCATAGAATTCTGCCCTCGAGGGCGTCCAAGGAGAAAGACAAGAAAAAGTGGAGGTCATTGTGGTCTACCAGCGGGCCCGTGTGACGGGGAAAGTCCAGGATGGCACTTTGACCTGCAACGAAACAACTCGCTTTTTCGAGCAGGCTTCATGAGTGAGCTACACTCTTGCCCTGTGAACCTTACGTACACTAGTCACAAGTCGTCTGGGAAGCGCCACTCGTTCTTGACGCAGGGCAGTTCGGTGGTTGAAGCTGTTCATCCGATTGATGCACAGACAAGCATAAATTGGCTTCGATCAGACGGCTGGGCAAGCAAAACTTCGGGTTCCATAATATGGGATGACGTACGGATGTGCTCTTGGCCTCGTAGGAGCGTCTTCACTGGCTGAAGTACTGGCCGTCGTGGGCGTGGTCTCGCTGTGATGGTTGGTGAAACGGGACTAGGATGATATCGTCCCTCCAGCCGTTCTGAGACCAGTTTGATTCTCGGCCGAGGAGAGACGATCGGACGAAAGGAAGGTGATGGGAAGAGGTCAGATGAACAGTCGAGTCGCTGACGGGCTGCGGCAGGCGTGGGCAGGAGGGCAGGGAGGCAGCCTGGACAGGCCAACACACGCGGGCGGAGAGCAACCGTCTCCGTGCGGCGTGGCGGGGCGGGGCCCCGGGCGGACTGATTATCGAGCGGGGACGGCCGCTGCTGGACGAGAGAGGGGGCGGCAGACGCCGGCGCGGGGTCGTATAGTCTGCGGAATGCGGGGCAATATCACAAGCCTTGCCCGCCCGCCGTGGGCACCATGCAGGCCGACATGGCTCTCTTCTCCCCCGCCGAGGCCGTCTACCTCACCTCCTTCCTCTCCGCCGTCGACCTCGACCAGAGCGTCAACCCCGATGGCTCCGTCGACCACTCCCTCGCCGAGCGCGTCCCCCATGTCCAGGGCAAGGAGGCCCTCGCAAAGGCCACCAAGGACCTCATGTCCCTAGACCTCCCGACCACCATCCTCTCCCCGCCCGCCCTCCACCGACCCCACTTCCACCAAGCCCCGTCGCTCCCACCCCCTCCCTCGAGCACCGGCCCCAACTACTGGCCCAGCATCCCCCCTCCCGAGCACTCGTTCCCCCCGTCCGCCGTCCGCTCCTCCTCCCCCGCCCGCTACGCCCTTGACTACGATGTCCCCCGCTCCACCCCCTCCGACCGCGCCCTCCCCACCGCCGACTCCCTCTTCAACCCTCCCCCAGCACACCTCCAGATCGCGCCCCTCCGCGGGAGCACGACAGGCCCAGCCGCCAGCGCCCCCGCGTTCACCCTGCCCCCTATATCCACCTCAAAGCTCCCGCCTCAGCCCCACAGTGGCATCCGTCCGTCGGCCGTGTCCTCGTCCGCATCTGCACCTGTAGTGCCGACGTCCAGCAAACGGCCCCTGCCCGGGTCCAACCCACCCGAGCCAACCTCGTCCAAGCGCCCCCGGCCCTCGCCATCCACCTCGTCGAGCCCGTTCCCCGACTCGCCCGGGCCGTCGTCCGTAGTGTCGGGGGCGCGTGGCGCGAGCGCAAGCGCAAACGGCCTCGGTCGGCCCCGCCGGCCGCCGGCCGCCGCGCAGAGCAAGGGCGAGGGTGCGGTGGCCGCGGCGAACGGGGCGAAGCCCGCGCTGCTCTCGCCGTCGCAGAAGCGCGCGAACCACATCCAGTCGGAGCAGAAGCGGCGGGCGAACATCCGGCGCGGGTACGAGGCGCTGTGCGACGTCGTGCCCGCGCTGCGCGAGGCGATCCGCGCGGAGGACGAGCAGGAGCGCGCGCGCGCGCTTGAGGAGGAGGCCGCGGCCGCGAAGGGGAGGGGGCGCGGCGGCGGCGGCGCGGAGAAGGGGAAGAAGAAGAAGGGCAGGGCCGACGGCGACAAGGCCGACGGGCGGGCGGGGCCCAAGAGCGAGAACGTGGTGCTGTCGAAGAGTGAGTGTCTCGCTTGGTCTCGCACCACGAGGGCTGGTGCCGTCACACTGACGAGCTGCGTGTGGACGTTTGTTGACTCTAATGTCTGCTTCCCTAAGCCATCGAACACATCTCAGACCTGCTCGCTCAGCGCGCCGCGCTCCAGCAACGGCTCGAGCTCGCCCGGGGCGTCCTCCCGCTCGGCCACCCGGCGACCGCCATCGACCCAAGTCACCTTGACCCGAACGGGACCCCTCTGTGGGAGCGGGAGTGGAACGGGGGCATGGACCTCGACATTGGTCCTGACGGGGACGACGGCAGCGACGACGAGGGCTAGTATTTGTAACCGGTCGTGCTGTATCTGTTCTTCCGCTTGTTTGCTCGCCCCCGCTGCGCCCATGTCGCCTGTTACCTGCTTACTGTAATGGTGTATGATTTTTTAGTATACGTAGCTAGTAAGAGCGCCCTCCCGAGGCGTTGTGATACCACCGGCAATCAACTAATGCCAAAAGCCGTTCGGGTCGCACCAGCGTGTTTATGTGTCAGATCTTTGGACTTTCAACGTGGGTACCGGCCTCTATGATAGCCGGGTGGAAGTACGTGCTTGTCTGCAGCTTCGACCATGCATTAAGCATGTATGCACCAGTCTGGTGCACTACGGGAAACTCTTCTGCGTGAAGGGAATGACAATAGTGTGTCGCGTGATGTAGTTGCGAGAGTGGCTGATATACAAAATGCGTGGGGGGCGATACAACAGCGAGCGAAAGCAAGGGGCACATACGTAGCGGTAAGATTCGGTCGTCGGGCGGGGGGCACCTTCAGTCGTCGAAGTCCGCCTCCATGTCGAACCCGAAAAAGAAGTGCTGCGTGCCCGGAACTCGGTCAGCCGTCGGAACGAGGACGGGAGGGCGGCGAACGGACCTTGTACAGGCTCATGACCTTGACGACCCACGCCTCGAGGTGGAAGATCTTCTTGTTCCCGACGCGCATCCGCACCTCGTACACCGCCGCCCAGTGCATGATGTCCGCCTTGAGCGCCTCGTCGACCTGCTCGACGACGCGGTCCGCGACCGTCTGCCCCGTCGCGTCGTCAGCAAAGGGCCAGCGAGAGAAAGGAAGGAAAAGGGACACGGAGCACGCGACACGAGACTGAAGCGCACCTTGAGCACGACCGAGGCGGGGATGCAGTGCGCGAGGAGCTCGTAGAGCTTCGCCCGGACCTCCATCACCCGCGCGGGCGACTGCTCCTGCACGATCATGTCCGCGACCTTGTGGCAGTACGTCTCCCAGTCCGGCTTTGCGATCGCGAGCCCGCTCGCGGACAGGTCCGGGCTGTGCGTCGCGGGCGGGGGGCAGCCGCGGAGGCCAAGTGAGCACAAGATGACGACAACGACAATGGCGGAGGAGGCGCACTTTTGCATCTTGAGCGCCTCGAGGACGAGGACGGCCTTCCGCAGGTTCCCGTTCGAGTCCACGGCGATGAGCCGGAGGGTGTCCTCCGGGATCGAAAATTTCTCCTGCTTCGCGACATGGTCGAGCACCTTCTCGATCTGCGCGCGGAGTGAACGGGGGCCGGGAGGAGGGAGCCGCGGGGCGTACCTCTTCGGTGCTGGGCGCGGCGACCCGCATGAGGAGGCATCGGGAGCGGATGGGTGCGATGAGCTTGCTGGTGCTGTTCGCGCAGAGGACGAGGCGGAGGTTGGACATGTACTTTTCCATTGTCCGGCGGAGCGCGGCTTGTGCGTCGCGGGAGAGCGAGTCGGCCTCGTGGATTACAACAACTGCGTGAACACAAGGAAGGTGGCACAAGAAAGTTGATGACTGTGGCAGAAGAGAAGAACAACGCATAACGCACGTTTGAACTTTTGTTTCGCACTGAGGTCCACCTGCTGCGTCTGCGCAATCTCTTTCAGGATATCTTGGATGACGACGCGGTCGAAGTTGCCGACTTCGCTGGAAACACCCGAGTCGTTCGCGGTGGGAAATAGTGAAGCGAAGGCATGAGGCGTACCTCGGAGTCAACTCTATGTGGTAGTTGCTCTGTACGACGTTTACGTCGAGCTTGCGCCCGCTCGGCGTGAGGAAGACACGCTGGTCAATCTTGAGCTGTACGGTAGAGAGCGTTGGCGACGACAATCAACAGAAAGCATGAACATGACATACCTTCTCGACACCCTTTCCAAACAGCTCGAGCAATGTCCCTGCTATCCGTGTTTTCTTGCCTGCTCCCGAGGGGCCATAGAACAACATATGCGGGAAGTCTCCCGATGCAGCCTACGCAGCCAAAGTCAAGCTAACGCCAATAAAATAATGAGACATAGGGTAGACATACCAATGCCTTCAAACGCAAGGTGAGTCCTTCGTGGTAATGCAGTCCGTCGAGAGACCGTGGTCTATGCTAAGGACGGAATGGAATCATTAGACTGTCTGAGTATCCCTCAACAGTACGCGCGTGCCTTGTCCACCCAAAGAGACATCAGTGCGATATGGGTCTGATGGTGTGTGATGGTGTCGAATGGCAGAGGAGACTGAGTAGTGCAGCGTGCGCCCTCCCGGCCTCAGTGGCGTCCGTCACAAACGCGTGACGAGTCGCGTTTGGGAAGAACGCGTTCAGTCACAGAGTCACCTCACAATGAGGTCACGCCACAAGTACTAACATTTGCATATATATGTTCTGATATCAGTTAACCTCAACCAGCCCTCAGTCATATATCTGCGCTATCCAGTGGCTTGATTACAGCTCGTCCGTCGCTTTGGCCTGTCAGCTGGCAGGAAGTTGAGAGGTGTGCGTTCAAACTTCGCATCAGCTTCGAAATGCAACTGTGCTGCGGCAGACGTTCCCATGATAAATATTCGTCCCTCGTGGGACGGCCCTCCAGTATCTTCAACCTCCAACACCAGCATCGCGCACTCCTAGCTTCGAGGATGCAAAGCCCAACGGCGAACAGATTGCGGCCGCCCTTCTACCTCGATGACTCCTTAGTAGGGGACATTGTCATTCAACCCTCCTATACGAGACACATCGATGCCGGGACTTTCTTTCTCCACAAAGACGTCCTTTCCCGCGCCTCCCCAGTTCTTGCCCGGTTGATCTCCGGCATCACCTCAGTCTCCGTTGACGAACCCACCACCGTATGGAAGCTCCTCATCCCCATATTCTACTCTCCCAAAGTTCCCATCGACTTCGTCACCAATCTGAAGGGCAGCGATGGGCTCCTCGACATCGACCTCCTTCGGACACTCCTAGACGCAGGGCGCAAGTACGAAGCTCCCAGCATCTCAGCCAGCGTCGCCGATGCGCTCATGCACGAGCCAGCCGTCGTCGCCAAGAAGGCCGTCGGCGTGTATGCGCTCGCGTGCGCGTTCGATTGCCCGGACCTCGCGCGCTTTGCGGCGCGTCATTCGCTCAGCACGAAGCTCTCCTTCAACTTCTCCCCCACCGAGCCGTCGCTCGAATACATGGCTAGAATGTCGGATTATCATCGTCTTCTCGACCATCGCAGACGATGCGCGGATGCTGCCAGGGAAACGGTTCATAGTTCCGCCCCTCAAATCGACCAACCTTACACTGGCAGCAACAACATATCCAGCTCGACCCATTTCCTGAGGTCTAACGCGTCAAAGAGGCTATGGAATGCAATCACGATACTGTCCGGCTCAAATATGAACACTATTTCCTACTCAACCCACCTAACAACCAAATGCTATGATCAGGGGTACAGTGCCCATCTCCATCAATCTTGGTGGATAGCACTCGAAGATTTACACCGCGATCTTGAGTATCAGCCCACTGAAGATCTTGTGCGCTCTCCCTCCTTCACCAGAAAGTTGCTGGATGGTATCATGCGATGCTCTGGGCCGATGGATGCGAGTCACGCAAATGCCGTGGAAGTAGCTGAAATCTTGATCGAGACCGTCTACGTTTGCCTCAAGGAGGCTATTGATAAGGTAGGTCCTCGGGAATGCATTGGGAGTGACGATGATTCAATTTACCGCCCAGGTCCGATTCGACGGAATGGAACCAGTGCAAGGGCCAGGATATCCGGTGTACGTACTGCAGGTAAGCATTCGGGAAAACATTGTCCTCACCCTGGGAAGCTCAAGAGATTGAACACTAGTAGGCGATGCAGTAGAGAGGGAGAACGATTGTGTATCGCGCTGAGAATATGGGTGGGTCGAGGAACGTCCGCACGTTGCGCAGGTGTTTGTACTATGGCTCATGTAAATCAGCACAATTGGCAAGGGCAGTTGCCACTTAGACCCGTGTCGCTCTCTTCGGTGCGGTTTATATCCCTCAGAACGAGCCGCCAGTCCCTTGTTCCGGACTGATATCACTCACCCTTCCGACTCTTGCATTATAAGCGTCATAGAACGTTTTGCTCGTGTCTCTCCGAAGGAGTCACACGGTCGCCGTGTTAGCCACCTGCAGCAAGAAGATCGCCGTGTGGCCGCCGCTATGCAAGAAGTTGCAACTCAGGTGAGTCTTCGAGACCACTGCGGTATGCGCCAGGAAAAGAATGCCGCGGCAGCGGCCGACGACGCTGCGGTAAATTGACACCTTATAAGCTCACGCAGTGGACTCTAACGGGTGGTGAGATCTCGAGACCCCAAACAACTAGCACTGCTCTGTCCGCGTCTCTAGCCTTACTATCATCAATGGCTCGCAAGATCTCCCGCACGTCATCGGAGATGCCACCTATCTTCATCCCCGAAACCCCTCCTGTACCATTCTACCGAACACGCACTGCTGGCGACATCGTCATTCGCTCGTCTGACCGCGTCGACTTCCGCCTCCACAAGGACGCCCTGGCAGCTGCCTCCCCTTCCTTTGCCACCCGCTTCGCCCCCCAGCAACCCGACCCGACAACAGACGCGCCCCCCTCCCCAGATGCCACAGGGCCCATCGTCACCTCCGAGTCCGCAGCGGTCTGGGAGCTCCTCATCCCCATCCTCTACTCCCGCACCCTCCCCTTCCCCTTCCTCGCCCGCCTCGCCGCCGGCGCGAGCTCCACCGACCTCGACGCCCTCCGCGCGCTCCTCGACGCCGGGCGCACCTACCAGTGCGCGGACGCCGTCGGCACGTGCGTCTCCAACGCCCTCCTCCTTACCCGCACGACTATCGACCGCAGCCCGGTCGGGGTCTACGCGCTCGCGCGCGCGTTCGAGCTCCCCGCCCTCACGCACGCCGCCGCCCGCGCGTCCCTCCGCGAGCGCATGTACCTGTCCGGGGACCCCCGCCTGAAGCTCATCTCGGGCGAAGACTACCACCGCCTGCTCGACTACCGCCGGCGGTGCGCGGACGCCGCGCGCGCGCGCGTCTGCGGCCACGCGTACGGCGTGTACGACGACGAGCACCTCCCGCACGGCGCGCGGCGGCTCCCCGGCGGCAGCCTCCACTTCCTCGACGCGTCGCAGCCCGCGAGCGCCGCGTTCCGCGACGCGGTCCGCCGCGCGGGCGCGGGCACGAGAGGCACGAGCAAGTACGGCCTGGACGACCCCGTGACCAAGTTCGTGAGCGTGAGCGGCGTGCAGCTCCACCCGCGGTGGTCCGCGTTCCTCGACCGCCTCCACGGCGAGCTCAAGTTCGACCCGGACGACGAGCTCGCGCGCGCGCCCGGGCTCGAGCGCGAGCTGCTCGGCCACCTCCTCGCCGACGCCTGCAGCGCGCGCGAGTCCGGGTACGGCGGGGCGGCGGCGCCGGAGCTCGCCGAGCTCTTCGTCGCCGCGCTGCACGGCAGCCTCAAGGCGGCGATCGACGCGGTGCGCACCCTCTCTCTCTTTCTCTCTCTGCCGCCGTGCTGTGTAGTGGGATTCGAACTGACTTGCCCGCGCCGCCGTCGCGTTTACGTTGCATAGGTTCCCTTCGACGTCCCGCCGTCTCGTGCCCCACCCCCGGCGATGCCGCCGAGCCCTCCTCTAATGCCACCGCCAAACCCTGCTCCGGTGCCGCCTAGCCCTCCTTTGGTGCCGCAGAGCCTTCCTCCAACGCTGGCGGGCCTTATTTCAAGGCCGCCGAGCCCTCCTTATTCTTCCGCGCCGATGCCACAGGGCCCAATGATGACGCGAGAACCCCCCGTGAGTGAATTTACACTATCAATCGCGCTGCATTTGCTGAACGTTGGACCCTTAGACGGCGCCTGTATCGGTCCCTCGTCATCGTACGTCGCGACTCAGTCGCGCAGCCTAGTTCGAGGGAACTCGTCGTTCGGTGCACGTGTCTGATACGTGTGTATATTGCCAACGAGAACAGCGCAATGGAATAAGTACGTAGTACAGCTACAACATAAGGAAGGGATGACAGGGGGTGCGCGACGTGCGCTGTATGGTACTACAAGAGACATAAGGGAATCCTGCTATGTACTGCCTTTCCCGGCGTGTGTGGTGTGTTTGCGATCCTCGAAACCTGAGATAAATCTATATACAAGTGCGTACAACCCAGCGAACCCAGTCCGAGGACCACCCGCCCCCAGAAACTCTATATCGCACTCGCTGTCATCACAACCGGCACGGCAGTGTCTGACGAAGCACGCGCGAGGTGGAAACTCGAGACTTCTATGCAGCGGGCAGAGGATCAGACGGCTTGGCGGGAGTGTCGGGCACCGAGTCTGCGGGGGACTCCGCGACGGGCTTGACGTCGGTGTTGGGGAGCTCGATGCGGGACATCTCCCTCACGAACGACGTGCCCCAGAATGCAGCCGAGTACTTGTTCACGTACTGTGTCCACGGGTAAGTACGCGATGACACGGTGAAGAAGGGGGGAGCAAATCGCACCTTGAACAGTTTCCGGTGGTTCTCGGCCCGCGTGTCGGCGTCCATGGTGACGGCCTCGAAGATCGCGTCCGCGACCTCCTGCGAGTCCCAAGGGTTGACGACGATAGAGCCGTTCAGACTGTGCGCGGCGCCCGCGAACTCGGAGAGAATCATGACGCCCTGGCGCTGCTGCTGGCAGGCGATGTACTCGTACGAGACCTGCGGGACACAATGTCAGTGGTGTGGACGGGGAGCGGCCGATCGCGACGTACCAGGTTCATGCCGTCTCTGGTGGACGTCACGAGGCAGACGTCGGATACGGTGTAGAGCGCGCAGAGCTCGTCAAACGGCAGGCTCTTGTGCATGAAGTGAATGGGCATAAAGTCGACGGTGCCGAAGCGGCCGTTAATGCGGCCGACGAGCTCGTTGACCGTCGCGCGGAGGTTCTGGTACTCCTCGACGTCCTGGCGGGAGGGAACCGCAAGCTGGGCGAGGACGACCTTGCCAATCCATTCTGGGTGCTGGCTGAGGAAGAGCTCAAGCGCATGGAGCTTCTGAGGGACACCCTTGATGTAGTCGAGACGGTCGACACCGACGATGACCTTGCAGCCAGCGAAGCGCTGCTCGAGAGAGGCTATGCGTTTCTGGACGGAGTCCTTCTTGAGGTTGTCGATGAACGAGGAGGGGTCGATGCCGATGGGGAAGGTGCCGACGTGGGCGAGGCGGCCCTCGAACTCGACACCGTTCGGCATCGTGGGAAGGCCGAGAATGCGGGTGCATGAGGACAGGAAGTGGCGGGCGTAGTCGTAGGTGTGGAAACCGATAAGGTCTGAATAGAGGATGCCCAGGAGAATTTCGCGGCGGACCGGGAGAATCCTGAGGGCAGACGATCAGCGTGTGCGCGATGCGCGGTGGCCAAAACGCGGCCGAGCACGCGAAGACACGGCACGCCGGGCCGGAGGACGGAAGCGGGATCCGGGACGGAGGCGGGGCGCTCGCGGGGGAATCGAGAGGCGGAAAGACAGACGGGGCCGCGGAGAAGGCAGAGAACAGAAAGAAGGCACGGCTCACCTGTAGATCTCACTGGACGGGAAGGGGGTGTGGAGGAAGTATCCAATCTTGATGTCGGGGATCCGGCGTGGGATGATCTCCTCGCAGTCAATGCCGTCGAGGATGCGGTCGACCTCGCTGGCGGTCATCTGGCCGACGTTCTGGGGGCCGTCGACGAGGGTGCGGAGGAGGAGGGGGAGGAGCATGAGGTGGTAGTCCTGGACCCAAACCATGGAGCCCGGGCGGAGCTGGGTGAGGATTGCCTCGGCGAAGGCCATGTTGGCTTGGCGGTAGGCGAGCCAGTTCTCGTCCTCGAAGTTCATCTCACCGGGGTGGTAGTGGAAGAGAGGCCAGAGGATGGAGTTGGAGAAGCCGTTGTAGTGACGGTCTGCGACGTCATCGTCGAGGTAGACGGCCTGGCAGGAGTACTCTTCGCGGAGGCGGCGGTCGACTATGGGGCGGTCCTTGGGAGGGATGAAGAAGCCGGGCCAGCCGATCCAGGTGAAGGACATGGACTTTTTGCAGCCAGAGAGAGCGGAGACGAGGCCGCCGGAGGACATCTTGAAGTGGTACTCGCCGTTGGCATCCTTGTTAATGGTGATGGGGAGACGGTTGGAGACGACGATGAGATGGCGCTGGTCGTTGTCGTCGAGAAGCTGGTCGAGGGCGGGCTCGGAGGATGTGGCGACGGGGGACATCGGGGACGGTAGGTCTCGCCGTGGCAGAGAGGAGAGTGGTTTGGGCGAGAGGGGATGGTCTACTTACGCTCTTGTAGCTGATCGATGATGCATGTGACATCACTTTTGTCGGGCGCAGGGGTCGGACTCGCGCCTGGGCCGACGCGCGGGCGCTGCCGACGTTTTGCCGGCCCAAAGCGGAGGAGGCTCGGGCCACCCGCGCTCGACAAATCGCCCATCGCTGCTCTCTCCGGCTGATCGTCCCCGACTTTCGTCCCTTCTCGTCGCTTTCGGCCTTGCGCGCGTCGCAGAGGCTTCGGATCCGCATCAGCGAACGTGGGTCGCCCTCTTCACCCAAGGCCACCCGTCCTCTCGCCCGCACCCTCGGTCCGGCCGGGGTGCGTAGTTTCCCTGCCACACGGCTCAGGCCCGCAACCTTGACCAAACGATGACTCTCGCCCTCGTCACCAGGCCGTAATGTCCCGGAACCTTCGTTCTTGCTCTTCTCGCCACTCGTGACCTTCCGGGCCAAAGAGCCACACTTGCAGGCGTGGCCAAACTTTGAACGGTTTCGCGGGACGTCGGGCCGTAAGCCAGAGCGATCTCGCACCGATTCTCTCGGGCATCTCTGGTCTGACCGACTCCTGCAACGCCAAACGATTCTCAACATACGAGATCACTGGCGGATGTGTGCATTCACCAGCATGGGCTTCATTGGGCTACTTCAAAGAGGATCACAGGCCCCTGTGCCTGAGAGTGCATGACGCTTCAAGCGCATTGCGTCTGGACGACGATTGATCTCGAGTGTCTCTGCGGACACTTGTCTCACACGCCGGGGCCACCATTTTTCTGGGAGCCGTTTGAGGTTTAAAATCCACGTGCAGTCAGAACAAGCACTCCTGTGGGTTTCTATGGGCGAGAGAAACCTTACTTGTCTTCCTCTCGGCTTTAATAGAAAGATGGTCGCCCCGTGTCATCGAGTGCAGCTCACTGCGGCCGAATCGAGAGGCAGCCTGCGCGGGGGCGTCTGAGAGCAGACGCGGGCGGGGGCAGTGGCTTGGTGGGCCTCGGCCAAGCGCCTAGTCGAGGCGTCGCCTGATTGCGTCTGCCACCGCCGTCGACCCCGCTGCTTACGACCGGTCCACCACTTCCACCCATGCCCCCCGCCTACGCTCCCGTCCCCAATCCCCGCTACGCCCCCGAAGATGCACAGCGCGAGCTAGACGACGCCTTCGACAGCGACGACGAGGGCCAGGACTCCTCCGAGCGTACCCCTCTCACCCGTTCCCTCCCTCCACGCTCCGACTCTCACTACCACCCCGCACTCGACAGCGACGAGCTCCCTGAGGTGCTTTCCACGTCCCAGACTGCCCCCGGCGGGTACGACTTCGAGCGTGACTACGACTACCCCCCGCCTGGCTCCCCTCCTGGCCCCTCCGCCTTCGCTCTCCCCAATGACTTTGGCAACTCCAACGGCCTCGTCCCCTCTCCATCCGCCATCCGTGCACCCCCCCTTCAGAACCAGCGACCACGCTCGTTCTGGCGACGCACCGTCGGCGCCCTCCTCCCTCAGCACTACGTACGCGTCCCAACAGATGCCCCCGGCCACCGCGTAGTCGGCGGTGGAACGGAGAACGATGGGGTGTTCGCAAACGTCGCTGCCAAGCCCTCCCGGCCAGTGACCATTACCGACGTCGATGGGAACGTCCACATCGTCCCGGAGGAGGTGCAGAAAGAGACCCCGCCGGTGCGTATTTAGAATGCTGTGTGTTCTCCCCCCCTCCCGCCCGCCGCCCACTGCCTCGCGCTCGTCAGACGGCGCGAAATGCGTCTGAAGTCGAGAGCGGTTGCCCTCGAACGGCGTCCCCTCGCCTTCCATGCTGATGTATGCTGTCTTGTGGGCGTACCTGAGCTGGAAGCGCGGGCTGGTTTCCCTTGTGTGTCCAGAAGGGTGTCCGGATATCGTCACAAGGGATTCTGCCGGCAGCTCGGCAGCGTCTATAACGCGCCGCTCCCCACGAAATGGAATATCCGCTTACCGTTCAGCATTCCCCGCGGTGTCGCTCAAAATCGAGGCCTTGCTAATCGTGCCCTTTGCAGACCTACGCGGAGGCGCAGGCCGACGCAGTGCCCCCGTACTGGGAGACGACGGTGCACGCGCCCGCGGGCACGTTCGACCCGAACGCGTTCATGATTGTCGACGACCTGCCTTCGGGCTCGGTCTTCACCTTCATCATGACCGCGTTCATCTCCTACTTCTTCCAGTTCGCCGGCTTCGTGCTCACCTACCTCCTCCACACCACCAACGCCGCCAAGTACGGCTCCCGCGCCGGGCTCGGCATCACCCTCATCCAGTTCGGCCTCGTTCAATACGGAAACGCGTTCAAAAATAGCATCGCGCTTGCCGAACCCGCAGACCCCGCCGCGCCAACACCGACGACGCTCGCGGAGGAGATCGCGTACTGGAACGAGACGCGCAACGTGCTCCTGCAGGCGCACAACGGCTCCGCGTACAACACCACGGACCCGTTCGCGGACCTCGACCTGCAGCTCGCGATCTCCTCTCGGGACTGGATCGCGCTCATCCTCATGACCTTCGGTGCGTGTCTCTCTTCGTGTCCTTCTCCGTGGGATGCGAGCGCTCACGCGGCGTGCCAGGCTGGTTCCTCCTGCTGTCGTCCTGCGTCGGGTTCTACCGCGTCAAGCGCTGGGAGTCGTCCATCCGTGCGTCCGCTGCGGACGACGAGCCGCTCTCGCCCGAGCAGCGTGCGCGCGACGAGCAGGTGCGGCGCAATATCGAGATCGCGTTCGGCTTCGGGCACCTCGACGACGACGGGGACGACGACGAGGCGCCCCATGCTGTGCAACGGCCGTCGGCCGACGACGACCAGGACGAGCAGAGGCGGCCCCTGACTGAAGCGGAGCTGCGCCTGACGCGGACGCTCCAGGCTGCCGGGCTGCTGTGATCGGGGTCCGATACTCTTGAGGCCACGGGGAGCTCTTGGTAACTCTTGGCGTCGACGCTGCGTGGCTGTCGGAGAGAGAGGATCGCGCGGGGGACGTGGCGGTCGTTGTACATGGAAAGTGGAAAACGGACAGCCGAAAGCAGCCGCTCGCGCGCGTGTACGTGCTTCGTTTCCACCTTCAACGGACATCGTGGGGAGGTGCTCCCCGTTACGTTACGGCACGATGTGCCTCGCCCTCCTTTACACCTCCCGATAGTTCCCCTCCCGCTCCTTTCGCTCTTTCTTTGCTCGTGTTCTCGCAACCACATGGTCGCGATCGTAGTCTGCGCATAACCCTTTCGCCCCAGGCGGTGTACGTGTATACGGTGCTTTATCGTGTAATTTATGGTACGGTGTCGGTCCGGGGGTGGTAGCAGTCGTCTCTTGTTCCATATGGTCACAACGTGTTCACTTTCGGATGCAGTCTGCGCGCGTTCGAAGCTCGGCCGGGGCTGCACAATCGCTCTGCCAAGTCCCCCTGCTGGCCCCTCTCCGTCGCTCAAACGTGGAAACGTGTGCACGACGCCAACTGCGATTGCCCGAAGCCGCGCGATACACGTGTTTTCACTCCGTGCTAGACTGCTATGTAGTACACACGCCGGGTGGACCGCGCCTCACGCGGCAGCCCTCAGTCCCGTCTACTACCGTCCGGCCCGCGGCCTTGTCTCGCAGGCGAGGAGGAGTTGAGGTCTCGAAGCTGCCCTCGGAGGAGGGAGCGACAAGAGGACGAGGCAGTTGTGTGTTTTGGGGAAATTGTGATGTCCTGGGGTACTTCATTTTGAAAGCTGCCCTAGGTCACCCACTACCTCGCGCAGCGGGCGAGTGTAGAGGTGAGCTTGGGCGGGGAGGTTGGATAACGGAGACCGTCGCGGGCACGGGGCGCCGCAGACGGGGCGATAACGGAGTCTGCGGCGCGTCAGAGGGTGAGCGAAAGAGAGAGGGAGAGAGAGGCGGAGAGGAGAGGGGTGGCAGGGCGGGGCGGACGTACGGGAGGCTCGACGGGGGAGCTCCAGGAGGGGTCTTGTTTGGCATTTGTAGGGGTCTTGTTTGTTCAGCATTTGTAGGGCGTTGTTCGAAATTTTGTACAGTGAAGAAGAAAGGCGATAACGGAGACGGCGCCGTCCGGCCGAGGTGCTGCCAACAGAGACGGTGAGGATGGTGCGGGTGCGGCGGAGCAGCGGGCTCGTTCGACGCACCAGACGAGCGCGGCGGCGCCGTGGGTCTGTCGGGACGGATGCGGGGGCCGAAGGATGCGATTCCTGGCGCGGCCCTGGAATGGACGCGATCGAATGCGGCCGCGCAAAGGTAAGGCCGCGCGCTGCGCGTCCCCGCGCCGCCTCGCCGCCGACTGGCTGAGGAAGGGCAGCAGCCCGCCGGGCGACGCGCCGTCCTGACGGAGACGTCCTGCAGAGAGCAAGCGCGTCAGCAAACGGGGAGACGGTGAGGGTGGAACACCGAAGCACGCACCCTCTGCTGGCCGAGAGGGTCGTCAGACTGGGTTGCCTCTCACCAGTCCAGCGTGAGGGGCCGTCGCTCGAGAATCAGCGAGCGGGCCCCCCATGGGAGGGTGCAGGAGGGGAGAGTCCATTGGAGTCCCTCGATGACAATGGAAAGCCGTTATATACCCTCTCGCGCGTTCGGTGCGGCGAGGCGAGGCGGGCCAGAGAGGGTTAGGCTGCGATGCGCCGTGAAACGGGAACGAGGCTCGCCGGGGAGGTGGCACTCCGGCGCGAGGGCGAGCGGCGCGGCGGAGGGGTTGCGTGCAGGCTCGCGCATGGTGGGGGCAAAACTGCTCCCGGGCGGTCAAGAGGGCTGCCTGGCGGACTCCGTGTGGTTCAATCGGGGAAGGGCGAAGGGTGCGCAGCCGCACGGCCGTTAGTAGCAGGCGATAAGTATCGATGAGCACGTTGGGAAGGTGTGGTCCGGCGAACTGGAAAAACATCACGTGATGCTTACTCAGAACGAAGGAACATACACGAAAGCGATTACGACGACGGGATGACTACTGCGGGACTATGCACATGCCGGGATGCTGTTGCGAAGGTATAGAGAAATTAGGGGAGAAAACATGTCCCAGGGAAGCTATAGTTCATGGTGTATTGAACGCCTATGTAAGCGTCATGTCTATATCGTCCTTGTCGGGATCTAGTAGGAAGAGACTGCGTCACATCATAACTGCATCTTGGTGCGGGAGCGCCGGATCTCGTCGAAAGTAATTCCGCTGCGCTCGCACATCCCGTGGAAGATGCTGTCGGAGGTCTTAAAGAGGTTCTCGGGCGTATCGAACTCCTGAGCAGTAAATCAGGACCAGGGCTGGGAGGACAAACAGATAATGTTCCGTACCGCGATCTTGCCCGCGTCCATGACGAGAATGCGGTCGTACGAGATGATGGTTCGAAGACGATCTACCACGGTAACGTGAGATTTGGGCCTTGGCAGCGAGCAACATGCACGTACGAGCAATGCAGAGGAGCGTCTTGTGACGGAACTGCGTCTGGATTGTGTGCTGGATCTTCGCGTCGGTCTCGAGATCTACGGACGCGCTGGAATTGGTGTCAGACACGGATAGAGAAAGAGAGATGTTTAGTTGGACTTACGTAGCCTCGTCGAGAACTAGTGGAGATCATTAGCCGCGCACATACAAAGAATTGGCAGACAAATACTCACTGACGACCTGGGAGTCTTTGACGAGCGCGCGGGCCAAGCTGAGCAGGCTGCGCTCGCCGACACTGAGGTTGGAGCCCTCGCTCTCGATCACCGACTCGAGGTTGTACCGGCTCGGCGTCCCGGTGCCCTCCTCTCCGGGCTTCGGAGACTCCACGAGGTACGAGCGGTGGAGCGCGTCCCAAAGCTGGGCGTCCGTCTGCGAAGGTTCATGGGCACGACAACGTGAGCGCCTGTGAGCCGCAGAGTCGAGACGATGGGACTCACGTAGAGGCCAAAGGGGTCGAGGTTTGAGCGGATCGTGCCGCTAAAGAGCAGAGGCTGTTTGGTGTGTGAGCATGTAACTTGGACTACGCCCGCTTCCGCGATACTCACGTCCTGGGGGATGATGGAGATCTTGCTCCGTAGATCCTTGAGCCCGATCTCAGAGATGTCGACGCTGTGGGAGAATTAATATAATGCACGGCACGGTCAGCCGGACAGCCGCAGGCGCGAAGACACGAGGCGCACGCACTCGTCGACGGCGATAGACCCGGACGCCAGCTCGACGATGCGGAAGAGGGCCAGCATCAGCGTGGACTTGCCGGCGCCGGTCCTTGAGGCGGCAGAGCAAACGCAGTCAGCAGGTCGCTCAGGACCCTGTACCGGCCTCGCTCACCTGCCCACGACGCCGATCTTCTCGCCACCGTTCACGCGCAGGGAGAGTCCGCGGAGGACGAGGGGAAGGCCGTCGCGGTAGCGCATGGTGACATCCTTGAACTCGATGGTGCCATTGGCAGGCCAGTCCGCCTTCGGCTTCTTGTCCTCGATCTCGTACGGCTTCTCTTGCGGCAGGCGATCTTTGCTGCTGTAGTCCAGCACTGCATGCTGTGTGAGCGGGGCCCGGAGGGACGGCGGGCGGGACGTACTGCGCTCGACGGAACTCATGTAGTTCTCCACCTCTGCGGACTGACGAGTGACAAAGCTGCACAGCTGTGTGAGGGAGGCTGCCAGGGCGGAAGAGTCGTCAGTCTTATTCCAGACATAAGAGGAGAGAACGCGCACTAGTGTACGTGAGGACGAGACCAATCTCGGCAGCGTTGATCCCAGTGGCGTTGGTGACGGCGAGCAGAGCGACCTGATAGAGTGGGATGTTAGAGGCCACGAAGAACATAGCAGAGGAAAGCGTGACATACAATGAAGACCATGACGCCGCCACAGAAATCCAGTCGGATGGCGAGCCACCTCTGGTTGGTGATGGTGATGAAGCCGGCTCGGTTCTCAAGGTCGATGTAGTACTCGTTGTCCCGGAGGAAACGATCGACTACACCATAACTGCGGATGGTCGCGAGGCCGGAGAGCGACTCGGCGAAGTGGGCGTACAACAGAGAACGAAGCATGTTGTCGATACGCTTGAGCTCGCGTGCGCTCGCGGAGTAGAAGCGCGCGAAATACCTGTAGAGGATCCCGATGGCGACGGCGGCGATGACTGATACGACATCGGATTAGAGGGAGAAAGGAGGAAAAAGCGGACGTGAACTTACTGAAGTACTTCTCGACAATCGTGATGATAACGACGCTACCAATGACGTTGAAGACAGTGAGCACCACTATGACGAACGTCAGTGATCGGCGGAAATACAAATGTGTACGATACTCACGCAAACGCATGGAGACCGGAAGCTGGTTGTCAATGTCTGTGGGAAGTGGGTCAGCCTCACATGTCGCACGAGGGATCGTTGAACTGCTTACTCTCGACATCTTTGCCGAACACGCTCAGGATACGACCCATAGGCTGCGACACATTAGTTTCGTCAAATACAGAACAGCACATAAACGCCTCTTACTGTGGTATCGAAGAAGCTCATCGGAGCGAAGAAGATGTTGCGGATCGAGTTGTGATGAAGGTTCTGCGACACAAAGAAACCCATCTCGTCCATAGCAGCGCCACTACGATGGTCGGTTAGAGGTCGGTTAGAAGGCGGTCTAGGTGGTGTACAATGGATACTTACACGCCAAAAGTGAAGATCGCCTGGCCGATACCAAGAAGGGCGTAGAGGGTTTGGTAGAATGTGTTGGGCTTGTTGAAAGTGCTAATATATCCTCATGAATTCTCGTGCATAGATACAGAAGAAAGAACACTACTCACTTCCCTTCCCACCAAACGAGGGTGTAGTTGTTCATGACCGAAGCGCCCTGCATGAACACCATGCACAAGAGGAGAATCGGCAGCGTGATGTACGCCCGACCTGCTTTGAGGTACTGCCCGTACACTGTTACGTGCCCCCTCGTTAGTCCCCAACACCCCCTTTAGAAAACACACGGCGCAACACGCACCTCGCCAGCCGACCGAACCCGTCGTCCGCCGCTCCTTGACGATCAGCCGCCCCTCGAGCTTGCCCGTCCCCGCGCCCTTGCGCTGCCCGACCTCCTCGGCCTTGTTCTTCGCGTCCTCGACCTGGATCGTCGGTCCCGCGGTCTGCGCGTCCGCAATGTCGCCTTCCTCCTCCTCTTCCTCCTCCTTCGTCTGCCCGCCGAACTCCTCCATGAGGTGGAAGAACACCCCGCGGCTGTCCATGAGCTCGGGGTACGTGCCCTGCTCGGAGATTCGGCCGCCGTGCATGGTGTATATGTAGTCGCACTGGGACATGAAGTGCAGCGCGTGCGTGACGAGGACGACGGTCTTGCCGCGGTTCCGGAGCGCGCCGAGGATCGCGTCGGAGAAGAGGGCCTTGCCAACGTGGGCGTCGACTGCGCGCGAGGGTCAGTGCCGGGTGCTAAGACGGGGGAAGGAAGTCGCGAGGACGCTCACCGGCGGAGAGCGGGTCGTCGAAGATGACGATGTCGGCGTCGAAGTACAGGGCGCGGGCGATGTTGAGACGCTGCTTCTGGCCGCCGCTGAGGTTGATGCCTTTCTCGCCGATCTGTGCGCATGCGTTAGACGGACATTCGACTATGCGGGGATGCAAGGACTCGCCTCGGTGAGGTCGCCATCCGCGAGCACCTGCAAGTCGGGGAGCAGCGAGGCGTTCTCGATGGCCTTCCAGTACTGCCAAACGCCCATCATTAGCGGGACGCATACACGAGGGTTAGAGTGAGAACATACCCTGGCTTCCTCAAAAGGCTGGCCGAAGAGGACATTCTCCCGGAGAGTCGCGTTCTGGATCCACGCCGACTGAGAGCAGTACGCCACACGGCCGCCGAACGCCACCGATCCCTTGACCTTGCGCATCTCTCCAATGAGGCCCTGGAGGAGACTCGACTTGCCGCTACAAACCCAGAATCAGCGCTATCCGCGTCCTTTCGGAAACCCCTCGTCCTCGGCTCACCTGCCGACGGAGCCGACGACGGCGACCAGCGTGCCCCGCGCGATGTCCAAGTCGACGTCCTTCACCTGGAACGGCGGGCCCACCGCCGCCGGGGTCGCCGTGCCGCCCTTCCCGTCCTTCTTCTCGTCCTTGTCCTTCTTCCCGCCCGCGCCCTTCGCGCTCGGCCCCCCGAGCGCGTCGCCCGAGCCCTGGCTCTCTTCCCACTCGAACGACGCGCCGCGGACGACGAGCGCGAGCTTCTGCTCGGGCCGGATGTCGATCGCCGCGCTCGGGTCCGCGCGCTCGGCGTTGAAGACCTTCGTGAGCCGGATGATCGCGTTCTGCGCGTCCGTCGTCGCCGAGAGCGCGCGGGGGAGGAACATGAGCGGCTGCCGGAGGAGCTGGAAGAGCGAGAGCGAGGAGAAGATGATCGCGGCGTCGAAGGCGCTCGTCGTCGACGTGTACGTCACGAACGCGAGCGTCGCGGCGAGGATGGGCACCGAGAACGCGGACGCGATGCTGTGGGCGGGACGGGCTGTCAGTGCGGAGGGAGATGGAAGGGTTGGAGGGGGAGGGGGCGTACTTGGCGGAGCGCATCAGCTGAATCTTGCGTATATTGTTGAGCTCTTGCCGGCGGATGTCGAAGACACCTGTGGTGGTGATTAGTTTTGCGAAGCGAAGAGCGAGAACAGGCGCGTACGCTTCAGGATCGGGTTCTCATAACAGAAGTATTTGACAACACGCATGGCACCTGAGCGGCACATTCATGAGGTGGTCCACGAAACGATATTCGCAACAGCGTACCCAGAACCTCCAGGATGATCTTGGCACGCCGATCAGTCCATACGAGCCCTTTCTTGCCGGTCTTGAATTGCAATGACATGACACGCTCTTGCAGCGGTATAAGGAGCAAGAACAGCGAGAAACCAGCCAATGTCGATGGTCCGAGCTGATTGCAGATGTGAACAATTGGCGCATATACCTGTGAGTTTTGCGGCTACTCACCTGGACCAAGAGAATAATCAGGCAGACTATGGTCTGGATGGGAGCCGTCCATGCTAAGTAGGTTGGATAACCATGAGCGAGGTTCCATCTAAGAGAGAGACAATATGGAGAAACTGGTACGTACTGGCATGCTGTAAAATGGCACCGGGAAATCATCGGGCACACGATTACAGACCTGTCAACTCAGATAAGAACGGAGTACTCACGAACCACTGCGCGCACGAGTCCACGCGGCTGACCTGTGCGAAGAGTAAGTGAGGGTCCAAATTTACTTGAGCCCCGTTGCGGAGCTCCGTCAATGTCCCAGAAAGGCAGGACTCACGTCAGTCGAAATATGGGTGACCAGGGCAGCGTTGGGCAGAGACGTGCGCGCTTTGCCTGTCAGACTCACTCCTCGTTTGTAGATCGAGCTGGTCAGAGCAGCGCGGGCGAGGAGACCGGCGGTCGTGGAGCGCCAGAAAAACTGCGATCAAGACATGTCAGTACACACCCGGTCCACTTGCCGCATACGGGCCGCTCGCGCCCACGTTCTGGCGCGGTCGGGCGTGCTTGCGCGCGGACACTGGCGCTCAGGACGAGGCGACGTACCTGATGAGAACAAACGCTGGTGGTGACGGTGAGGGCGAAGAGCCCGATGGACATGCCGATGCCTGTGCCAACGCTGGGGGGCGTCCCTCCGGTTGCAGCCGCCGCGGCGCGCTGCTGTCCGAATTTGATGATCTGCTTGACGAGGATGGGCCCCATAAGTTGCGCAGTGTCGCCTATGACCTTGAATGCACCGCCAAACCAGAAGTCGCGTCCGAGTACGTCGTTGAGAGCCCAGGTGAGGCTGGCTTCCTTCTTGCCGCCGACCTCACGCCACGCGGTCTCGAGCGCGACGCGCCGTTCACGGTGGCTCGCGCCATCGGCGCTGCCAGAGCGCAGCGCCTTGAACGCCCAGACGAAGCGTTTCCACGCGGAAGGAGATATTTCGCCGGCGGCGAGGCGTGTGTTCCAGTCCTTGGCGGCTGCGACGCGTCGCGCCCAAGCAGCGTCGAGCAGGTCACCGAGCAGACCGGCCTCGCGACTCTCGTCCATCTTGGGAAGGTCGGTCGCCTGCAGCGTGCGCTGGTACCCGAGGGTCTGTAGTGCAAGCGTAAATTTCGTGAACGTAAACAGCATCCGGTTTTCGGCGGACTGCGATAGATTGCGTACCATTATGGGATTGATCCATGTGTAAGTAAGAATAGCGATAATCGACGCGGTGACTAGCGGGGTCACAGGCGCGGTGTCTAGGGAGGGAGGGGCAGGTGGAGGCGGGTTCTTGGGGAGCCTGTATGGGAGAAGAAATAAAATCAGTGGGTCGTTGTGGGAAAGGACATGTACAAAGGGCAGACACGAACCAGAGCTGCCACCAATGCCTGCGAAAGCGGAGAAACTCATCGCCGGTATCGAGGTCGATGTGGGTACGGTGGGTAGGTTGAGTGGCTGCGGCCACTGCCTTTTCATCGGCTTCCGGGTGAGCGACATGGGTAGCTGCACTTTTCTCGACGTCGGAGTTGAGGGAGTCCGTCTTGGGCAGCTTGTCCTGGCCCATCATGTGGGGAGAGAGCTGAGTGCTGGAGGGCAGCACGGGCACACGAGGAGGGGGCTTGGCGGGGCGAGGAGACCGGCGGCGACATGCGATAACGCGCTGGAGTCTATATACTCACTCCGTGGAATCGTTGTCCATCCACTCAGGTCCGTGGGCAGGCGTCAAGAAGCCCGCCGGGAGAAATCGACGTCTGCAACGACGTCCAAGGTGCGGCCGAACCGAGCCGAGTCCCACTTGCCCCTCCGTTCTCACGGTCACTCGACGCACGCCGAAGAGCCGACGACCGCATTTGATGGTGACTTCCGGGCTCCAAGTTGATCTCTGCAGTCTGCGCACGCCGAGCTACGCCGAGACACCGCGGGGAACAGCCCGAGCCCGTGAAGCTCGGGCCGACGACTACGCCAGCCGGATTTGGTCATGCGAGGTTGAAGTTGCA